>NC_041388.1:658565382-658668089 GCF_002162155.2 Triticum dicoccoides | reverse complement strand
GGTGAGTCGCCACGTGGCGGCGGCGAGGCGGGTCGGACACTTCCGGCCGGAAGCGGACGCGTCCGGTGGCGAGAGGTGGAAGGAGACTAGGTTTAGGGTTGGAGTGGATCTGGGATTTTCGGGGGGGGGTGTCTTTATATAGGTAGAGGGAGCTTGGAGGCTCCAAATTGAGCACGGTTTGCGGCCACGCGATCGTGATCGAACGACCGAGATGATGGAGGGGGTTTAGCTGGGCTTTGGGCCACTTTGGAGGTGTTGGGCTGCAACACACACAATTCCTCTACGGTTCCACGGTTAACCGTTGGAGTATCAAACGAAGTCCAAATGGCACGAAACTTGACAGGCGGTCTACCGGTAGTAAACCAAGGCAACTTGGCAAGTCTCGGTCCAATCCGAAAACGTTTAACACCCACACACGAAAAGAGGTAAAAGGGGACACCGGAGTACATAGGAGCGCCGCAATGCAAAACGGACAACGGGGAAAATGCTCGGATGCATGAGACAAACACGTATGCAAATGTGATGCACACGATGACATGATATGAGATGCATGACAAAGACAAAATCAACACGAAGACAAAAACCGAACAACGAGGAATATCATAACTTAGTGCCGGAAATGGCAAGAGTTGGAATACAATTATGGCAGGTTACATATGGGGTGTTACAACACTCCACCACTAGGAAAGGATCTCGTCCCGAGATCTAGGACTGGAAAAACTCCGGGTACTCAGAACGGAGGTGGTCCTCGCGTTCCCAGGTTGCTTAACGGTCAGAATGATGTGACCACTTCACTTTCAGGAATTTGATAGACTTGTCGCGAGTCTTGCGCTCAGTTTCTTCAAGAATAGCAACGAGGTGCTCATGATAAGACATGTCTTCTTGGAGATCAATCTCTTCGAAGTTGATGGTGCGGTTAGGAGTCTTGAAACACTTGCGGAGCTGAGACACATGAAACACGTCGTGCACGTTTGCAAAGTTGGTTGGAAGCTCAAGTTGATAGGCGAGATCGCCTCTTTTGCTGATGATCTTGAAAGGACCCACATATCTAGGGGCAAGCTTCCCTTTGATACCAAAGCGACGAGTACCTTTCATTGGAGAGATGCGGAGGTAGACAGTGTCTCCGATCTCGAAAGCCATGTCACGATGCTTGCTATCATAGTAACTCTTCTGGCGCGATTGCGCGACTTTGAGATTTTCATGAATGACTTTGCACATTTCTTCAGCCTCTGTGATCAAGTCGTTGCCAAGAAGTTGACGTTTACCAGTCTCTGACCAGTTAAGAGGAGTACGACACTTTCTGCCATAGAGAATCTTGAATGGGGCCTTGCCCGAACTCGCTTGGAAGCTGTTGTTGTAGGAGAACTCGGCATGTGGAAGACAATCTTCCCACTTCATACCGAAAGAAATGACACAAGCCCTGAGCATATCTTCAAGAATCTGATTGACTCGCTCGACTTGGCCACTGGTTTGAGGATGAAAAGTTGTGCTGAAGCGAATGTTGGTGCCCATGGCCTTCTGAAAAGAATCCCAGAACTTAGAGGTGAAGATGCTACCACGATCTGAAGATATCAACTGCGGAATGTCGTGAAGAGAGACAATCCTGGAGGTATATAGCTCTGCCAACTGAGCTGCTGTGATAGATTCTTTGATAGGGAGAAAATGAGCCACTTTAGTGAGCTTGTCGATGACAACAAAGATAACATCATTGCCACGCTTGGACTTAGGAAATCCAGTCACGAAGTCCATCTCAATATGGTCAAACTTCCATTCTGGAATGGCAAGAGGTTGGAGGAGACCAGCTGGTCATTGGTGTTCTGCTTTCACTCTTCTGCAGACATCACATTCATTCACGAACTAAGCAATCTCGCGCTTCATTCGAGTCCACCAATACGACTGCTTGAGGTCCTGGTACATCTTTGTACTTCCAAGGTGGATAGAGAGGAGTGAATTGTGAGCCTCGTTCATAATGACTTTACGAAGGTCACCTTTAGGAACAACAATGCGATCCTCGAAGAATAGAGTATCCTTGTCATCAAGACGATAGCACTTGTACTTGGGTTGGCTCTTGGCAATCCCAATCTTCACCTTCTTCACCATAGCATCAAGAAGTTGAGCCTCATGAATCTGATCTTCCAAAGTAGGAGAGACTTGGAGGTTGACAAGGAATCCTTGAGGAACAACTTGGAGATTGAGTTTGCGGAAAGCTTCACAAAGCTTCAGTTGGTAGGGCTTGATAATCAAACTGTTGCAGTAAGCCTTCCTGCTCAATGCGTCAGCAATTACATTGGCCTTGCCTGGAGTATATTCGATACTCGGATTATACTCTTGAATCATTTCGACCCAACGAGTCTGCCTGAGGTTGAGGTTTGGCTGAGTGAAGATGTACTTGAGACTCTTATGATCAGTGAAGATGTCCACTTTTCTTCCCAACAAGAGATGTCTCCATGTTAAAAGAGCATGGACAACTGCCGCCAACTCTAGGTCATGAGTGGGGTAGTTCTTTTCGTTGGGCTTCAACTGGCGAGAGGTATAGGCCACAACTTTCTTCTCTTGCATCAACACTGCACCGAGACCTTGAAGGGAAGCATCACAGAAAACTTCGAATGGTTTGGATTCGTCAGGAGGAGTTAGAACCGGAGCAGTGATTAACTTCTCTTTGAGGGTGTTGAAAGCAATGTCACATTCAGGCGACCAGACATACTTCACATGCTTCTGGAGGAGGTTAGAAAGAGGCTTCACGATCTTTGAGAAGTTCTCAACGAACCTTCGACAATAGCTTGCGAGCCCAAGGAAGCTGCAGAGTTGCTTCACATTCTGAGGCGGTTCCCAATTCACAATTGCAGACACCTTCTCAGGATTAACAGCTATGCCCTTGGCGGAGATGATATGCCCAAGGTAGAGAACCTCATCGAGCCAAAACTCGCACTTTGAAAACTTCGCATAGAACTGATGTTCTCTGAGTCTTTCCAGCACCAACCTCAAATGCTTGGCATGATCCTCCTTGTTCTTGGAAAAAGACCAAAATGTCATCGAGGTAGACCAAAATGAAGTCATTTGTGTAGGCGTTGAAGATGAAGTTCATCATGCGAGAGAATGTTGGAGGAGCATTGACAAGGCCGAAAGACATGACAGCGTATTCATATGAACCATAGCTTGTTCTGAATGCTGTCTTGGGGATATCTTCTTCACGAATGCGAAACTGATGATAGCCCATACGGAGATCAAGCTTGGAGAATACTTGAGCACCTTTGAGTTGTTCGAAAAGCTCGTTGATGTTGGGAAGTGGGTACTTGTTCTTTATGGTCTTCTTGTTCAATGGACGGCAGTCGACACAAAGTCGGTCCATTCCATCCTTCTTCTTTACGAAAAGAACTCCACGACCCCATGGAGAAGAACTTGGTCGGATGAGACCCATACGCTCTTGAATATCGAGTTGTTTCTTCAGCTCCTTCAATTCTTTAGGTCCAAGCTTGTAAGGACGTTTGCAAATAGGTTTCGTGCCAGGCTCAAGATCGATGACGAATTCAACTGGCCGGTGAGGAGGCATTCCTGGAAGCTCTTCTGGAAAGACGTCTTGATATTCACACACGACTGGAATCTGAGAGATGGCGTCCAACTTGCCCTTCCCGTTAAGAGAAAACAGTCGAATGGTATCGTCACGAGCGGCAAAGACGATTACATCCTCAGACGAATGTGTCAAATGAATCTGCCTGGCAGCACAATCAAGCTGAGCCTTGTGCCTAGAAAGTCAATCCATTCCGAGAATAAGATCAATATCCGAGTCACCAAGAACATTAGGAGAAGACAGGAACTTATAGTCGCCCAACGTGATAGAAACATCTGGAACGAAAACTCGAGAAGTCATTTGTGTGGCCGGAGAAACAATAGACAAAGGTCTCGGCAAAACTTGAGTAACCAAATCATGCATAGCCACAAAAGGTCTTGAAATGAAAGAATGTGATGCACCAGTATCAAAAAGGACTTTTGCGGGAACATCGTTAACAGGAAGGTTACCCATTATCACTTCTGACGAGTCCTCTGCCTGAGCTGCATTCATCATGTTGACCTTTGCAAACTTGGGATTGTGCTTGACCACTGTAGTACTAGCAGATCTCATAGGAGGAGGAGGAAGACGCCTCTGGTTGAAACATTTATTGGCATAGTGACCCTTCTGCTGACACTTGTTGCACGTGACCCCTGAAAGCGGACGGTGATACGGAGCACTTGATCTTGGAGCATGAGATGAAGTCTTGTTCTGAAAGCCTGGGTTGGGTGGGTGGGAAGATCCATTGCCACCTTTGCTCTTCTGCTAATAAGGCTGACGGAACGGGGGAGGAGGCAATACTTTTGCTGCTTAGTTTCCACTTGAGTTGAGGAAGAAGGAGTTGCATCCCTGACTCGCTTCTTGGAAGCATCGCACTTGAGCTGAGCAGTCTCTTGTTTCAGTGCCATATTGTAGAACTCATCGTACTTCTTCGGCTCAAAAAGCACAAGAGCTAGTTGGAGATCTTCTTTGATGCCACCTCTGAACTGGTAAATCATGCTCTTCTCGTCAGGGACGTCCTTCTTAGCGAAACGAGCGAGCTTCTGAAACATGATGTTATACTGGTAAACAAACAAGCTGCCTTGCTTCAGGTTGCGGAATTCCTCACGCTTGCTCTCAACAACACTCTGAGGAATATGGTGAGCTTTGAAATCTTGACGGAATTCATCCCAGGTAATCACATGGCCTCCTTTGAAATCTTTGTATTACTGATACCACTCTACAGCTTGATCTTTGAGTTGGAATGAGGCAAACTTGACAAAGTCCTCAGGCCTGACGTTGCTGCACTCGAAATGTGTCGGGGATATACCCCGTGGTATGACCCGGCCGGGCTTGGCGTTTTCATTGGTAACCCGTCGGAGGACTGGCGACTCACGAGCCTAGCGACTCAAGGATGGCCCTAACGTCGGGTCAGATAGAAGACTAGGCCCAGAAGGCCGGCTCATGTTATGGTGGGCCGGCTTAAGAGAAAAGGTATAAGGAATATTCTTCTACGAAGGAAGCAAGACTAGGACTCCACTTGTAATAGAGTAATCCTAATCCTACTAGGACTAGTCATGTAACCCGCCCCTTCAACATATATAAGGAGGGGCAGGGCACCCCAAGAGGGAGAGGCAAGAAACAATCTCTAGGGCTAGACACAACTAAAGGAGAGCCAGCTATGCGGCGACTCTCTTATGAGCATAATAAGATCTTGCCACAAACAGCATTTAGGGTTATTACCGGATGATGTTTCCCAGGGTCCGAAGCTGTCTAAATTCTTGTCTTATGTTGCGTCTTTCGATTCCGCTCAACCCCTCTCAACCTACCACATAGATGTGTTGGCCTCGCGACTAAGTCCTGACACTAACGACATCTGCAGTGACAATTCCACGATAGTTGGCGCCCACCGTGGAACTTGCGCACGGTGATGTTGAGTTCTTGGAGGGATCAATATGTCAGATGAAGAAGAGCCAGCACACAGCAGTCGCGCAGGATAACCCGACATGGTACAACCTTAAGCAGATCCGGCAAATTCAGCAGTCAACTGCAACAAATCATGGGCGTGAAGAAAAAGATTTTTGATCTACGAGAAGTGAGATTAAGGAGATTAAGGTTTCCTCTGTACGCGCGGCCGCAGGGGTCTACTTTCCGTTAAACAGCAGTCGTACGGATTAAGTCCCGCGAGGCACGGTCGATTTACTCAGCGGATGTTCCAAGAAAAAAATTCATCAGCTCAAAACGCTGGGCGCGAAGGACCAGTGTATCCACAGCGTGCAAGCCTTGCCGGGTCATCGATCATGAAGCAGAACCAGCCAAAGATCCACAGAAATCAAATCTCGTTTCTCAAGGCAATTCTGGAGGGTGCACCACGGACTCCCAAAGAAATTCTCTTTTTTGTGCACAAGAAGACAAGCCAATCTATGGTATACACATGACGTGGAGGAGAGAAAGCAATGCCACGGTTAATTCATGGCCGGTACTAGTCAGACTTCAATGGTACATAGGTTACCGAGACCGTCAGGGATTTCACTGCAGATTTAATCCGTGCAGCGGACATGTCCGATTGCTTCTATGTCTTCCTGCTCACACGCGGCTGTCCGAGTCCCAAGGAGATTGAGATCTGTACTTCCCATGTGTGCTGATTACTAATACAGTTTGTCTAATTCACATTTAGATGTTTTTTAAGAATGTTACATCTAACCTCCCACAAGTATATAATGCATCAACAAGAAACAAAAAAACTAGGACAAAAAAAATAGACCACAAACAGAATGAAAATCAGTTTAGATATGACATAACTATGTCACATCTAGATGTGTTCTAGACAGACCCTTACTAATACTACTCTATTTGGCATTTGACGAACAACCAAATACATCACATGGAAATAAAAAAAGAGGGCTCCAGGGGAGCGCTAGTAGGCCAAACTACTACTTACAGAGCAGGGCTGTACACCCGTCCCATCTTTTCAAGGCTGCTATAAAAAAAGAGGGGTGCCATGCTATCAGACAAAATTATCAGGGCTGTTTCAAGTACTAGTGCATTTTCACTGAGTGCATTATAACCAAGGATCATGTAAGAGCGGTGGCGACTCGGCTGCGTCTGTACTGAATCTAATGCCGCGGTCGACTCACACATCCACTCTGTCTTGAGCCACTTCGATCGGCACATTCTGAGGATTATGTATCGTCCGAATATATCAGGTGATATCCATCCGGTTTACTTTTTATCAGTACCTGTTAATTTTTTTGTGAAAACAACCACTTTGCCCTATAGTATTGTTATACGCAGGTACATTATTCATCACAAAGTGGTATTATACTGCGGAGATGGAGACACACCAAACATTATTTGGCACAGGTGGTTGTCCTTACTCAACAGATTCCTGCACCGGCTTACAACGCCCTGGCCGTCTCTCATGACCGCGCCGGCTTACAACGCCGTGGCCGTCTCTCGCGTCCGCGCCGGCTTACAAACGAGGAGGGCAACTTGCTAGTTCGCACCGGCTTACAAATACCGTTGTCGACTCTCTCATCCTCACTGGCTTACAACACCATGACCGACTCATCTGTTGTTCGGGCAAATCCGATGACATCCCTCTAAGTATATTTTTTTGGCATATATTCACTTTTGCCAAAGAACAATTAATTTGGTTTGTGTATTTTTGTATGCAGGACAATTGTTTACTGCAAAAGTAAGGGTCATGGATATATGACTCGCCCCACTATTATGATGCACCATCATCTTACCATGCCATAATGCACAAAGAATATATGTGCAAGCCGCCGCCTCTGCGGCCCAGTTTACATCAACATGACGAGGCCGAACCGCCTGTCCGCGCGGTTTCACCGTGCCTACCTGACCCACCCCGCATGAGGTCCCATACTGTTCGGCTGCTGTGGTTGTTTGCCTATCTGGATAAAAAAAAAGAGTCAAAGTGGTTAGATGCTAAAAAAAGGGGGGTAACATGACCCGGAGGATTAATCCTGAGCCGCCCTGTGCTGCGCTTTAAGCCGACACCTCCACCGCAGCTATAAGAGAGTGGCAAAAAATAGCTAAAGTTACTGGAGGTGATCTATGGACGTTATATACGACTCATTATTTCATCCAAGACAAATCAGTTGAAAGTTGTCCAATCAATTCTTATTGATGCATTTTCTTCGAGAACAATTACTCTCGCTTGTGCAATTTCTTATGCAGAAAAATTTATCATTACAAAAGAGGCTATCAAGCTATGGCTCTTGCCTACACCGGATGGATCAATGGACAGTGTCAGTTATAACCCACTGAGATTCAACATATTCCAGCAATCCACTGGTTATATCATGGTCAACCACGGAGAGTCTCAAACCAACTCCTCAAGTAGTCTTAAGACTCGGGGGCTACAATGACATGACTCGGTCCCGGAGGCTACTGCTATATTGATGAAAATTTAAAAGGCTGTCAGGAATATTTCGGCTCACAATGATGCTTCCGGTTTACAATCCGGTTCAAGGTAAATTTATCCACCACAAAGCTTTGAAGCTCTCAAATCCGGTTTAAAATTCGTCTCAAGGTAAATTTGTCTCTCGCAAAGCTTTGAAGCTCTCAATATCCGGTTTAAGAATTTCTGGTTCAAGAAGAATTTATCTCTCGCAAAGCTCGAGATCTCAGGAAAAATTAAAGGGACCAAAGAGAGTCTGTTGCAAGGCACAACTCAAACATAGGTACCCTGCTTCAAAAGACCATTGGGGGCTGATTGTACTCGAATTTAGCTTAACCCTCTTGGTCCGGCTCATGATCATATTCGAATCTAGCTGTTAAACCTCATGATCACTAGGGGGCTTCCTGTTCAAACATAGGTCGTATTCGAACCAAAGAGAACATAGCTGTCGGTACCCTCTTGATCGGCACACTGCCAAACTCACTAGGGGGCTTCTTGATCGTATTCGAATCATGGCTTAACCCCTTTTGGGTCCGACTTGGATCGTATTCGAATCAGGGTCGTTAAAAACCTCTCAAGGTCATTTGGGGGCTTCCTATTCAAACATAGGTCGTATTCGAACCAAAGAGAACATAGCTGTCGGTACCCTCTTGATCGGCGCAACGCCAAAGCCACCGGGGGCTACATGATCATATTCGAATCCTAGCTTAACCCCTTTGGAATGGTTTACTGATCGTATTCGAATCAGAAACCTTGATTTTTATTTGGTTTAAGTTTTTGCAAACAATCTTTGGTTTTGTCTTGAGACTTCTTTGTTCAGATCTAAGTATAAGTGTGGTTTCGTTTAAACCCAGATTGGCTTTGGACGATAAGTCGCCAGCATGTGACAATCATCATATATTTGGAAGTATTGGCTTCTAAGGATTGGGTTATCACCCTTACTGCACAGGTCATGTAAACCGGCAGTACAAATTCAATATCACAATGGTTATATGTGGGATATTATGACCCGCTCTGCGGTAAACCGCCAAGGGATCTTGTGATCTACTTGTGTGCAGGATAAGACTACATTTGGGTGGTTACCCGCCCTGGCTTTTGACGTAAAGTCGCGAGGGCATGTGTTATTTAAACTCTATGCAGGATTTGTAGAGCTATGACTTACATAAATGATTAAGTTCCAGCCCATCGTCAAAGATTGAAATTGGTGTCTCAAAAGGGTTATCAATTCTTGATTTTCTCAAAGGCTATAAGCCGCCGGGTTATAAAAATTCCGGTTTACAATGGAGGCGTATTAAATCGTCATCGGCCAAGAGCCACCGGGTATTTAAGCTCCGGGTTTACTTATCAACAGATGAGGTTTTTAAAGTCACTTTAGCGCAATGGCTATTCTATTATCAATGGATATGATTTATTCTGTAATTTAAGGAATAGTCCCAAGTCGCTGCAGGCTTACGACCCGGCACTTGGGGGCTACATTATTAAAGTTGAGGTTACATCAAATATGCAAGTCCCATGTCACTGCCAGCATGCACCATGACACTTGGGGGCTAATGAAAAGCCATTTTTACTGGCCTTATTGAAGACCCAACTCATCACATTGTAATGAGCCGGCCTTTGGGGGCTACCAATTGCTCCTGTCAACAAATCAAGGTACACAAATTTTAAATCTATTATATTGAAAGGTCCACTACTCAGTTGGAAGAGTACACAGCTCTTAACCTTATGGACGTGGGTTCGAGCCCCATGGAGAGGATTACAGCATATCATTTTCTTTTCAAGGAAATATATATAAAGTCCCAGCTCAATATTATCTTACTGAGCCGGCCCTTGGGGGCTACATGTCGCTTCTCAAGTCTACATCTACAAAGTCCCTGCTCATCATTGCATAAATGACCCGACCCTTGGGGGCTACACCAGTTGAAGTTTTTGTGAGCATACGACAATTACAAGTCCTGGGGGCTACAGGTAACACGGATATAAGGAGAAATACTTTCGAATTCTCAGTTTTGAGCAAATCAGATTGACCCGGCGTCACCAATCATTATGACCCGGCGTCGGCAACAATTATGACTTGATGCCATCAATATTTACAAACTGGCAATTTTGGTAATATTAAATCGACAAGTTCTACATCTTCAAACCGGCTGAATATCAGATGAGTATTTCAAGACCAATATTTCTTAAGCCGGCGCTTTGGAAGCCGACTCAAGTGGATTATTCTTCACAATATTTCTACAAGAGACCAATGTCAGCAAATTGACTTTGAAGCTAGCCTATTGACCCGGACTTTTCAAAAGAAGTATCTGGATTTTTTGCATTGACAAAGTTGAAACATATCTGCTAAAGAAGATTTGCTATGAGATCATGGATGTTGGTGTCAAAACCGGCGGATCTTGGGTAGGGGGTCCCGAACTGTGCGTCTAGGCCGGATGGTAACAGGAGGCAGGGGACATGATTTTTTACCCAGGTTCGGGCCCTCTTGATGGAGGTAAAACCCTACGTCCTGCTTGATTGATATTGATGATATGGGTAGTACAAGAGTAGATCTACCACGAGATCAGAGAGGCTAAACCCTAGAAGCTAGCAGTATGATTGTATGTTGTGGTTGTTGTCCTACGGACTAAAACCCTTCGGTTTATATAGACACCGGAGAGGGTTAGGGTTACACAAGGTCGGTTACAAAGGAGGAGATATCCATATCCGTATTGCCTAGCTCGCCTTCCACGCCAAGTAGAGTCATATCCGGACACGAGACAAAGTCTTCAATCTTGTGTCTTCATAGTCTAACAATCCGGCCAATGGAGATAGTCCGGCTGTCCGGAGACCCCCTAATCCAGGACTCTCTCAGTAGCCCCTGAACCAGGTTTCAACGACGATGAGTCCGGCGCGCAGTATTGTCTTCGGCATTGCAAGGCTGGTTCCTTCTCTGAATACATCACAGAAGAATTTGAATACGAGGATAGTGTCCGACCCTGCAAAATAAGTTCCACATACCACCATAGAGAGAATAATATTTTCACAGATCTAATTTGCTGGCTTGTTTTGGCAGCATGACGTTATGTCATGACCCGGTGATTATTCGAACCGTCTTTCTTCAACCAGCTCCACACATAACGTGAGGCGGTTTCTTGACATGTCTTGTCAAAGCAGAGATCGTGTTCCCCCAATTACGGGATTCTCATTAATACGGTTGTGGGTAACCCAACCGTGTCTAGGACTCCTAGATTATAGGCAAGTCCCAAACGGCTACGGAGAGGATGCTTGATATTCATCCTCTTTATAAAGGGACAAGGTTTTCGCTTTTTCCCTCTCGTGCTCAATCGAACCCCTCCCCCGCCTCGAGTTCTAACACCCAAAGCCCAGGTCAGGTGCTCCGGATCTTCAATCATGTCCGGATCCAGCCTTCAAGGCTGATGGATGCCCTCCTCCGTTACGGAAGAGGATATCAAGAAGTTGAGGGAGGCCAGATACCTGACAGCCGAGGTTTCACATCTGCTGCCTTCTCGAGGGCAGGTCGTCCCTACTCCCGAACCCAACGAGAACGTCATGTTCGTCTCCCACTTCCTTCGAGGCCTGGGCCTCACTCTGGATCCCTTCGTCAAGGGTTTGATGTTCTATTATGGGCTAGATTTCCATGATCTAGCTCCGGACTCCTTTCTCCAGATGTCGACATTTATTGTCGTGTGTGAGGCCTTCCTCCGCATTACCCCTCACGTCGGCCTGTGGCTCAACACCTTTGAAGTGAAGCCGAAGATGATCGAGGGGCAACATGCAGCGTGCGGAGGTGCATCAATAGGCAAGATGGCAGGAGCTCCATGGCCGAAAGGTTCCTTTCCAGAGGTGTCCGAATTATGGCAATGGGAGTGGTTTTACGTCACGGCTCCCAGAAGTGCCAAGTGGGCGGCTGCCCCCGCCTTCCACTCGGCCCCCCCACCACAACTAATGTCATGGATTATCAGAGGTCTGAGCTGGGGTCCAGCCAAGGACGTGCCTATACTGCAAAGCCGCATTCAAGATCTCTTCGAGGGAGATTTTAATTTGGTTGTGGTAATGCAAGTTATGCTGGTTCGTCAAGTCCAGCCTTGCAAACGCCGGCCCCTTTGCTTGTGGGAGTTCAACCCAGAAGGACCGCGTGCCATTCAAAGTTTCCTCGGCCTAACGCATGAGGAGATGTACAAGTCGTTCTTCGGACCTCAAATAGAGTGTCCGGATACTACCGAGGACGTGGGCCTGAGCAGTAACCGCGCCGCCGAACAAGTAAGAAATCCTCTAGCCAAACACACCATCTTTTACTCATCATGAAGTTATTTCTGAGAGTTTGCTCTTTGACCAGGACTGGCTAACAAAGGCGAAGATGATTCGGTGTTTGGCCCCCCTCCCTGAGGGTTTGGAAAATCCAGTATTGGAAAAGATGCTCGAACTCGCACCTTGCCCGGAGCCCTCGAAGGAAGATACAGGGGGAAATAATACGGGCAGACGCGGGCCCCCATCGCTGCCAGTTCCAACCGAGGGAATGAGCGCCTCCATGAAGGAGGATAACCGGGGGAGGAAAAGGACTGCTTCCGAGGATCCGGAAGCCGAGGCCTCCAAACGGGAGAAGAAGTCTCCAACAGAGGGTCCTGCCTCGGGGGGTGCTCTTGCCGCACAAAGTCCGCAGGGGGATCAGCCCTCCAATGAGTCGTAAGTGATCCAAAAAATACTTTAATAGTGAAGGTATACTATCTTTCTTCTGAGAAAATGACCGCCGCATATATCTTGCAGTTCGGGCCTTAGCCCCTCTCAGCTGAGCTCGTCTTCGGGGGATCTTCTTTCGGAGATGATGGAGAGCGAAACACCTCCCCCATACTCCTCCGCTCAAGAAGCGGGTGATCCCAAAGTGTCGTCACGAAGGGCCTCTCCGGATCCGGTGAGGCCAGAAGATGATCCCACAGACCCCCAAAGTCCCCAATGTCCGGCTCTCGAGGAGAGCAAACAAAAGAGTCCGGCACCGTCTGGTATGCGGTCGGACGTTCTGAGGGAGCTGGTGGGGCGAGAAGCCATCTCAGAAGAACACCGTACGCTGATGGGTACGGTGATGGGAAGAATTTCGTCCGCCGAAAGCGGATTACATGAAGCCTTTATTAGTCTACTGATAGGCTTTGAGGTACATGAAATAATATGTGATAGTACCGCACATGTTAGGTGTGCCCTGTGTAGATAGTAGCCCCTGAGACTCTGGTTGTCATCGAGAACGGCGGCGGACAGAGGATCATAGTCCTAGGCAATAACCAGACTGCCTTTATGTGCAGGTGGTGGAAGCTCCGGTGGCTAGCCGGACTAGTGAGTTTGCCGAATTAAAATGGCAACTGGATGCGGCAGATGCCGACATCGAGCTTGTTAACAAGCGGCTTGACAAATCACAGGGTAAGTAATGTTTTTTGGTGAATGTCACACAATAAGAGCAGCATGATGCCAGTATCTTTAATGTGTTGTGACTACAGACGGAGCTGCCACCATGGAGACCCTTCGGGCGGATCTCGCCCGAGCCAAGGAACAAGCGAGGGTTAGTAATGCGGCTGCTTTGAAGGCGGCCGAAGAGTTGAAAGCCAAGAAGGCCGCACATTGCCAGAGCCAAGAGAAGATGGCCAAGATGGCCGTAGAATTAAAAGACACTGCCGACCGTTGCCGGCTCCTTGAAAAAGAAAACCGAGCGAAGGCAACGGACCTTGAGAAGGCCACGATGGCGGACAAAGACACCCGCTATGCTATGAGAGCGAAGAAGGAGAAGCTGCGGGAAGCCGGGGATATTGCGGCTGGGAAGCCCTTCATGCTACGGAGGAAGTTCGGAGATCCACGGTATGCCCCTCTGGATCAGCTGTGGAGTTCGGCAGATGCGTATATGGACTTGACGGCGAGTGCTGCCGATGCAGCCAAATAGTTCCAAGGTCAAACAGATCGTGAAGTGGACAAGCTGTTCTGGTCGCAATTCAACGTTCCAGAGCGTCCGCTTCCCTTGACTGATCAGCTAGCCGAATGGTCCGAACTTAATAGGTTGTATGGACTCGCCATGAGGTCTATTGTAGATCATTTGTGGCCGGAGAAGGCGAAGCCGAACAACTATTTCAGCTTAGTGCAGCAGTTCCTTGGTGCGGTGCCGCGCATCAATGCGATGAAGAGGTCGGCGTGCATAGAATGCTCGCGGATGGCTTTTGCCCGTGTCAAGGCATACTGGGCGGAGATGGATGCTACCACTGTTGCGGCGCAAGGTTCGGCCATAGGCCGAGTAGCTGCCGAGCACTATTTTGAAGAGGTTCTTGAGGGTGCTCGTTTGATAGAGTCCCAGTGCTCGAAGAATATTATGTTTGAATGACATGTATTCCCATTGTAAATACAATGTTTTTATGAAATATAGTAAGGCTGTATTTATACTTTTGCCTGAAAGTAATATGATGCCTCTTGTGCGGCCGTTTATGTATACATGTGTATAACCTGAAAGATTGCAGTCGTCGGCTTCAGCCCCCACGCATATAATGCGGAGGTGCTCGCAAAAAACGCGTGTTCACACTTAACCCAACGTCTTGGTCCTATTAAGGAGGTGATAGCGCACCGAACGAGGCAACCAGACTATAATGCTTTAACACTTTCACTTAGCCATAGGAGTTTGACAGTGGGGCTACTAGATAGCCCCTGGTGGCTCCGCACTCTCCCGATCTCGGGGTGCGTACATGCCTGGCCGGAAAGCGAACCTTCGTTAAGGCAGAGGAATTCTAACATTCTGATAGGTCATCGAGTGGTTGACAAGTCTCATGCTATATCATGACAGTCAGTTTTCGGCTTTCTCTACTGAGGTGCTCGTCCGGATGAACCAGGGCACAATCGTAGTAGTTCTCCTGGTGATGCCTTAGCTGATAAAGTGGAACGTAAGGCACCAAAACACAGGAGCCGGGCAAACCCAACATTTGACCAAAGACAATGATTCGGAGCTGATGCATATAAGGCCAAACTCGCGATGTCGAACACTCCCTAAGGTATTCGGTCTTTATGGTATAAACCGGGCCTAAATAGTGCCCTTTGTAAGAAGCCCCTTGTGTCCAGGTACGTGCATTATTCTGACGTGGCCACATGCCAAGACGTTAGCATGCTTCTCAATTGTGCTGAGAATTCTGTGGATGTGTATCAACAAGAGACAGCAAAAAAGGTTTACGCAGGGTCTTAATCTAAAAAGAATCCTTGGAGCTGGTCCCTGCTGCACGTCTGCGCCTGTTTCTCCGTTCTGCCGTATCCTGGACGGGTGTAGCACGATGGTCATCTGTAAAAGAGAGGAACTTAGGTGAAAAGTTGCCGTGCAAAAAGTTGGTTTTTTAAAGAAACCATGTATAACTAGAAATGAGTAGAAATTGCCACTTGTCTGCGCGTGTTGAGCCCCTTGTATTTGTAATAGGGGTGTGGCCATCGATCCGGTATGAATTACATATAGCAGCGCCGGACTCATCTAACCGCGTCTGTGGTCTTGACGACCTATCAAATGCTTTAGTTGGTGAGGCCGTTTTTAGTTGCGGCTGCCAAGGAAGTCGCATTCTCTTCGGCGCGCAAAGATCGCTTAATGCTTCTGTTCGCTGTAATGATGCCACGTGGACCCGACATCTTGAGCATGAGGGAAGCGTAATGCAGTATTGCATTAAAGTGAGCAAAAGATTCGCGTCCAAGTAGTGCTTGATAACCGCATTGGAACGGAGCAATGTGGAAGGTTAAATGTTCGCTACGGGAGTTATGGGGAAGCCGAATATAACCTTTAGTAGTAGGGACCTCGCGCAGTGAGCCCCTAGGCCTGGCGTTACTCCTTTAAAGGTAGTGTTGCTATGGCAAATTTTTGTTGGGTCTATCCCCATTTCACGGATTGTATCCTGGTATATCAGGTTTAAACTGCTACCACCGTCCATTATGACTCGTGCAAAGTGGTATCTGTCAATTATTGGGTCTAACACTAGGGGAGCCCATCCTGCCCGCCGGATACTTGCTGAGTAATCACGATGGTCGAAAGTGGTCGGTTGAGACGACCAGTGGCAGGGTTTCGCGGTGATAGGCCCTTGGGCATATTTATCTGGGAGGGCCGCTTTGCTTCCCTTGATCACGTGTAATACATTGACTGTTTTGACTTCTGATGGAAACTTCTTTTGTTCCCCAGTATCTTGCTTGAGAGGCTCATCCTCATCTTCGCTTGGTGTATCCTCCCCCTTGTGTATAGCGTTGAGCTTGCCGGACTGCTTGAAGACCCAACATTCTCTGTGGGTATGATTAGCGGGTTTACCAGGGGTGCTATGGATCTGACATACTTGGTCCAGAATTTTGTTCAGGCTTGACAGTTCATCTCTAGCGCCTTTAAAGGGCGGCATTTGCTGACCTGGCCGAGGGCTTCGGAATCCGGCATGTACCGTCGTGCTCTTCCAGATGTCTTCTTTATTCCGACGCTTATTATTTTCGCTGCGTCAGGATTTCCCTTTGTCATCTCTAACTTCGGATGTGCTTGGGTCACTGGTGCTGCATCTGGCTAGCCAGCTGTCCTCACCCACGCAAAAGTGGGTCATGAGGCTTGTTAATGCTGCCATTGTTCTCGGCTTTTCTTGGCCGAGGTGTCTGGCAAGCCATTCGTCGCGGACGCTATGCTTAAAAGCTGCCAAGGCTTCGGCATCCGGGCAGTCAACTATTTGGTTCTTCTTAATAAGAAACATGTTCCAAAGCTTTCGGGCTGACTCTCCGGGCTGTTGAGTTATATGACTCAGATCATCCGCATCCGGGGGTCGGACATAAGTCCCTTGAAAATTTGCCCGAAAAGCATCTTCAAGCTCTTCCCAGCTTCCAATGGAGTTTTCGGGGAGGCTTTTAAGCCAATGCCGAGCTGGCCCTTTGAGCTTGAGGGGTAAGTACTTGATGGCGTGGAGATTATCTCCTCGAGCCATATGGATATGGAGGATGTAGTCCTCAATCCAGACCCCAGGGTCTGTTGTTCCGTCGTATGCTTCTATGTTTACGGGTTTGAATCCCTCTGGAAATTCATGGTCCAGCACCTCATCGGTGAAACATAGGGGGTGTGCGGCACCCCTGTATCTGGGGTACCGCGTTGTTCTGATGTTTGTTGTGTTACATCATATGCTGGGGCGCGCTTGCGTGGTCCATAGATGGATCTGGTTGCGCCGTCCTTTTGGTGCGAGCCCTCGTGTGGATCGCTTATTGGCTTGTGAGTGGAGTTGTTTGCCGCTCCATGTTGGCCGTGAGGTTGTCTATCCGGCAAGGTGGCCGTTTTGATTTTTGGTTGTGGGGGATCTAGGGCCTCCTCATCGAATTCGGATAGCAACTTCCGCTTCGGGTAGCTCTTGGTGGGGCGATTACCACCATACTTCGCTGCTGTGTTGAGTACTTTACTCCATCTGATTTGGAGTGTGTCCTGCGTAGCCTTGAGCCTTTGCTTCTGCTTTTTCAGACTCCTCGCGGTGGCAACAAGCCTTTGACGGGCATTCTGCTGCTCCGGGTGCCTGTCCGGTGTTATGTCATCCGGACTATTATCTTTGACAGAATTGGTTTGTTCGGTTTGATTCTCCGTATTGCCGTGGTCCGGCAGTGGTTCGCCCTGCTCCAACATTGGGTCTGTATGATCGTTATTTCTGCCCAGGCGGGATTTGGGGCGGCGCTTACGCCGCCGCTTTGACTGCTTCTCGAGGGAACAAGCCTTCGTTGCGTCCTTCCGTTCCTCGTCGTCGTCTTCTTTTGGTGTGTCCACCATGTATACATCATATGATGAGGTGGACGTCCAGCGCCCTGTGGGCGGTGGTTCCTCTTCGCCTCCCGCATCGTCGTCCATACCGTCGATGTTTTCGGAGTCGAAGTTGAGCATGTCGGTTGAGTCATTGACAGTGGCTACCAGGTGGGTGGTGGGTGGGCCTCGAATTTCTTCGTCGTCCGCATGCCAGTCCTGCCGGACATAGTTCGGCCAGGATTCTCCTGACAAGGAGAGAGACCTTAATGAGTTCAATATGTCGCCAGAGGGCAAGTGCTGAAAAATATCCGCGGAGGTAAACTCCATGATCGGCGCCCAATCGGATTCGATAGGAACGGGCGCAGGCGGTTAGGATCTGTGGCCGGAGAACGATCCGGCAGTTTAACAACATGGCTCTCGTGCAAGGCAAGGTCGATGTCGTTCGATCGCCGCTGAGGGTAAGGTCTCTATGGCGGGGTCCATCCACCCGTCCGCGGAAGGCGCGACTGGCTCCGAATTGAGGGTCAGAGCGGCTGCCGGTGCGATCTCCTTAACACTGTCCGATGGGAGAGCTAAGTCGTGCTCATCGTGACCGCGTGGCGCACAAGGCAGAGGCTCGAATCCGTCGAAGATCCAATCTCTCCACGGATATCGGCCGTGTAGTTTAAGCTTCCAAACCTGACCAGGTGGCCAGGGGCGTAACTTTCCATCTGCTCCAGATGGCCAAGCGAATTGGCCCGCAGTGCAAAGCCGCCGAACACAAAGATCTGTCCAGGGAGAAAAGTCTCACCCTGGACCGCATCGCTATTGATGATAGTAGGAGCCATCAAGCCTAACGGCGACAACACAGAGGAACTCTCAATGAAAGCACCAATGTCGGTGTCAACACCGGCGGATCTCGGGTAGGGGGTCCTGAACTGTGCGTCTAGGCCGGATGGTAACAGGAGGCAGGGGACACGATGTTTTACCCAGGTTCGGGCCCTCTTGATGGAGGTAAAACCCTACGTCCTGCTTGATTGATATTGATGATATGGGTAGTACAAGAGTAGATCTACCATGAGATCAGAGAGGCTAAACCCTAGAAGCTAGCCTATGGTATGATTGTATGTTGTGGTTGTTGTCCTACGGACTAAAACTCTTCGGTTTATATAGACACCGGAGAGGGTTAGGGTTACAGAAGGTCGGTTACAAAGGAGGAGATATCCATATCCGTATTGCCTAGCTCGCCTTCCACGCCAAGTAGAGTCCTATCCGGACATGAGACGAAGTCTTCAATCTTGTGTCTTCATAGTCTAACAATCCGGCCAATGGAGATAGTCCGGCTGTCTGGAGACCCCCTAATCCAGGACTCCCTCAATGGACATGTACATATCAACAAGGAAATGACAAGGACTTAACGATGATCAAATGTCGGCTCAGAAGAACCTTCAACCCGACGTATAATCTGTCAAAGTTGGTCTTGATTTGCAGGATCAGTTTAACATGGATAAATCCAAATTAAACTGGGGCTAATGTCGGGGATATACCCCGTGGTATGACCCGGCCGGAAGTATGACCCGGCCGGGCTTGGTGTTTTCATTGGTAACCCGTCGGAGGACTGGCGACTCATGGATGGCCCTAACGTCGGGTCAGATAGAAGACTAGGCCCAAGGCCCAGAAGGCCGGCTCATGTTATGGTGGGCCGGCTTAAGAGAAAAGGCATAAGGAATATTCTTCTACAAAGGAAGCAAGACTAGGACTCCACTTGTAATAGAGTAATCCTAATCCTACTAGGACTAGTCATGTAACCCGCCCCTTCAACATATCTAAGGAGGGGCAGGGCACCCCAAGAGGGAGAGGCAAGAAACAATCTCTAGGGCTAGACACAACTAAAGGAGAGCCGGCTATGCGACGACTCTCTTATGAGCATAATGAGATCTAGCCACAAATAGCATGTAGGGTTATTACCGGATGATGTTTCCCGGGGCCCGAAGCTGTCTAAATCCTTGTCTTATGTTGCGTCTCTCGATTCCGCTCAACCCCTCTCAACCTACCACATAGATGTGTTGGCCTCGCGACTAAGTCCTGACACTAAGGACATCTGCCGTGACAATTCCACGACAAAATGCTTGCAGATATCCACGGGCCTTGATTTCCTTGGTTGCGCTCTTGCAAGAGTTGCATAAGCATCAGCGTGTTGGCATTGGTAGCGGCCATCACAGCTTGCCATGCCTCCGGAGCTGGAGGTGGTGGCAGCGGTTTAGGATTCTGGCGCGTTGGAGGAGCCATCCTGAAGAGGGTGACATCCGTTAGCATCTTGAAAGACATATATTCAAGCTGAATCAAATGGATCGAAATTTCAACATATAGTCTTAACATTCGAACAAGAATGAACGAATGCATTCCAAATTAAATGGTCACGCTTCCATAAATTGAGAAGCTACTTAGATAGAGATAGATGAGTAAAACAACAAGGTACGGACATGAACAAATACTTGGTGAGGATTACCCAATCACAAACCAAATATTTGCGGAAGAAATACTAGAGCTACATGAATTCCCACCTATGAAACTCCCGAAATTTTCTCAGTTATGCAATCAGGTGTTGGGGATACAGGGGAAGCATAATATCTCACCCAAAGCTAGCAAATCCTACATCCAGCTGTATCCATCCTTCAATACATAACCAAGAAACCTTCGGAAATCATTTACCTCAACCTTCAAAAAGCACCCGTTATACGAGTTATGGCAATACTCCCGAACTCTCGCCCCAGTACTGGGTGGCGTCGAGGTTATCTCACCAACAACTGCATAAAAGAGATTTTTGATGTTGGCGAAACTCGGGTATTTCAGAACTGCAACGATAAAATTGTGACGACAACACCTCGGAGCTCAACTCCCCGGGACACTGCCACAACCCCTAAATGTCAGGAGGCACCAAGAACAATGTTCTCATCACAAAACCATCAGAACGATTCCAAGATACCCGCGACGAGAAGAGAAGAGTTAAAACTCTACATCAGGATGCCTCACCAGAGCGACGAAGGGACTGAGGAGTAAAAAGAATCCTACTCTACGATATATATATATATATATATATATATATATATATATATATATAGAGAGAGAGAGAGAGAGAGATCCTAAAAGACTCAAAACATTTTTCTAGACTCAACAACGCCAATGATTCGATCAAGCAGGGGGCTCCTAAGTCAGGGATGGCTCTGATTACCAACTTGTAATGCCCACGATGCGGCTATATCTCCCACGTGTCGAAGCATGACTTAGAGGCATAACCGCATTGTAAGCAATGTCGCAAGTGGGGTAATCTTCACACAACCCATGTACTGAATAAGAAAAAATATACATAGTTGGCTTACAATCTCCACGTCACACAATAGCATAAATATAACATTACAATCATCCAGGTACAATCAAGGTCCGACTACGGAACCAAAATAAAGATAAACCCCAAATGCATAATGTCCCCGATCGCCCCAACTGGGCTCCACTACTGATCGTCTGGAAAGGAAACGTAGTATCGTCCTAAGTCCTCATCAAACTCCCACTTGAGCTCAGTCATATCTCCTAGAATGGTATCATCGGCCCCTGCATCTGGTTTTGAAGTAATCTGTGAGTCACGGGGACTCAGCAATCTCACACCCTCGCGATCAAGACTATTTAAGCTTATAGGTAGAGAAAAGGTATGAGGTGGAGCTGCAGCAAGCACTAGCATATATGGTGGCTGACATACGCAAATGAGAGTGAGAAAAGAAGGCAAGGCACGTTCGAGAAAGTATGATTAAGAAGTGATCCTAGAACAACCTACGTTCAAGCATAACACGAGACCGTGTTCTCTTCCCGGACTCCGTCGAAAAGAAACCATCACAGTCACACACTCTGTTGATTCATTTTAATTTAAGTTAACTTTCAGGTTTTCTACAACCGGACATTAACAAATTCCCATCTGCCCATAACCGCAGGCACGGCTTTCGAAAGTTCAAATCCCTGCAGGGGTGTCCCAACTTAGCCCATCACAAGCTCTCACAGTCAACGAAGGATATTCCTTCTCCCAAGACAATCCGATCAGACTCGGAATCCCGATTACAAGACATCTCGACAATGGTAAAACAAGTCCAGCAAGACCACCCGAATGTGCCGACAAATCCCAATAGGAGCTGCACATATCTCGTTCTCAGGGCACACCGGATAAGCAATCCATACAACTAAAACCAACCCTCGAGTTTCCCCGAGGTGGCGCTCCAAGGGGCTCTAGTTTGGACCAACACTCAGAGGAGCACTGGACCGGGGGTTTAAAATAAAGATGACCCTTGAGTCCGTGGAACCCAAGGGAAAAGAGGCTAGGTGGAGAATGGTAAAACCAAGGTTGGGCCTTGCTGGAGGAGTTTTATTCAAGGCGAACTGTCAAGGGGTTCCCATTATAACCCAATGCTACGTCTTGAGCTTGCGTTGGTTTTCCCTGAAGAGGAAGGGATGATGCAGCAGAGTAGCGTAAGTATTTCCCTCAGTTTTTGAGAACCAAGGTATCAATCAGTAGGAGGCCATGCTCAAGTCCCTCGTACCTGCACAAAACGATAGCTACTCGCAACCAACGCGATTAGGGGTTGTCAATCCCTTCACGGTCACTTACGAGAGTGAGATCTGATAGATATAATATGTTTGGTATTTTTGATATAAAGATGCAAAGTAAAAGTAAAGGCAAAGTAAAAAAGCAAAGCAAGATTAAAGTGATGGAGATTGATATGATGAGAATAGACCCGGGGGCCATATGTTTCACTAGTGGCTTCTCTCAAGAGCACAAGTATTCTACGGTGGGTGAACAAATTACTGTTGAGCAATTGACAAAATTGAGCATAGTTATGAGAATATCTAGGCATGATCATGTATATAGGCATCACGTCCGTGACAAGTAGACCAAAACGATTCTGCATCTACTACTATTACTCCACTCATCGACCGCTATCCAGCATGCATCTAGAGTATTAAGTTAAAAACAGAGTAATGCCTTAAGCAAGATGACATGATGTAGAGAGATAAATTCATGCAATATGAGATAAACCCCATCTTGTTATCCTCGATGGCAACGATACAATACGTGCCTTGCTACCCCTTCTGTCACTGGGAAAGGACACCGCAAGATCAAACCCAAAGCTAAGCACATCTCCCATGGCAAGAACTACCAATCTAGTTGGCCAAACCAAACGGATAATTCGAAGAGACTTGCAAAGATAACCAATCATACATAAAATAATTCAGAGAAGATTCAAATATTATTCATAGATAGACTTGATCATAAACCCACAATTCATCGATCTCAACAAACACACCGCAAAAAGAAGATTACATCGAATAGATCTCCACAAGAGAGGGGGAGAACTTTGTATTGAGATTCAAAGAGAGAGAAGAAGCCATCTAGCTACTAACTATGGACCCGAAGGTCTGAGGTAAACTACTCACACTTCATCGGAGAGGCTAGGATGATGTAGAAGCCCTCCGTGATGACGGCCCTCTCCCGGCGGAGCTTCGAAATAGACCCCAAGATGGGATCTCGTGGACAGAAAGTTGCGGTGGTGGAATTAGGTTTTTGGCTCCTGTTCTGATCGTTTGGGGGTACGTATGTATATATAGGAGGAAGGAGTACGTCGGTGGAGCACCGAGGGGCCCACGACCCTAGGGCGCCCCCCCACCCTCGTGACCTCCTCTTTGCTCCCTTGCAGTAGGGTCCAAGTCTCCTGGATCACGTTCGGTGAGAAAATCATGTTCCCGAAGATTTTATTCCGTTTGGACTCTGTTTGACATTCTGTTTCTCCGAAACACTGAAATAGGCAAAAAACAGCAATTCTGGGTTGGGCCTCCGGTTAATAGGTTAGTCCCAAAAATAATATAAAAGTGGAAAATAAAGCCCAATATAGTCCAAAACAGTAGATAATATAGCATGGAGCAATCAAAAATTATAATTACGTTGGAGACGTATCACCCAACCGTGTAAGGAACGCAAAATCAAGGAACATAACACCGGTATGATGGAAACTAAGGCGGCAAGAGTGGAACAAAACACCAGGCATAAGGCCGAGCCTTCCACCCTTTACCAAGTGTATAGATGCATTAAAGTAGACAAGATATAAAAATAGTATCCCAATAATAAACATGTTCCAACAAGGAACAAACTCCAATCTTCACCTGCAACTAGCAACGCTATAAGAGGAGCTGAGCAAAGAGGTAACATAGCCAAACAACGGTTTGCTAGGACAAGGTGGGTTAGAGGTTTGACATGGCAATATGGGAGGCATGATAAGAAAGTGGTAGGTATCATAGCATAGGCATAGCAAAAGAGCGAGCATCTAGCAAGCAAAGATAGAAGTGATTTCGAGGGTATGGTCATCTTGCCTGCAAAGTTCTCCGAGTTGACGTTAGCTTGATCCTCGTAAGCGTACTCAACGGGCTCCTCGATCACGTACTCGTCTTCCAGCTCTACCCAAAGCAAGAACACAAGCAAAAGGGAGACACAATCAACCATGGTGCAATGCGCAAACAATATGATGCAAAACATGGCATGATATGCGGGATGTGATATGTAATGCATATGCATGCTTCGGAAAGGAAAGATTGAACCTGGCCTCAACTTGGAAAACCAAGAGTGCCGCTGGAAAGATGAGTTGATTTCGGTCGAAATCGATATAAAGATCACCGGAATCGGATGCACGGTTTGCAAATGACAAGCAAAACAAATATGGCACCGATCTGCGATTAACAGCACGAGACCATCTAAATGCATCAAGAACAACAAGCTACTGCACTCTACCATATCAACAAATCACATGGCAGTGATCCACTCAAGATGCTTGACAAAAGATGAACACTGAGCTAAGGCTAATTCACTCAATAGCAGGTTCAAACAAGCATGGCAAAAATGCAAAAGATATCAGGTTACAGACTTAGTGAAATTAACAACATGCCAGGAATTTAACATCAGGAAGCAATGTTTAGAGCAAGATAACAACATGCTACAGGAACATATCATGGCAAAGCAAGGCATGGAATGAAACTTCACAAAGCATATAACAAAAGTCCCTTACTGACCATAAGCTAAAAGGGATCAGAAAATACAATGGCAACCATATGAACATAGCAAGTTTCATTAACAGATTCAGACTTAGCAGAAAACTGGAACATGGCAAAACAGATTCACGTAGGCATGTTTACGAGCTCTATGCACTCACCACAAGGCATGGCATGACAAACTAAGCATACACCCAGCAAGTAGACATGGCATAGAAGCGAAACATGGCAAGAACAACCTCATAGCATGCATGGATCAACTACAACAAGCTCGGCAAAATTGCTTAACACGTAAACAATCTGCCAGGAACATTTTATAGCAAAAATAGAGCTCAATTGAGTCATGCTAGAGTGCTCCATAATTGCAAACAAAGATATGGATGGATAGATCATAACAATATCTCAAAAGCATCATTACTGAACATGCTCAAAAGAGGCATGGATCACTCTGTAACAACATGAATACATGGCATAAAAATATAATCAGGAAAAATGACTTACAAGATTTCTAAGTCACTGAAATCAGCAACATTACGAGGGCTACTTTGCATGCTTGTTCTAGTCACCACAAAGATCACAAAAATACATGGCATACACCCATGTAAAGATGGCATGGCATACTTCAAAACACATGTAGGACTCAAGTTCATAGGAGGCACACATTAATCATGGCAAAAATGACAAATGTCCAAATCCTGATAAGAATCTGAAACTAACATTACTCAGCACTCTTGCAACAACATGTAGGGCATTAAGATCAACTCAAATGAATATGTTGCAATGTAATGAAATGAAGTGCTCATCGAGACGAACAATTTGATATGCTACACACCCAAAATGGAGCCACGGGTGCAAAGTTACGATGCGATGAACAAGGGCATATGACATGAGGAAAAAAAGACTTGGAGAAGAAAACGACCCCTCCGTGGAAAAAGTCAACTCCGGCGATGTCGAGGCTGGATCCGTCGTCTCCGGCGACGGCGAGGCCCGAACACGGCAGGGAAGGCCGGGTGGCGGCCGGACTCCGACGGGGGTGGCCGGATCCGGCTCGGGAGGCGCGGTGGAGGCGGAGGCGATCGGATCCGAGGCGGCAACGACGCGGTAGGACAGCGGCGACCGGAGCGAGGCGGCGGCGTCCTGCGGATCGGCGGCGGCCAGCGCGGCGGCGGGGCGGCGCGCGGGCGGCGTGGAGCGCGGGGGCGAGCGGGCTAGGGAGGGCCCGGCCTGGGCTCGACGGCGGGGGAGGCGGCCGGGCGAATGGTGACGCACCATGTGGCGGCGGCGAGGCGGGTTGGACACGTCCGGCCCGAAGCGGAAGCGTCCGGCGACGAGAGGTGGAAGGAGACTAGGTTTAGGGTTGGAGTGGATCCGGGATTTTCGGGGGGAGTTGCCTTTATATAGGTAGAGGGAGCTAGGAGGCTCCAAATTGAGCACGGTTTGCGGCCACGCGATCGTGATCGAACGACCGAGATGATGGAGGGGGTTTAGCTGGGCTTTGGTCCACTTTGGAGAGGTGTTGGGCTGCAACACACACGAGGCCTCTACGGTTCCACGGTTAACCGTCGGAGTATCAAACAAAGTCCAAATGGCACGAAACTTGACAGGCGGTCTACAGGTAGTAAAGCAAGGCCGCTTGGCAAGTCTCGGTCCAATCCGAAAACGTTTAACACCCACACACGAAAAGAGGTAAAAGGGGACACCGGAGGACATAGGAGCACTGGAATGCAAAACGGACAACGGGGAAAATGCTCGGATGCATGAGACAAACACGTATACAAATGTGATACACATGATGACATGATATGAGATGCATGACAAAGTCAAAAGCAACACGAAGACAAAAACCAAACAACGAGGAATATCATAACTTAGTGTCGGAAATGGCAAGAGTTGGAATACAATTATGGCAGGTTACATATGGGGTGTTACACCCCCAGGCCACTTTTTCGGTGCCGGCGTAAAAAAAAGCCCCAGGACGTTGAAAAGCGTCGGTTCGGCCCGTTTTTGGGCCCGATGCTCGTAGGCCGAAACCGGCGCACTGAGGGGCGATCGATGGCTCCGGCGCAAGGGAAAAGCGCGGCTAGCCCACCCCGTTAGGTGAAAAGTCAAGTCTTTCTTCCCCGAGTAGCCTCCCACCCCCCGCGCCCTCTGCCGCCACTAGCTGTATCCCGGCGCCGATTGCCGCCCTTCACCGCTAGATAGCCAATCCCTGCCGGAAAAATAGCAGAGGTTCGCCGAGGTAGACCCTCCACCAGCAGCTGGGCATTTCCGGCCGCCGTTTCCGGCCGCGAAGGGGCAGTTTAGCGGTGGGTACACGCCCGCCGGCGCGCAAGGTGTTCGGAGATTGGCTTGCCTCGGCGAGATGGATTCGGATGACGAGGAAGTGCTCGTCGTACTGCTGGAGGAGGCAGCCGAGGCCGACGTCCAGGAGGAAGAGCATCGCATGGTGCTCGCCGCCCTCGCCCAGCTGCTGGCGAGCAATGAAAAGACGTGGCGAGGTGTCTCGGCGCCGGGGCGGGTGAAAGCAAAGAATCGGCATCGTCTCAAAGGCTACTGCATGATCTACTTCGTCTACTTCGCCGACGCTCCACTGCACGGCGACAAAACATTTCGGCACCGTTATCGGATGAGCCGAAAGCTTTTCCTCAGGATTGTGAATTCCATCTGGGAGTTCGATAGCTACTTCAAGTGCAAGAAAGATTGCACTGGCAAACTTGGATTCACGTAGATCCAGAAGTGCACGACAGCGATGAGGATGCTTCATACGGAGCTCTCGGTGATTCACTCGATGACTATGGGTGCATGGCCGAGTCCACCAGCATTGAGTGTTTCTACAAGTTCTGTCGGGCAGTGGTGGCAGTGTTTGGACCGCAATACTTGCGAACCCCCAATGCGGAAGACACTGGTCGGATCCTAGCACAGAATGCAGCAAGAGGATTTCCTGGGATGCTTGGAAGCATCGACTGCATGCATTGGAAATGGAAGAACTGCCCATTTGCTTGGCAGGGGATGTACAAAGGCGCCAAAGGCGGTTTCAGTGTGGTACTTGAGGCGGTGGCCACACAGGACCTCTGGATTTGGCACTCCTTCTTTGGTATGCTAGGAACTCACAATGACATCAACGTGCTGCAGTGCTCCCCTGTCTTTGCCAATCTTGTTGAAGGTCATTCTCCTCCGGTGAACTTTGAGGTCAATGGGCGACACTACAACAAGGGGTACTACCTAGCTGATGGCATCTATCCGAGATGATCTACATTTATGAAGACTATCTCAAACGCTGTGTCAGGAGGCAAGAAGTCCTACTTTGCCAAGTTTCAAGAGGCTTGCAGGAAGGATGTCGATCGAGCTTTTGGTGTGCTCCAATCTCGATTTGTTGTTGTCCTCTACCCTGCTCAGACCTGGTCGAAAGATCAAATGTGGGAGATCATGACTTGGTGTGTCATCTTGCACAACATGATCATTGACAGCGAGCAGGAAGAGCCAGTGTTTGACACTGAACCATACTACACGCAGAGTCCTCTAGCCGAAGTTGATCACCAGCTACCGGCAACCTGGACTGCCTACCTCAGTATGCGTCAGGAGATCCGAGACCCACAGGTGCATCATCAACTGCAGCAGGATCTGGTGGAGCACATTTGGAGGCTCAAGGGCGACGTCGGGCTCGACGTGTGATGAAATATGAGTTTTTATTTGTTGAACAATATTATTTGTATTGAACTATTTGTTGTTGCACTATTTTATTGAACTATTTGATTTTCTGTGATGAACTATGTAATAAAAAAATATTTATGTTCATAATTGAACGCCGAGCCACGGCGAACCATGCCGAATATGGGCCGATTATCGTCCATACGGGGCCTTTTATTCGCCGAAAGTGGGCCAAAAACTGGGCCAATCTCGACGCCTGGGGGCGACGACTGGACGCCCAATCGCCCCCAGCGCTGATTTTATGCCTCCTGAAGGGGTCAACGGCTGGAGATGATCTTAGCCCGCCAGAGCTTGGTTGAACTTGATGCAGCCTACCAAATGCGCCCGTGCTTCCCTGGTCTTTGAATCCTTCCAAGCCGGTGGATGGGGTTCTCCCTGTCAGGGACGGCCATAGTCTCATGTTTGCAGCTGATGCATCCCTTGTACAATCGATCTGTGCAAAGCCATGGTTGGTACTTTGTTGGTTGCAGGAGCTTTGGTTGCATGCAAGTTTTCCTGGGCACGGACAACCTCTCTTGTAACTGAAGGAATGTGTGGAGTGTTTTATGTATGGTACTAGCAGTTTGAGAATTTGAGCCGGTATTGGCTTTGACCCGGCATAACTGTACGTTGAGAAGGATGCCTTTTCTCTGGTGGCTAAATTTCGTGTTTTGACCCTTTTCGCATAGAAATTCAGGATCTGACCCCAGTTGGAAAGAATTTCGGGATCTGATCCTTTCGCTACCGCCCTTTCGCCCTTCCCCAGTTGATGATATTGAACGCAGATGCACTTGGGGGCGGCATCCTGGCTCTCTCCTCCGCATTGCTCTCGAAGTAGATTCTCCGGCCCAAATTGCTCAGGAGATAGTTGGCGTAATTCTGCGCCACTTCAATGCACGCTTCCCGACGGACACGGCAGATACTTGGATCTGCCTCCATCTTTGCCTTCACTTCCTTCCACCCCTTCACGCTCTGCGACCAAGCCATGACATCGTCAAGGATCCGCTCTGCCCTCTTGTGCCACCGCTTTGCCCTCGTGGCCTCTAGGACCTCGTCTGAGACAGATCCCACCGGATCCCACCGGCTGTAGCATCTCGGGGAAGGTCTCGTACATGTACGGGAGTGGCATCTCTAATGGAATGTGCTGGAGAGGAGTGGGAGGAGCAGACGGTGATGGAGTCGGCGGTGCTTGCTCCAAGCTTTTGAACCTAAACATATAGATTCATCACACAAAGGTTAATCACCTTGAAAAAAAAATCTAAACCTAGGGTTCATCATGTGGTCAAATGCATCATACCATATCATATTTCTCCAACCACATCCAACATGCATCATATCTCCAATATTCATCATATCATAATTTTTTTAACACAAAAAATTATAAACTAGGTTCATCTTGAGGGTTCAACATTTGTTCTCCAACTATATCCACTACTTGCATCATAGCATATCAACATGCATCATCATATCACAATAAATTCCTCCAACATGCGTCATACCAAAAAAATCCTCCAAAAATAATATGAACTAGGGTTCATCTTCACATAACCATACCAACTAGTGACTAGAGTTCATATCTAACACAATATAACATCTAGAATCAACCTAAATCAATCCTAGGATTCAAAATAATTAAACTAGTGCAAAAAGGGGAGTGATTTGAATCAAATAATGTGACGAATCGGAAGCTATTTGACTAAAACTAATTGAAGGGATCGAAGGAGCTTACTTTGCTTCCTTCGGGGCCATCTTGATCCGCAAAAACGGTGAACAAACGATGAAGATCAGAGGGGGGAGTGGAGGAGATGAGAGAGGGGGCGAGAGGAAGAACTCCTCTGTTCTTGGGGCGGCTGGTTGGGGGAGAAGGGGGAGGGGTGGGGCAGCCCACGGCTTATAACTGCCCTAAACCCTACCGCCAGGGGCCCTGGCGGTAGGGTCGGACAGCCTACCGCCAGGACCAGCGGCGGTAGGGTGGGACGGAGACCGTTAACGCTGCTGACGTGGATAAGTATCCTACCGCTGGAGGTTCTGACGGTAGGCTGTCTAACCCTACCGCCAGAACCCCTGGCGGCAGGAAAAAGTATCAGATCCCGAAATTCTTTTCAACAAAGGTCAGATCCTGAATTTTTATGTGAAAAGGGTCAAAACACGAAATTTAGCCTCCCCTGGTGACTATTTTGACAGAATAGTCCAAGCAGAGTAGACCACCGTCAACTGCCTGAATTTTCAGGCCCAACAGTAAAAAGAAATTCGATTGTTCGCTTCACTGTCAGTAGTCAAATCTCTGTACTTTTTTTGCTCATCTGTTCTAGTAGAAAAACTGCAGTACATGTTTCACGAGGTACAGATGCATGTCCGGTCCCTGACTCTAGCGTAGCGCGACGGAGGCGAGGAAGCTGAGCACGGCGACGGCGCTGACGGCGGAGCAGCACAAGTCGACGAGCACCTCCCGCCTTGCCTTGGACTCCTTCCGCCCCCTCTTGCTCCTCACGAACTCCTCGTACCTCCTCTTGGCCTCTTCTCTTTCCCTCTCCCCTGCTTTGCTCCTCGGTGCTTCCATCGCAGCCGCAAGGAGCCGCAGGCTGCCTTCGCCGCTCACTGCCGCGCCGTCGGCGTCCTCGACGGTCAGGCTGACCTCCCTGAGGTTAAGGCATCCGGCCTCCTCCGAGCAGGTGATCGTGGCCTCGAACTTGCTCCCGCCGAGCACCACCGCATACCGCACCAGCGTCTCGCCCGTGTACCAGTGCCTGTCCACGGCCACCGCCCGCCGGCTCGACACGTTCACCGCCCGCCCGCTCCGGGGGTCCACCACGATCCAGCTCAGCTCCAGCTCCGCCGGAGAGAACGAGGCCGAGGCCATCCGTACCGGGTCCTTGCACTCGACGGCGTCCACGCGGAAGGGCGAGGCCAGGAACCACGAGGACGACGTGGAGGTCTCCACGACCCGTGAGAAGAGGGGCCGGGGCGCTCCATTCTCAGTGTGGTACACGTCCACGGCGGAGATCAGCTCACCGGGGAGACACTGATCGGCCGCGGCTTCCGTGGAAGTGGAAGTGGACGGGAAGGGGAAGGCGTCAGCGAAGAGGCGTGGTGGAGAGACGGCCGCAGAGCCAAGGATGTTGTGCTGCTGCAGGGTCTCCAGGCCCAGCGACGGCCACTGTGCGAGGCAGAGGGCGCGCCACGTCGCCGGGTCCGCGGCGATGGCGCGGAGACCTGCCGTAGCACAGCTCGCGGCGGCCAGGGACGGGCCGTCGAGGCGGCGCAGCGCGCAGGCCAGCACGTCGGCAGGCAAATCCTCAACGGTGGTCGTCCGCATTTTGCTGGCGTCCCGACGGTGCGTCGACTGACTCTGCTCTTACTACTACAAGCGGGAGCGGCCAGAGGTGGATCAAACAGCACTCTCCAAACTCCGGACGCCGGTCGAGCGGGAATGCGATGGCTAGCAATATGCGAGCAAGAGCTGTTTTATAGGCGTGCAGGACCTGTTTCATTTCCAGGAAGAAGAATAGTTTATTTGGCGCCGTATCCGCCTGCTGATGCCTTGTCGTGTCTTCCCTCCCTGTTGGTGTTAGGCCATGGCGAAAACGACACCATGACAGCCCGGGCACGCTCGGCCAAACGGAAGGACACGATGACAGGCCGACAGGCCGCCGGGCACGTTCGGCCGAAGGGGGAGACGCACCTTGCTGCATGGATTGATTCCAAATGGAAAGAACCGGTTGAAGCAGTTGCGTTCCTGCTATGATTCCGACTAAAATACTGCTCCATCTTGTACTGCGTCTGCCTGCCACATTGACCTGCAAGCTCAGTGTCAACGTCGACTGAGCTATACAGCAGCTCAGGCCGGAGCAGGCTCTTCAATCAGATTGGCCTTGCGGCCGGTAAACTATAGGTTAGGTTTTGTGGTTCGGGTGAGATGGATGGAGACATTGCTTACCTCTTCCGCGCTTATACATATACTCCCTCCATCGCTGCCAAAATAAATGTCTCAACCTTAATATAACTCACTTATTTTTAGGATGAAGGAAGTACAAGATACTTAAAGTGGCTAAGCAGGGACCCCTCACGTTCAATTCCAGCGCTGGGCGTGACCACGTGAGCTTCTCCTGGGCTGTGTCCGGACGCCGACACTAGGCATGGAGAAACTCGGTGCCCGCGCGCTGTTCGAGGGTATGCCTCAAGCGGATGAGTTGTCACACGATGAGGCGAACAGGCAGATGTTTGAGATGACCCACGACGAAGGCGTCAGTGGAGGCTGCTACAAGGACGGGCAGGTGGATGACTTGAAGTCCACGTGGCCGGGCACATACACCCAGTCTGATACGTACACCCAGTCAGACACGTACACATATCCGGATTAGGCCACCGGCCAGCATGAGTAGGAGGAGGACGGTGAGAACGACGATCCGGATGAATTTGTTGCCGATCCGAGACAGCTTCAACACGAGGGGGGGGGGGGCGCGAGTTGTTCTGCAATGCGTGGTTGGCCACTAGCATCGATCCGATCCATGGCACAGAGCAAAAGAGGTCAACATTGTGGGCTAACATTCACACTTGGTTCCATGAGTACAAACATTTTGAGCCCTACGCCGACAAATTCATCGGCAAGCGTGGGCTGAAGTCTCTCAACCATTGATGGTACAAGAAAATAGGTTGTCTAGATAAGCAATTAGGTGACAACCTATATGACAAGCACAAGATAAACACACAATAAAAGCTTTCACAAAGTAAAGACACAAAGTGACCGCAAGTAGAGTCAATGGAGACAAGGATATGTTGCCAAAGTTCCCTCCTTTGGGGGAGGTACATCCGCGTTGGAGAGGTGTAGAGGCCAATGCTCCCCAAGATGTCACTAGAACCACCTTATTCTCCTCACGCTCTCGAGGGCAGCGACCGAACCTTTACAAACTAGGTTGAGACTCTCTCCACAACTTAATTGGAGGCTCCGAACACCACCACGAAGTTACCGCAATGGAATGTGGCTTCGAAGTGACCTCTTCCGTCTAGGGTGCCAAACACCCAAGAGTAACAAGATCCATAAAAAATGTATGGGGGATTCAATTCTCCTTTGGTGGAAGTGTAGATCTAGGTCTCATCCCTTAGTCCCTAGCAAATCGACAAGTTTGGCTGGCTAGGAAAGGAGATCAGGCAAGTTGGAGCTTGAGCAATAATAGAGCAAAATGTGGAGGAAGAAGGGATTCTTTGGCGAAGAAGACTCACTATTTATATGGCGTGGGTGGGAAAATCCAATTGTTATGTTCTGAAAATGCTCAAGCGGTACTATCGCTCGGTGGAGCGGTATTACCGGTAAACATGGGAGTGTTATAGAGCCCATGGAGGACCAGCACTGAACCGACACATTAGTACTACCGAAGTAGTACTACCGGCACAAATAAGAGGTACTACCACGCATTTGCCTATGGGTAACAAAGACTCCCACGATAGTACGCGACACACAAACAGCGGAAGTACCGCACAAGTGGTACTACCATAGATGCCAGCGGTACTACCCACAAATGTCGGAAGGCAACAGAGACCCTCATGGTAGAACGGGTGGCACACGAGAGAAAGTATCACACAAGCGGTACTATTGCTAGGAGCCAGTTGTACTATTGCGAATTACTAAAGGGTAAAAAAGACCCTAACAGTAGTAGACGCGGTATAGCACGGAAGTACCGCACAAGCGGTACCACCGCAGGTACCAGCGGTACTACCGCTTGGTAGATACCAGTATAGCCGGATCATAATAGAAAGAATGCTCCAAAGTAGGGGAAGGTGTCATGGGTGCATATAGGATGTGTGTGTTGAATCCACCCCTACCTTCCAATGCGGACACCCTCTTAATAGAATGGATTCCCTACGACTCAAATCAAAAGAGAATAAACGCCAGAAAGTTCCTCTTTGCTCTTTTCCTAGGAGGAGAATCAAACCATCTTGTGTCATAGATATGAATCTCTGAAATGCTTAATGCACACGGGTAATCCGCAAAAAAGGTCGTCATCAACACCAAAACCAATTAGAGAGACGTGCCTTTTTCACAATGCCTATGAAAAAGGTTGATCATGTATATAATAAATGAAATATGTATGTGGCAAACCAAATCATTTTTGCAAATATACCACACGAGCTAGATGCCGTTCATTTTGATCCGACGCTCGCGATTGGTTCCATGCAAGTCGAATGTTACATGTACGAGAGTGTTTGTTGCTTCTGTCGCTGGCGGGCGGGCCCTCTCCCACTCCCCCCTCGAACCGTCTCCCACGTCGTCCACACACTTAATCCCCTACTCGCTCGCATATGTTCGTAACCGCGCACCCACTCCGCTCTCTGCTTCTCTGTCGCTCCACCCCGCTCTCTCTCCATCGACAACAAGCGATGTCTCTTCTCTTGTCGATTCTTGGCGCCTATAAGAGTAAAACAAGGGGCCTAGATTTTTAGGTTTTTATAGGCAGTTCATCTCGGTTGTGTTTTGCTTATCATGATGGATTATTGTTCTAAAGTTATCAGTGGTGTTTGGTGTTTTTTATTCATAACCATTTTTCGTATCTTATGTTGTTTCCTGCTAGTGTGTCTATTCGATTTTTTTGGTGTTGTTACTTACTTGATCTTAATTGTAAAAATTACCATCAGTCATGTGAACAATTTGTCGGCAATCCATTGTAAAATTAACAAGTTCGTGCTTTCAATACTCAATCCCATATTGTCCAATATATTTTTGGTATGTGTGTGTGTGTGTTTTTGCCATCCTTCATATGGACAATTTATCTTGCCTGATACATACAATTTATCAGTGTATCATAAGCATTTTTCAGGTCTTCAATATCTACTAAAATAGTTTTTTTTCTCCCATCTCTATTGTGCATCAATTACCTTGTTGTATGTTCATAAGTTACTAGTGTATCATAAGTAATAGGTGTGTGTCTATTTCTTCAGCAGCTATGTATCCTATATACTCACTTTCTTTGTTTTTTTGTGTCAGGTCACAATGCCAAGGAAGCACAAATCAGATGGCGACATTGAGGAGGTAAACCCCTTGAAGAAGCATAAGCCCCCCATAGATCGGAACATGGCTTCTCCTAGTGCTCCTATGTCTGCATGCAAGGACATGTGAGATGAGAGAATGTGCGCGATTGATGACATAGATTTCACTAGTTTGAGAAATATCAAGTGTGTCGTCCCTGTGCCGGCGACGATGGTCGCCCCCAGGCGGATCCCGCGCTCGGAGATCCACCGCGTGCCCCCGGTGGAGGAGCCCGCGCCCGCCGTCGAGGCGCCCTGGGAGATTGCCAGGGGCCGTCGCGACCGTCGGCTCCGCTCCCCGCGCCAGCACCGGCCGAGGCCCCGTCGCCATGCCCCGCCGCGCCGCCCGGCCTCCCCTCCTCCCCCTGTGTGCCGCGACGCCGATGCCTGCTCCAAGTGTCTCTACCCGGGGCACCCTCGCTCCGAGTGCCGCCGGGACTGGCACTGCCGTCGCTGCAGTTTCTACGGCCACATCGCCCGCGCCTCCTCCCAGCCCCGCCCCCGACCCGCTGTCGTGGCTCCCCCGGCCAAGCGCCCGCGCCCGTGTTCCCCGGAGTCCTCGGCCTCCAGTGTGGCCGGGCCATGCCGCCCTGCCTCTCCTGGGTCTGCCTCTGGGGCCGGCGCCGCCTCCTCGCCCCTGAACGCCTACGAGCCCTCTCCGTCCCCCGATGCAAGCTCACCAGCCCAGGCCACGGAGACTTGCCCTGCTCCTTCGCTGTGCGCCACTGGCAACTCCCAGGGTTCCGCCCGTGGCCCCGTCCCCTTCTCCGGCCACCCCTCGCTCCGCCCCGCCGGAGCCATCTGCTACCTTCCGTTGTCTGCCGAGGAGCGCGATGCCGAGGCGGCTTTGGGCCGCGCGCTCATCGTCACTGTCGCGGGCAACCGCACCCGCATCTCCAGCTCCGAGGTTGCGGAGGCCATCGCCTCGCGGCACGGCCTGGACACACGCGACTTCTCCGTGCACCGCCGTCCCGTGGACTTTTTGGTCCGCTTCCGCTCCGGAGAAATTCGTGCTCGTGTCGCCGCGACGAACCTGCGCACGTGCAAGTTCCGCCTACTCTTCAGCCCATGGGGCAACCTCGCCGGCGCCGAGCTTGTCTCCGCCCGCATGCGCGTGTTCATCGAGATTACCGGGATCCCGGACCACGGGTGGCATCGCTCCTCGGCCGAGACCCTCCTCGCGCCGTACTACATGATTGAGGCGCTTGCTCCTGAGACTGCCATTGGCAGCGACATGTCCGTCTTTCGCCTCACGGCGTGGACGCTGAACCCCGACGCCATCCCTCGGACCTCCGAGCTGCTTCTTCCGGTGGATGACGGCGTGCCGCTCGATGCCTTGACTGACTCTGTGAGCCGCTTTGCCCTCACCTTGGCACGGTTCCCGGTTGCAATTCATGTCTCCCAGGCTGAAGACTACAGATTCCCGCCGATGCCACCGCCACCCTCCAGGGCGGGTACTGATGGTGATGAGGCCAGAGGCGACGATGCCGGCGACTCCCCTCCTCTGCCGCCCAAGTGGCCACGCTACCACGACTTCCCGCCACGCCGCTCCGGCTCCGGCGTCGCTGGGGCCGCCCACGGCGGCCGGCGCCACCGCGGTCGCCGCCACCCCCCTTTTGTGGTTACCAAGGCGTGTTGGGCCCCTACCCCTCCGCCCCACGTAACAACGCCAGGCTTCCTCCTCAGCAGCATTTGTCCTTCCCGCTGCTTTTGGATAAAGCAACCGCTCCGCGCCAAAGCACCTGCCAATCCGCACCATGGACTAGTTTCAAATTTCGAAACCCGGCGCTGGCTCGTGCCGAGAACGGCCAGGAAATTCCCCCCAGCGCCGCCCCTGCCCAATCAGCGGGTTGCCCTGTGCCCGGGCCCGCGCTCCAGGACGATCCGATGCTAGTGCGCCAGCATCCTGTTGTTGCGCCAATCAAGGGCTCTTGCGAGGATCCTGTGCATGGCCCACCACCCACGCCTCCGCGCCAGCTGCTGATTGGCGGCATCCCTCCCACGTCGGGCCTCGGATCCCCATCTGCTACCCCCCTCGCACGGTCGTTGGCGACTGGTGCTTCTGATCCTGTCAGGAACCCCGGGATCTGCGCCCTGGCTTCCACCCACCCCGACAGCCTGGCGGTGCATGGGGATGTCGCTTCCATGGCCCCACCTGGTTTGGCGCTTCCTACCACTACCTCACGTTCCATGCATGGGGAAAGCCCGCCCCCATGCAATGCTGGGCAAGTCTCCTCGCATGCCGCACCTGCTAGCCAGGCCATGCATGAGCCAACTGCTGCCACTTCGGTCCAAGACCAGGCACCAGCCCCTCCCCTCCAGCAATTCATCGAGGCGGTGCAAGTCCCTACCGTTGCGCTGCTCCCATCCCCTGGCCCCCGACGACGACGTGCCATCCCGATAGACTTCACCCCGTGTCGGAGCGACCGGATTGCCAAGGCAGACCGGGGCCTTGACTTGGAGACGAAAGCGAAACGCGTCCTCCTTCGTCGACTCGGGATCCTCAAGGACGATGAGCCCGTCTCTGCCAAGGCTCTTGAGCAGTATGCCAAGCTCTTTGCCAAGCCTCTGGTTGCAGACGTTGTCCAGGCATTTGCGGACTTTTACGGCTGGTCAGTGCCCCGCCAGTTGCTTGAGAGCATCACGTCGTCGACCAGGCCTGAGACGGAGCCACGCCTCGTCGAGATTTGACTGTCGCATTTCTTCATCACCTCCTAGCCCCCCCCCCCTCTCTGTATGGATAGTACGATAATTGTTTTTTGGAACGTCCGTGGCTTGAATAGCCGCGCGAAGCATACGGCCGTCCGAAGCGCGCTCTCCGCTTCCCCTCCTTGTATCGTTTGCCTCGAGGAAACAAAGCTTTCGTTGGTCTCATTGGATCTTGTGATTGAAACTTTAGGCCCCCGCTTCCAGGATTTCTTCTTTCTCCCCTCGGACGGCACCCGTGGCGGAATTCTCATTGCTTGGCAGCATACCCTAGTGACTCTCTCCAACCCTTCCATCGGTGACCACCACGTCACGCTCCTTGTGACATCGCCCTCCGAAGATCAACACTGGTGGCTTACGGGAGTGTATGGACCGCAAGGGGACACCGATAAGATCACCTTCCTCAACGAGCTACACGATCTCCGTGACACTATCGCCGGCCCTTGGTTGCTCGGGGGAGACTTCAATATGATCTTAAGCGCCGAGGACAAGAACAACAATCGGCTGAACCATCGCATCATGCATCGTTTCCGGCGCTTTGTGGCGGACATGGAGCTCCATGATATGTACCTTCACGGCCGGCGGTACACGTGGTCGAATGAGCAGGACTCCCCGACGCTTGTGCGCAATGACAGAGTGCTCTGCACCCCCTCCTGGGAGACGGTGCACCCCACTTGCATGCTTCGTTGCTTGGCCTCCACCACTTCCGATCACTGCCCCCTAGTGGTCGACTGCACCCCGCGCTTATGGGCCCCCAGGAGTTTCCATTTCGAGCGATTCTGACCCAAGCTCGAGGGCTTCCAGGCCATGGTAACTGGGGCATGGGCCTCGGTGCCCCCGGATCCGGACCCGTTCCGGTGCATCTACGCTCGCCTCAAAGCTACTGCCAAGCACCTTCAAAGCTGGAGCGCCAAGAAGCTTGGCCATATTGCAATCCAGCTGATGATTGCTCGCGAGCTCATCGCGCGCCTGGATGCCGCGCAGGACATACGCCCCCTCTCCCCGGCGGAATCTTGGCTTCGCCGGGAGCTCAAACGAGCCTACCTTGGTCTAGCTTCCTTGGAGCGTTCTATTCAGCGCCAACGCACTAGATTTTCCTGGCTCCGGGATGGGGAAACTAACTCTGCCTTCCACAAGATCCATGCCGCGCATCGACAACAAAAGAAATTCATCGCCGAGCTGCGTGTTGGAGATGATGTGATCCGCAGCGAGGAGGGCCTTGCTCGCGCGGCCTTTGAGCATTTCTCAGGCATCCTTGGCGCTGCCGATGAGCGTCTTTTCACCCTAAACCTTGGCGTCATGGATAGGCGCAACTTCAACCTCTCCGAGCTCGAGAGACCTTTTTCCGAGGATGAGATTTGGAATGCTGTCAAGCAGCTCCCCACGGGCAAATCGCCGGGCCCAGATGGATTCTCCTTGGAGTTCCTTCGTTCATGTTGGCCAATCATCAAAGACGACTTTTGCGAGGCCTTTGATAAGCTCTTCACGGGCAACGGGCGTGGTTTCCATAAGCTCAACGAGGCCCTTGTTGTTCTCCTGCCGAAAAAGCTGACGCTTCCACACTCTTCGATTACCGGCTGATCAGCCTTATTCACCTCGTGGCCAAACTTTTTGCTAAGGTGCTTTCGCTTCGCCTCGCTCTGAGGCTCGGTGAGCTTGTCTCCACGAACCAGAGCGCGTTTGTGGCTGGGCGCTCGGTTCACGACAACTTCCTGCTGGTGCAACAGACAGCTCGGTACCTCCATCAGATTCGCGCCCCGCGAGCTATGCTAAAGTTAGACATTGCTAGAGCTTTCGACTCCGTCTCTTGGGCTTTCCTGCTCGAGACCATGCAGCACCTTGGATTCGGGCATCGTTGGTGTGAGTGGATCTCCATCCTTCTCTCTACGGCCAAGACTAGAGTTCTCATCAATGGGAAACCAGGCCCACCGGTCCTCCACGAGAAGGGGCTGCGACAGGGCGATCCCGTCTCCCCCATGCTGTTCGTCTTGGTCATCGACACGCTAAACACCTTCATGCAACACGCGGTCAGCATGGGAGTTCTTCGTCGCCTTACCCCCAGGCGGATCGCCTCGAGCATTTCCCTATTTGCGGATGATGTTGTCTTATTCTGCCACCCAGACGAGGACGAGCTGACCTCCGTCAAGGCCATCTTGCACACCTTTGGGACGGCATCCGGCCTACACACCAACTACGCCAAATGCTCGGTTACCCCCATTCAGTGCTCTGATGAGGCTACATTTGTAATGGGCGCAACCCTTGCAAGCCAAGTGTCCTCCTTCCCAATCAAATACCTTGGACTGCCGCTCTCAACCCGCAAGATCCACTCTTCGGCCCTCATGCCCTTGATCGACAACCTCGCTATGAAGCTTTCCTCCTGGCGGGCCTCGCTTCTCTCCCGTGGTGAGAGACTGGCACTTGTTCGGCACATCCTCACGGCGATGCCCGTTCACATCATGCTTGCCATGGCGCTTTGTCCCACCATCTTGAAGCTGGCGAACCACATCATTCGAGATTTCTTCTGGCACGGCAGGAAAGATGCTAGGTCAGGCAGCTGCCCCGTTAACTGGCAAAAGGTGTGTCGGCCGCGACAGCTTGGGGGCCTCGGCATCCGTGATTTGCAACGAGCCGGCATTGCTCTGCGTGCTCGCTGGCTATGGCTACAGGCCACCGACCCGACGAGACCCTGGAGCCACCTTCACTTGCCCGCAGCTTCTGATGTGAGATAGATCTTCCGCGCCTCAACTTCCTGGACACTAGGCGATGGCAACAAGTGTCGTTTTTGGATCGATCCCTGGCTCGATGGCTCCTCCATCGCCGAGCTTGCCCCCGCCCTGGTCGCCCTTGTTCCTAAGCGACACCGTTCCCGCCAGCTGGTCTCCGAGGCAATCCCTGACAGGGCCTGGATTGGTGACATCCAAGGGGCCCTGGGTGTGGAATCTACCGTCCAGTACGTGGACATCTGGCGGCGCCTATCTGGCATCTCGCTGCAAAACTCACCGGATTCCATATGCTGGAAATGGACCGAGAGAGGCACCTACACCGCCAAGTCTTGCTACCTCGCACTCTTCCATGGTTCAATTGCTTCCCCGACTTGGAGCCTCACCTGGAAGCCCTGGGCGCCGGAGGGAATCAAGATCTTCCTCTGGCTTGCTGGCCTCGACCGTTGTTGGACCTCCGCTCGCCTTGCCCGCCATGGTTTACCCCACAACACCGCCTGCGCGCTCTGTGACCAAGATGTGGAGACGATGCATCATCTCCTCATGGGGTGCGTCATGGCCCGCACGGTGTGGTATCATATCTTCTCCTGGTGTTGCCTCACTACGCCTCCTCCGAACGGCACCATGGACTTCTATGATTGGTGGGCTATGGCCATCCATGACTCCTCGACGGGCCAGCGCAAAGGCCTTGCCTCCCTCGTCGTGCTAACTGCATGGAACATCTGGAGACATCGCAACGCGTGCATCTTCGACGGTGCAACCCCCTCCGCCACCCTCCTCACCCATAGCATTAAGGAGGAAGCTCGCACTTGGGCCAACGCCAGTGCTCGAGGACTTAGTTCGATCACTGGTGTAACCTGACTTTGTTGTATGTGGGCTGAGCAACCCCCTTCCCTGCTCACTGCGACCTCATAAGCGCCTTCTAGTGTACGCTTAGTGAGGTTCGCCACTGTTTGTTTCTCCCCTTTCTATCAATGGAATGATACGCTCCGCGTGTATTCGCGAAAAAAATATCAAGTGTGACAATCTCTTCAATTGGCTTTCTCATTGGCTTGCTGGTCTATATGGCCCTAATTCCCGTGAGGTTGTCGTACCTGGTCGCGGAAGGTTACCGGTCAATGAAGAATTTGTGCATCGGATAATGGGGGTGCCCCGAGGTGATATTGCTATGGATTTCATGGTTCTTATAGATGCATAGCTTGAGCTTGCGGCAGATCTATTTGACGATTTGGGACGTGCTCCGAAAACCATGGATGTATTAAATCTTATCTTGAGTACCGACGGGTATGATGACAATTTCAAGCGCTTATGGCTTGTTCTTGCTACCAGCAGTGTGATGGCGCCTGTCGGTGTCAAAACTGGCGGATCTCGGGTAGGGGGTCCTGAACTGTGCGTCTAGGCCGGATGGTAATAGGAGGCAGGGGACACGATGTTTTACCCAGGTTCGGGCCCTCTTGATGGAGGTAAAACCCTACGTCCTGCTTGATTAATATTGATGATATGGGTAGTACAAGAGTAGATCTACCACGAGATCAGAGAGGCTAAACCCTAGAAGCTAGCCTATGGTATGATTGTATGTTATGGTTGTTGTCCTACGGACTAAAACTCTTCGGTTTATATAGACACCGGAGAGGGTTAGTGTTACACAAGGTCGGTTACAAAGGAGGAGATATCCATATCCGTATTGCCTAGCTTGCCTTCCACGCCAAGTAGAGTCCCATCCGGACACGAGACGAAGTCTTCAATCTTGTATCTTCATAGTCCAATAGTCCGGCCAATGGATATAGTCCGGCTATCCGGAGACCCCCTAATCCAGGACTCCCTCAGTAGCCCCCGAACCAGGCTTCAATGACGATGAGTCCGGAGCGCAGTATTGTCTTCGGCATTGCAAGGCGGGTTCCTCTCCAAATTCTGTGTACGTGTCAAAATAATGTCCGGTTTCTTGTGAATGTTGCACTCCTTGGCATCCACGCCCAATAATGGCCACTTTCCACGTGTCGAGCGAATGTGAAGAGCCAGGGTGTTTTCACATTTACCCCCCTAGCTGTGTGAATGAGCCGCCTATTTAAAAAGATGAGGATTCAGATCCAAATTACACCATCCTCCCTTGGCGAGCCTTCATCGGAGTGCGCCCGACAGAGATCCATTCCATCATGGCCGGTCGACGCAGCTCCTCCTCTCGCTCCCCTAGCTCCAAGCCTGGAGATTGGGAGAGATGTTTCGTCCCGCACAGCAAATTAGTGATGCTTCAGACCAAGGGATTTCTTCCCCCAGCGTACTTGGTCCCGGTTCGAGCAGGGCTTGCCACCTATAATGGCGGAGAGCAAGCGGAGAGCCTTCCCAATCCCTCCAAGGGAGAGCGGGTATGCCTTGTCCCTTATTTGGTAAGAGGGCTCGGATTCCCAATTCATCCGTTTCTCTGGGGGCTCCTGGAGTTCTACGGCCTCCAGTTGCACAACCTTACGCCTGCCTCCATGCTGCATATCGCGGGATTCGTAGCCCTTTGCGAGTTGTTTTTGGGCTGTGAGGCTCATTTCGCTCTGTGGAAGAAGTTGTTCTGCCCTGTGCCCCGTTCTCAGAAGGGGTCAATATATCAAGTGGGCGGAGCCGAAGTGTGGCGTGTTGCTGGGACCGGATACCTGTCCGGAACCCCAAAGAAGACGTCCGAAGACTGGCCCTCAGAATGGTTTTATATAGAAGACGTCCCCCTCCCGGATCCTATTCGGATCGGCCTTCCTGAGTTCGACAACGCCCCTTTGAAGAAGCGCCGGAGCTGGCGTCCATGGAGCTCCCTGGAGGAAGATGACATGGACGTTCTTTACCTGATGAGCCGGATAAGTTTTTTAGCTCGATCCGGATTGACCATGATCGAGGTCATGGCCATATGTATCATGCGGGGGTGCAGCCGCTTCAGTATAGAGTCCACCCCATGTGGGATTTCAACGGGGAGGATGACGCCCCCCGCTACGGCCGTAAAGGGCTGGGATCAGTTGCTGATATAAGAAAGATCTTATCCACTTCGTACAAGGGAGAAGAGGAGGAGTTCCTTCGTGTCAACCCGCAGGGCGGATTTTCTATGTACAATCCTCCGAGCTGGGTAAGCAGAGACTTTTTCACGCCCATCTGTTTCATATTTCCGCAGTTAAGTATTCAGTCTAGCAATTTCTACGCAGGAACTGCGCCAGGCTGTAAGGGAGATAAACAACCCCCCTCCACAACCCGAGGACCCTGGACGGTCCCTCGACCCGGCCTCCCAAGAGGATCCGGACATATCTGTGGAGCTGATCGATGGGGTGTTTTACCAATCGAGCAATGATAATGCTTTAGTGGCCATTACGGCCGATTACCCTGGGCTAGTTCCAGCCTCATAGGTGACTGAGACCGAAGTCCCAGCACTTCAAAAAGGGATCCGTCCTTGCATGTTTTTGATCGTCGTATAACAGCCGTGTTTTGCAGGGGAGGTCCTCGAGGCAGAAGGCCGAGCCTGCGGTGACTGGCCAACAAGGGGTCGCGAGGCCAGGCGGGCTGAAAAGACCCGCAGTCCGGATTGAGACACCGGCGCAGAGGTATGGCGTGCCATCCTTATTGCAAGACATTATTCTCAGAGGCATATTAATGCCCATGCCTTCTTTTCAGAAAAAGAGCGCTCGCCGGACTATACCCGGAGAGGCTACCAATCGCGCCTCCACAAGCCAGGCTCCAAGGCCGGATTCGGAGGCGGGAACGAATACAAGGCGTGCGCCGGGTGCTCCTCTGACAGAGGATGCGGATAAACTGTCCGCCACCCATTCCGAGGTGGAAAGTGCCATGAACCACAGGCGTCGCCGGGCTGTTCTTCGTGACGCTTGTTTCTCCCAAGAGGCATTGGATGCCTTCAACTTGGGAGACGCGCACCTCCGTGCCGCTCAAAATGGTCTAGCCAGAGCCACAGAGCAGTATGTAAAAGACATACAGGTGAGAGAATTTTGGTGATTATATATATCAGTAGCCCCTGAGACTTGAAACAGTTAGGATAACTGATTTAAGGATCATTTGTTATGCAGGTTCTTACAGAAAACAATACTCAACTGTCCCAGGAGCTGGAAGAGTGCAAAGCCCAACTTCAGGCTGCACTGGCCGCAGCAGGGGAGCCCAAAGAGACCCCCTCTGGTAACATATCCTTCAAATGATAAGTATCATATAGAATGCGGCGTGTATGCAGATCTGATGATAAAATTGCAGATGACACTGGGGTAAATCCAGATAAGCAACAGCTCCAACGCCAGCTGAAGGCCGGTGAGAACGTGCTTACGAGGGTGAGGCAGGAGAAAAATGATCTCCAAGATGCCAACACCAAGCTGGGCGTGGAACTGCAAGATGTTCGCGCCCAACTGTCGGACTCTGTTAAGGAAAATCGGCGGCTTCGACGCGGCATATGTAGTAAGTGCTTGAACGAACTTTGAAAAAGAGTTCGGCGAGGAAGCTGGCTGACAGAGTTATGTCTGTAGGTATGCTAACAGGTCGTCCTGCCGGGGAAATGCCCGGTTCAACGGGTGACCTTCTTCCCGAGCTCTCATAGCTGCACAAACGAGTTCGGCAGGTGATGCAAGGCGTCGCCCAGGCCTTGTGGCCATCCGTCTCCATACCCGAAGGCCTTGGAGAGCTTGCAAAAAAGCTAAAGGGAGCGTGGCGGCGCTTCCGATTATGGAAGATATCGTCCTGCCGTCAGGGCGCCAGGGAAGCCTGGACAATGGTGAAGACACGGTACACGAAGGCTGACCCGAACCACATGGCCGAAGTCGGACCTGTGGAGCCCGATGGGAAGGAGATCCCTGTGAGCTTAGTGTACGGTCAAGTAGAATTGGCCGCAAAGTATTCCCAACAGGACTATAGACTAGACAGCCTTTTGGATGGTATTGAAGGGGAATTCAACCAGTCAAATTGACTATGTAATTTTAAAGTGACATGTATAATGCCTTCTAGCCGGATTGTAGATCGTTTGTCGTGACGGACCTTTTCGCTTCGACCTCTGGACCCGACGGTCCGAAGTGTATCCGAATACCCTCTCGGTTATGTAAGAACCGGGGCATACGTGGAGACCAGGCGTAGGGGTCATTAGTGCTTTATCAGACAAGTTCCCAACTAGTTATGTTATATTACATGGGTAGTAAGAAACATCTTCCAGGGAGAATAGTTCCGTTAAGGGTTCCTTTCCCTAGGTAAGCATGCCCTAAAGTGCATGTCCGTACTGCGACAAGAAGTGCAGAAAAAGCATCTGGGGGCAGATATGGATAATAAATAAAAGTCATCTTTTGTTCACCGACCGAATATTCCCTTAAGAACGCTAGCTTTCGGCTTCACCCAGTCTGAGGTACACGTCCGGCTGACCCGACGGTAACACTCGCAGAGGTGCTCCCCTTATGCCCTAGCCGAATTAACGGGAACGTAGGGCATAAATACAAGAGCCAGGCAACCCAGCTTGGCCAAAACTTAAGTCATATCGATGCATATAGTGGTGAAAAAAGGTACATGCGGAAGTATAACACATGTGTTGGGCGTGAGGCCCAGGTAAATAATTTAAGCTTCTGTGAAAGAAGCCCCCAGGTATGAAGAGTGCGGCTAGCGCATCTGTAATGTATGAGTCAGGCACAAGGTGACTCTTGAAGGCCTAGAGAAATAAAAGAAAGAAAGGGAAACAGGACAGATGATGCATATACAGAAAATGGACAAAGGGAGGGGACTAACATAGAGTCCGGTGCTAGGCGTAGAATCTTCGAAGCCTAGCTGCGTTCCATGGGTTCGGCTCGAGTCGACTAGTCGATGCATCCCGCAGTCGGTACGCTCCATCGGTCAGAACTTGGTCGATAATGAAGGGACCTTCCCATTTGGGCTCGAGCTTGTTCTTTTTCTTATCCGGCAGTCGTAGAACTAGTTCGCCAATGTTATAAGTTTTGGCTCATACTTCTCTGCTTTGGTATCTGCGAGCCTGTTGCTGGTAAAATGCGGAACGGGCTTTGGCTACGTCGCGCTCTTCCTCCAAGGTGTCCAGACTGTCCTGCCGATCGAGCTCGGCTTCTCTTTCTTCGTACATGCGCACTCGAGGTGAGTCATGAATTATGTCACAGGGCAGGACTGCCTCTGCGCTGTACACCATAAAAAACGGTGTATATCCGGTACTACGATTCGGCGTGGTCCGCAGCCCCCAGAGTACGGAGTCGAGCTCCTCTACCCAGTGTGTGTCAGACTCCGTTAAGGAGCACACTAATCTGGGTTTAATGCCGCTCATTATAAGACCATTTGCTCGTTCGACTTGATCGTTGGTTTGTTGGTGATAGACTGAAGCATAATCGAGCTTGATGCCCATTTTGCTGCACCAGAGTTTTACCTCGTCGGCCGTGAAGTTCATGCCGTTATCAGTGATGATGCTGTGGGGGACGCCGTAACGGTGTACAACCCCGGATATGAAATCTATCACCGGTCCGGATTCGGCTGTTTTAACCGGTTTAGCCTCTATCCATTTGGTGAATTTATCCACCATGACCAATAAGTATTTTTTCTTGTGGGTTCCCCCTTTAAGGGGTCCAACCATGTCAAGCCCCCAGACCGCGAAGGGCCATGTAATGGGGATTGTTTGGAGGGCGGTGGGTGGCATGTGGCTTTGATTTGCAAAGAGCTGGCAACCAGCGCAACATTGGACCAAGTCATGTGCATCTGCCCGGGCCGTTGGCCAATAGAATCCTGTACGGAAGGCCTTGCTTACAAGAGCTCGGGCTGCAGCGTGATGACCACCGAGTTCGGCGTGAATTTCTGCCAAAAGGTTCCGCCCTTCCTCTTTGGAGATGCACCTTTGAAGGACTCCGGTAGCGCTTTTTTTGTACAATTCTCTCTCATGGACCCTGTAGGCCTTGGATCGCCGCACTATGCAGCGTGCCTCATTTTGGTCCTCCAGAAGTTCTTGTCTAGTTAGGTAGGCCAGGAATGGTTCTGTCCACGGGGCAATAATGGCCATTATTTCGTGGGCTGAATGTGTTATTTCGGTGGTGGAGCCTCCGATTGTGTCAGAGAGTTCGGTATCGGGTATGTTGGCCGGGTCTGGACTGTTGTTACCGATGTCCCCTTCCCATGCTACGGATGGCTTGAAGAGCCTTTCCAGAAATATGTTGGGAGGGACCGCGTCGCGTTTTGCGCCGATGCGGGCGAGGAAATCCGCCGCTTGATTGTTTTCCTGAGCCACATGGTGAAATTCGAGCCCCTCGAACTGAGCTGACATTTTTAGGACAACATTGCGATAAGCTGACATTTTCGAATCCTTGGCATCAAAGTCTCCATTTATTTGGGATATCGTGAGGTCCGAATCCCCACGCACCTCTAGGCGTTGAATGCCCATGGATACTGCCATCCGGAGACCATGTAGAAGGGCCTCATATTCGGTTGCGTTGTTGGAGTCTGTATACATTATCTGTAGTACGTATTGAACGGTATCTCCTGTTGGGGACGTCAAAACGACGCCAGCCCCAGACCAACCAACATTTTGGAGCCGTCGAAGTGCATGATCCAGTTTGAATATGTGCCGTACTCTTTAGGGAGTTCGGCTTCCGTCCACTCAGCAACGAAGTCAGCCAAAACTTGCGACTTAATAGCTCGCCGTGGCTTGTAAGTTATGTCATACAGGAGGAGCTCAATGACCCATTTGGCAATCCGGCCCGTCACGTCGCGGTTGTTTATAATATCGTTAAGTGGTACTTCCGAGGCTACCGTTATCGAACACTCTTGAAAGTAGTGTCGCAGCTTCCGGGATGCCATAAATACCGTGTACGCTATCTTTTGATAATGCGGGTACCGTGATTTGCATGGAGTAAGGACAGTGGACACATAGTAAACTGGCTTTTTAAGGGGGAATTTGTGTCCGTCCACTTCTCGCTCGACGATGAGCACTGCGCTTACTACTTGATGAGTTGCTGCAATGTATAATAGCAAGTTGAGTCCGGCCGTGGCGGCATCCGTCCACTCGAAGTGTTCGGTGCGCCGGAGGAGGCGATAAAGGGGTAATGCCTTTTCTCCCAAGCGGGAGATAAAGCGGCTTAGAGCCGCCACGCATCCAGTCAATTTTTTTATTTGTTTGAGGTCTGTTGGGGTATCCAACTGTGACAACGCTCGGATTTTGGCCGGATTAGCTTCAATACCACTACTGGAGACAATGAATCCCAGGAGCTTTCCGGCTGGTACGCCGAAAACGCATTTTTCCGGATTGAGCTTGATGTCATATGTTCGGAGGTTGTTGAATGTGAGCCTCAAGTCGTCTACTAGAGTTTCAACATGCTTGGTTTTAACGTCCACGTCATCCACGTATGCCTCCACTGTTTTGCCGATCTGGTTTGCCAGACATGTCTGAATCATGCGCTGATATGTTGCGCCGGCGTTTTTGAGCCCGAAGGGCATTGTGTTGAAGCAGAATGGGCCGTATGGTGTGATGAATGCCGTTGCGGCTTGGTCTGGCTCCGCCATTTTAATTTGATGGTAGCTGGAGTATGCGTCGAGGAAACACAATGAATCGTGTCCTGGGGTAGCATCGATGATTTGATCGATGCATGGGAGGGGGAAGGGATCCTTTGGGTAGGCCTTGTTAAGGTCCTTAAGATCGACGCACAAGCTCCAAGATTTGTCCTTCTTTGGTACCATCACCAGGTTTGCTAGCCAGTCCGGATGTTTTATGTCTCTGATGAATCTGGCCTCCAATAGCTTGGCTAGTTCCTCTCCCATGGCTTGTCTCTTAGGTTCGGAGAAACATCGAAGAGCCTGCTTGACTAGCTTGAATCCTTTTAGGATATTTAGGCTGTGCTCAGCCAGCCTGCGTGGGATTCCTGGCATGTCTGAAGGGTGCCAGGCAAAAATGTCCTAGTTCTCGCGTAGGAACTCTCGCAGTGCGGCGTCGACATCAGGGTTTAATTGTGCCCCGATGGAAGTTGTTTTTGTAGGGTCCGTTGGATGGACTTGGAATTTGACTATTTCGTCCGCCGGTTTAAAGGAGGTGGACTTGGATCTTTTATCGAGTATCACATCGTCCCTCTTCACCGTGGAGCGCAGCGCAGTTAGTTCCTCGGCCGCTAGGGCTTCGTATAGTGCCTCGAGGGCCAGTGCGGCTGTCTTATTTTCGGCGTGGAGTGCTATGTCCGAATCACTAGCAAGAGTGATGATTCCGTTGGGCCCAAGCATTTTGAGCTTCATGTGCCCGTAATGGGGTATGCTTGGAAGATTGTAAACGCCTCCCGCCCTAGTAGAGCATGGTATCCGCTGCTGAACGGGGCCACTTGGAATGTAATTTCTTCAGACCTGTAATTATCCGGCGTGCCGAATACCACATCTAGCGTGATTTTCCCAGCACAGCGTGCTTCCTGACTGGGGATGATTCCTCTAAAGGTTGTGCTACTTTTCTCAATGCGACTCCAGTCTATTTCCATCTTTTGAAGAGTTTCCTCATAGATGAGGTTTAATCCGCTGCCGCCGTCCATGAGTACCTTGGTGAGTCGAAAGCCGTCCACGATTGGACTGAGGACCAGTGCGGCTGGTGCTCGGGCTGTTCGGAATTTGGGTTGGTCACTGGCATTGAAGGTAATAGCCATGTCACTCTAGGGATTTATTTCTGCTATGTGGCAGATTTTGGCCATCCTGCGGAGTGTTCGCTTGCGTCTATTATTTGACGTGAAGGTCTCAAAGACCGTTAACACCATATTGTTGTCCACTGGACGATGCTTTGTGGTTTTTGGGAGGAGTAGATCCTCGCCACTTTTGGCCACCTGCCGGAGTATCCAACATGCTCTAAGGCTGTGCATTGGTATTGCATCCGCTGTACTATGAATTTTGCAGGGTCTGTTGAGCCATCCCTCCAGTACGGTTCCTTGCCCCGTAGAGGGATTTTGCTTTTTGGTAGTTAACCCAGGTGTATTGTGATAATGCACCCTTTTATTTCGGACTGGGTTTGTATTCTGGGCCAGATTATCCCAAAATTTTATTTCAGTTTTCCAGGCGCTTTCCATGGCACAGTACTTTCGTACTATGGACACCAAGTCGGCAAAGCGTGTAATTTCGCGACGACTTATGGCGTTGAGGATTTCCTTGTCCGTGCAATTATTGCAGAAGAATGAAATTGCGTCTTCCTCGCGGCAGTCCTTTATCCTGTTCATGACCAGGAGGAATCTGGCCCAGTAATGGTGTACTGTTTCTTTGGGCTCTTGCCTAATTTGGGATAGGTCGCGTATGTTTGGGTGGGTGGGTGGAATTGAATCCGAATCCTCACCCAATCTGAGACTCAGGGGCCAAGGAATTTCCGAACTCAGAAGTTTGGATTCTTGGATGTTTTCCGATAAATCTAGCCCGCTGCCTGATTCTAGGTTCAGCCTTGAGCGACGTCCTCCCCTCCGCGGGTATCCGTCTTGGAGGGATCGGGAATCCGGACATAGCTAGTCCTTAAGATAGATGAAGGGTTGTCGCATTGTTCCTCCACCACTGCAACGTGATGGGTGACCTAGGGAGAGTTGATCTCTCTCACATCGGGTTTAGGCCCAATCTGATCGTAGTCTATAGCGACTCCCAGGGCGGCGATGCGATCGAAGAGCTTGTTTAGGGAAGAGAGCTCCATTGGATCTAACTGCTCGGCGAGTTCCGAGTTGACGTGAAGATTTCTTTCGATGACCCGAGAAGTCATCGTCGGCGCAGCGTCCGAACAGGCGGTCATAAGAAAACCACCTAGCCGGAGAGTTTGGCCGATAGCCAAAGCTCCCTTAGCAATAGTGCCGTCTTTAAAGACGGGATGAGACATCCTTCCTGATGGCGACGGCACAGCGGAACTCTCAATAAAAGCACCAATGTCGGTGTCAAAACCGGCGGATCTCGGGTAGGGGGTCCCGAACTGTGCGTCTAGGCCGGATGGTAACAGGAGGCAGGGGACACGATGTTTTACCCAGGTTCGGGCCCTCTTGATGGAGATAAACCGTACGTCCTGCTTGATTAATATTGATGATATGGGTAGTATAAGAGTAGATCTACCACGAGATCAGAGAGGCTAAACCGTAGAAGCTAGCCTATGGTATGATTGTATGTTATGGTTGTTGTCCTACGGACTAAAACTCTTCGGTTTATATAGACACCGGAGAGGGTTAGGGTTACACAAGGTCGGTTACAAAGGAGGAGATATCCATATCCGTATTGCCTAGCTTGCCTTCCACGCCAAGTAGAGTCCCATCCGGACACGAGACGAAGTCTTCAATTTTGTATCTTCATAGTCCAACAGTCCGGCTAATGGATATAGTCCGGTTATCCGGGGACCCCCTAATCCAGGACTCCCCCAGCGCTGATGATACGTCTCCAACGTATCTATAATTTTTGATTGCTCCATGCTATATTATCTACTGTTTTGGGCAATATTGGGCTTTATTTTCCACTTTTATATTATTTTTGGGACTAACCTATTAACCGGAGGCCCAGCCCAGATTTGTTGTTTTATGCCTATTTCAGTGTTTTGAAGAAAAGGAATATCAGACGGAGTCGAAACGGAACGAAATCAACTAGAGAAGTTATTTTTGGAAGGAAACACACTTGATGGACTTGGACCCCACGTCAAGGAAGAAATGAGGTGCTCACGAGGGTGGGGCGCGCCCCCCTATCTCGTGGGGCCCTCGTGGCTCCCCTGACATACCTCCTGCACCCATATATACCTACGTGACCTAAAACTTCCAGAACGCAAGATAGATCGGGAGTTCCGCCGCCAGAAGCCTCCGTAGCCACCGAAAACCAATCTAGACCCATTCCGGCACCCTGCCGGAGGGGGCAATCCTTCCCTGGTGGCCAGCTTCATCATCCATGTGCTCTCCATGACGAGGAGGGAGTAGTTCTCCCTCGGGGCTGAGGGTATGTACCAGTAGCTATGTGTTTGATCTCTCTCTCTCTCTCTCTCTCTCTCTCTCTCGTGTTCTTGATTTGGAACGATCTTGATGTATCGCGAGCTTTGCTATTATAGCTAGATCTTATGTTTCTCCTCCCCCTCTTCTCTCTTGTAATGAATTGAGTTTCCCCTTTGAAGTAATCTTATCGGATTGAGTCTTTAAAGACTTGAGAACACTTGATGTATGTCTTGCCGTGGATATCTGTGGTGACAATGGGATACCATGTGCCACTTGATGTATGTTTTGGTGATCAACTTGCGGGTTCCGCCCATGAACCTATGCATAGGGGTTGGCACACGTTTTCGTCGTGATTCTTCGGTAGAAACTTTGGGGCACTCTTTGAGGTTCTTTGTGTTGGTTGAATAGATGAATCTGAGACTGTGTGATGCATATCGTATAATCATACCCACGGATACTTGAGGTGACATTGGAGTATCTAGGTAACATTAGGGTCTTGGTTGATTTGTGTCTTAAGGTGTTATTCTAGTACGAACTCTAGGGTTGTTTGTGACACTTATAGGAATAGCCCAACGGATTGATTGGAAATAATAACTTTGAGGTGGTTTTGTACCCTACCATAATCTCTTCGTTTGTTCTCCACTATTGGTGACTTTGGAGTGACTCTTTGTTGCATGTTGAGGGATAGTTATGTGATCCAATTATGTTAGTATTGTTGAGGGAACTTACACTAGCGAAAGTATGAACCCTAGGCCTTATTTCCACGCATTGCAATACCATTTACGCTCACTTTTATCACTTGCTACCTTGCTGTTTTTATTATTTCAGATTACAAATACCTTTATCTACTATCCATATACCACTTGTATCACCATCTCTTCGCCGAACTAGTGCACCTATACAATTTACCATTGTATTGGGTGTGTTGGGGACACAAGAGACTCTTTGTTATTTGGTTGCAGGGTTGCTTGAGAGAGACCATCTTCATCCTACGCCTCCCACGGATTGATAAACCTTAGGTCATCCACTTGAGGGAAATTTGCTACTGTCCTACAATCCTCTGCACTTGGAGGCCCAGCAATGTCTACAAGAAGGAGGTTGTGTAGTAGACATCAAGTTCTTTTCTGGCGCCGTTGCCGGGGAGGTGAGTGCTTGAAGGTATATCTTTAGATCTTGCAATCGTGTCTTTTAGTTTCTTGTTTTATCACTAGTTTAGTTTATAAAAGAAAATTAAAAAATGGAATTAAGTTTGTCTCATACGCTTCACCTTTTTAATATCTTTCGTGAGTATGATGGAAAGGATAATTGTGCTCAAATGCTAGAAGAATAAATCTATAAAATGTTTGGCACTAAATATTTGAATGATGAGCATGATTGCAATGTTGTTAGTACGAATTCTTTGAATATCCATGATGCTAATGATGATTGCACTAGTTATGATGAAAATGCCTCCTATAAACATGTCAATTATTGTGGAGTAGACTGGGTTTGCAAGTACACACCCAATAGGGAAGGTAGATATTGCAAGAGGCATAAGTACTTAGAAACCAAATTGTTGCAAGAAGAGCTAGATGAATGTGCTGAAAAATTCAATATTTTTCGTGCCCCTTGTGAACTTTGCAATGAACATGGTCATTTAAAGCTCCAATGCTATTTGTTTCATGATCAAGTCATGTCCAAACATTGTGATAATTTGATTACCCTTGAGCATCATAAAGAGCTTAGCCTTCTTTTGGGTTATGAAGAAATGAAACGTATAACTGAGGGTATTCCAAAGTTTAATCTTGATAAAGTTCTTCATTTTGATCTAGAAAAGATTTATATGTATTGTGCGGTGAATTGCATTGAAAATCCTTATATTGCCAATTACATAAAGAAAAGAAAACAAATAGAAGATGAAGAGAATACTAATGAAAGGGAAGAGACTTCCCAATACCCTCCTATTATTTCTTATGATGAATCAGGTAACGAGGAGGAGCCTCCTATTCAACCAATCTCATTAATAAGGAGCTCCAAAAAGAGGATTGAACCCACACATGATATGGTAAAGAAGAAGAAAAGAAAAAGGAAGAGAGGTAAAAAGATATCTCTCCCAAATAAAGTTGCTGCTATTATTGTCGTGCCTCATGAAAATGAAGATGATACACTTTATGATGATCTCGTTATGCCTATTGCTTATTGTGATGATTATGATTGGGAAGATAATGATACTTCTTATGATCTTGAAAATATTTTTGGTACTTGCTTGGAAGAATATGATAATAATGTTTGCTATACTATTGGTGCTATCCATACTATTAATGATGAGAGTGATTATGCTTATGATACGAAAAGGCCCAAGCTTGGGGAAGCTACATTTGATGAGGATGACATATTTGAGAATATATTTGCTGCAATTAATGTTTGTCCCAAGCTTGGGGATGCTATGTTTAATAATGATGATATTTTTAGCCTTCCATGTTTTGATACGCAAAGTGATTATGATGAGAACGAAGTTGCTACTTATGATGATTATTGTGATAAAACTTATGCTATAAAGAGTAGTGATGATTATATTTAGAAAACTTGTCATGATTATGAGTACCCTTTCTCTGAACATTACTCCTTTAGCGTGGAAACAATTTATAGTATTCGAGTCTCTTATGATACTCGCACTATTATTCATGAGAAGAATCTTGCTTATGTGGAGAGTAGTAAAATTTCTATGCTTGTAGATAATGAAAAGAATGCGTTAGGTGCTGGTTATATTGTTGAATTCATTCATGATGCTACTGAACATTATTATGAGGGAGGAATATATGCTTGTAGGAATTGCAATAATATCAAGTTTCCTCTCTATGTGCTTAAAGTCTTGAAGTTATGCTTGTTTTACCTTCCTATGCAAGTTGATTCTTGTTCCCACAAGTTGTTTGCTCACAAAATCCCTATGCATAGGAATCATGTTAGACTTAAATGTGCTAGTCATATTCTTCATGATGCTCTCTTTATGTTACAATTCTTATCCTTTCTGTGAGCATCATTGAAATCATCATGCCTAGCTAGGGGCGTTAAACGATAGCGCTTGTTGGGAGGCAACCCAATTTTATTTTTGTCACTTGCTTCTTGCTCCTGTTTAGTAATAAATAATTCATATAGCCTCTGTTTAGATGTGTTTTTAGTTGTTTAATTAGTGTTTGTGCCAAGTAGAACCTTTGGGAAGACTTGGGGAAAGTCTTGTTGATCATGCTGTCAAAAAACAGAAACTTAAGCGCTCACGAGAATTGCTGCCATTTTTATTTGGAGAGTGATATTTAGTTAATTCTTTTTGAACATGATTAATAGATAAATTCCTCTGGTCCAGAAATTTATTTGAGAATTTTATGAGTTCCATAAGTATACGTTTGATCCAGATTACTACAGACTGTTCTGTTTTTGACAGATTCTGTTTTTCATGTGTTGTTTACTTATTTTGATGAATCTATGGCTAGTAAAATAGTTTATAAACCATAGAGAAGTTGGAATACAGTAGGTTTAACACCAATATAAATAAATAATGAGTTAATTATAGTACCTTGAAGTGGTCTTTTGTTTTCTTATACTAACGGAGCTTACGAGTTTTCTACTTTAAGTTTTGTGTTGTGAAGTTTTCAAGTTTTGGGTAAGGATTCGATGGACTATGGAATAAGGAGTGGCAAGAGACTAAGCTTGGGGATTCCCAAGGCACCCCAAGGTAATATTCAAGGATAGCCAAGAGCCTAAGCTTGGGGATGCCCCGGAAGGCATCCCCTCTTTCGTCTTCGTTCATCGGTAACTTTACTTGGAGCTATATTTTTATTCACCACATGATATGTGTCTTGCTTGGAGCGTCAATTTATTTTGTTAGTCTTTGATTTCTGTTTGAATAAAATACCAAGATCTGAAATTATTAAATGTTAGAGAGTCTTCACATAGTTGCATAATTATTCGACTACTCATTGATCTTCACTTATATCTTTCGGAGTAGTTTGTCATTTGCTCTAGTGCTTCACTTATATCTTTTAGAGCATGGTGGTAGTTTTATTTTGAAGAAATAGATGAATTCTCATGCTTCACTTATATTATTTTGAGAGTCTTAAATAGCATGGTAATTTTCTTAAAATCCTAATCTGCTAGGTATTCAAGAATAATAAAAATTCTCTTATGAGTGTGTTGAATACTAAGAGAAGTTTGATGCTTGATGATTGTTTTGAGATATGGATATGGTGATATTAGAGTCATGATAGTTGAGTGGTTATGAATTTGAGAGATACTTGTGTTGAAGTTTGTGATTCCCGTAGCATGCACGTATGGTGAACCGTTATGTAACAAAGTCGGAGCACGAGGTGTTTATTGATTATCCTCCTTATGAGTGGTGGTCGGGGACGAGCGATGGTCTTTTCCTACCAATCTACCCCCCTAGGAGCATGCGCGTAGTACTTTGTTTCGATAACTAATAGATTTTTGCAATAAGTATGTGAGTTCTTTATGACTAATGTTGATTCCATGGATTATACGCACTCTCACCCTTCCACTTTTGCTAGCCTCTCTAATACCGCGCACCTTTCGCCGGTATCATAAACCCACCATATACCTTCCTCAAAACAGCCACCATACCTACCTATTATGGCATTTCCATAGCCATTCCGAGATATATTGTCATGCAACTTTCCACCATTCCATTTATCATGACACACTTCATCATTGTCATATTGCTTAGCATGATCATGTAGTTGACACTGTATTTGTGGCAAAGCCACCGTTCATAATTCTTTCATACTTGTCACTCTTGATTCATTGCATATATCAGTACACCGCCGGAGGCATTCATATAGAGTCATACTTTGTTCTAGTATCGAGTTGTATCATTGAGTTGTAAATAAATAGAAGTGTGATGATCATCATTTAATAGAGCATTGTCCCAAAAAAAGAAAGGCCAAATAAAAAAGGCCAAAAAAAGAAAGGCCAAATAAATAATAAAAATAAAAATAAAAAGGGGCAATGCTACTATCCTTGTTTTCCACACTTGTGCTTCAAAGTAGCACCATGATATAGCGAGTCTCATATATTGTGCTTCAAAGTAGCACCATGTTCTTCATATAGAGAGTCTCATATGTTGTCACTTTCATATACTAGTGGGAATCTTTCATTATAGAACTTGGCTTGTATATTCCAATGACGGGCTTCCTCAAAATGCCCTAGGTCTTCATGAGCAAGCAAGTTGGATGCACACCCACTAGTTTCTTTTGTTGAGCTTTCATACATTTATAGCTCTAGTGCATCCGTTGCATGGCAATCCCTACTCACTCACATTGATATCTATTGATGGGCATCTCCATAGCCCGTTGATACGCCTAGTTGATGTGAGACTATCTTCTCCCTTTTTGTCTTCTCCACAACCACGACTCTATTCCACCTATAGTGCTATATCCATGGCTCACGCTCATGTATTGCGTGAAGATTGAAAAAGTTTGAGAACATCAAAAGTATGAAACAATTGCTTGGCTTGTCATCGGGGTTGTGCATGATTTAAATATGTTGTGTGGTGAAGATGGAGCATAGCCAGACTATATGATTTTGTAGGGATAACTTTCTTTGGCCATGTTATTTTGAGGAGACATAATTGCTTAGTTAGTATGCTTGAAGTATTATTATTTCTATGTCAATATGAACTTTTGTCTTGAATCTTTCGGATCTGAATATTCATATCACAAGTAAGAAGAATTACATTGAAATTATGCCAACTAGCATTCTTCATCAAAAATTATCTTTTTTATCATTTACCTACTCGAGGACGAGCAGGAATTAAGCTTGGGGATGCTTGATACGTCTCCAACGTATTTATAATTTTTGATTGCTCCATGCTATATTATCTACTGTTTTGGGCAATATTGGGCTTTATTTTCCACTTTTATATTATTTTTGGGACTAACCTATTAACCGGAGGCCCAGCCCAGATTTGCTGTTTTATGCCTATTTCAGTGTTTTGAAGAAAAGGAATATCAGACGGAGTGGAAACGGAACAAAATCAACTGGAGAAGTTATTTTTGGAAGGAAACACACCTGATGGACTTGGACCCCACGTCAAGGAAGAAACGAGGTGCTCACGAGGGTGGGGGCGCCCCCCCCCCTAGGGCGTGCCCCCTGTCTCGTGGGGCCCTCGTGGCTCCCCTAATGTACCTCCTGCACCCATATATACCTACGTGACCTAAAACTTCCAGAACGCAAGATAGATCGGGAGTTCCGCCGCCAGAAGCCTCCGTAGCCACCGAAAACCAATCTAGACCTGTTCTGGCACCCTGTCGGAGGGGGCAATCCTTCCCCGGTGGCCATGTTCATCATCCCGGTGCTCTCCATGATGGGGAGGGAGTAGTTCTCCCTCGGGGCTGAGGGTATGTACCAGTAGCTATGTGTTTGATCTCTCTCTCTCTCGTGTTCTTGATTTGGCACGATCTTGATGTATCGCGAGCTTTGCTATTATAGCTGGATCTTATGTTTCTCCTCCCCCTCTTCTCTCTTGTAATGAATTGAGTTTCCCCTTTGAAGTAATCTTATCGGATTGAGTCTTTAAAGACTTGAGAACACTTGATGTATGTCTTGCCGTGGATATCTGTGGTGACAATGGGATACCACGTGCCACTTGATGTATGTTTTGGTGATCAACTTGCGGGTTCCGCCCATGAACCTATGCATAGGGGTTGGCACACGTTTTCGTCGTGATTCTCCAATAGAAACTTTGGGGCACTCTTTGAGGTTCTTTGTGTTGGTTGAATAGATGAATCTGAGATTGTGTGATGCATATCGTATAATCATACCCACGGATACTTGAGGTGACATTGGAGTATCTAGGTGACATTAGGGTTTTGGTGGATTTGTGTCTTAAGGTGTTATTCTAGTACAAACTCTAGGGCTGTTTGTGACACTTATAGGAATAGCCCAACGGATTGATTGGAAAGAATAACTTTGAGGTGGTTTCGTACCCTACCATAATCTCTTCGTTTGTTCTCCGCTATTAGTGACTTTGGAGTGACTCTTTGTTGCATGTTGAGGGATAGTTATGTGATCCAATTATGTTAGTATTGTTGAGGGAACTTACACTAGCGAAAGTATGAACCCTAGGCCTTATTTCCACACATTGCAATACCGTTTACGCTCACTTTTATCACTTGCTACCTTGCTATTTTTATTATTTCAGATTACAAATACCTTTATCTACTATCCATATACCACTTGTATCACCATCTCTTCGCTGAACTAGTGCACCTATACAATTTACCATTGTATTGGGTGTGTTGGGGACACAAGAGACTCTTTGTTATTTGGTTGCAGGGTTGCTTGAGAGAGACCATCTTCATCCTACGCCTTCCACGGATTGATAACCTTAGGTCATTCACTTGAGGGAAATTTGCTACTGTCCTACAAACCTCTGCACTTGGAGGCCCAACAACGTCTACAAGAAGAAGGTTGTGTAGTAGACATCAGCCGACAACATCCAACAAGATCAGCACCAGATGATAACCTATGTTAGCAAGCACATCCGGGGGTCTTTCCCTTTTGCATTTATCATTTATTTCTTGTCTTTTTGTTTTTTACCTGGTAGCTTACTGCTTTCTAGTGTGGTAATTATGTACTTATGTACCTAATAACGTTTCTGCCCTAGAGTGTGGTAGTTATATACCTGTCCATTGTAACTTACTTCTTAATAATGTGGTAATTTTATACTTATGTACCTGGTAATTCAATGCTTTATAGTGTGGTAAGTGTATGCTTATGTCCCTGGTAACTTTTATGCGGACATGCCCCTTAATTTTGTTTCATGTGTTTGTGGTATTTCACAGCAAAACATTGCCAACGTAAAAAAACCTCAACTGGTGCAAATTTATTGTTGATCAGCTTCACAAAGCCCTTTCAAAAGGCAAGCCTACGACGGGCTGCCTCCTATTCTACAATGATAGTGCCCCAATTCTCTTTGTTAATGCAATTCATTTGTTTTCGTTTTCCCATGATTTTTGGTTTGTATAGCTTATTTCGCCAACTAGCCAGCTGGTAACGACCTTTTTTGTTTTCTAGCTTCTGTACATTGATGCTATTGACCTAACTGGCCTTGGGATCATCTTGCCTAATGGTCCGTTTGCAATTAACGTGTGGATGAATGAGCTAGCGTCGTAAATTCTTCAGATGGACGCATAGAGGACAAACTTTCTTATGGGAAATTACCAGTAATTTGGTATTGTCATTTTTCTTAGTTTATGGACTGCCATCTGCTTTCTCATGCTTTTTGTTTTTTATCATATTTGTCAGCTCAAGCCCCAATATGGCCAAGACTATTTCTTGTTTGGTGGATTACAAGGTCTTGACAAATTCATGCGTGTTCATGTATCGCCAAACTGTAGCAAACGGTATTTTCCTTTTTGGGTGCTGCAATTTTTCCCTTTGCTGGTAAACAATGTTATAAAGACTTGGTAACATTGTCGTTTTTATGATGGTAATCTTTTTTATAGTTTGGTGTATCACTTTCACAGTTTCTTTCAGCTTGTCTTTTGTGGTCTTTAACTAGTTTTTGTATGGTAGTTTATGTCTCTCACAACCTGATAACTTTTTTTTTCATCCATCATTTTTCTATGAGGAACTTGCTAAAGCTTCTGCTATTGTGGGTCCCTTTTCGTCTTGCATGGTTGGCCTCCTGGGTGGGCTTGTCAATGAGTTCATGTCCTTGGACGACGAAGATAGCTCACAGATGTCTCGTCTATTAGAGAGCCAACTCATGGGTTTCTCTGCTGCTGGGAAGATTGCAAGGACCTATCATGCATCCTGTTCACGTGAAGTAAAAGATACCGGCAAGAAAAATGTTGAGGTTTCAGATTCTGAACATGAGCATGATGATGGCGGCGGGGACGATCACTCTGACGAAGATCTAGATTTCCACGTTCATTTCCATGGTCCTTCAGGTGGTTTTGACGCTTCTGGCAGTGGTGGACCGAATGCCCATGATGCTTCAGGTAGTGAGGCAGTGAATGTGAAAGTGCAACTATCCCTGGGTGGTTTTGGTAATTCCTAACAACATATAGCTCATTGTGCTAATGCTATTCCAAGATGAATATTTCAGAAAAGCTCAATGGTTGGCATGGCATGGATTAGAAAGTGGACCCTTCAAAATGCTAAGGATGAAAGATTGGCTCAAGCTCAAAGCATAAGACTCTACATTTTCTATTTTAGTGATCCAAGATCACATTGAGTCTATAGGAAAAGCCAATACTATTAAGAAGGGACGATGTGTTGCTTAATGAGGTGCTTGCTCAAAGTGCTTAGTGATATGCTCCAAAACCCTCAACTACTTTCTCATCTCCACATATGTCCCACACCAAATATCCAACTCAGCCCCACCGATTCTTTCTATCCGGCGCCACCGAGTTCAGTTAACATAGCCACTACCAGAAACCCTAATCTTTTTGGTCTCACCGATAGGGATCTCGGTCACACCGAGATGGGATTGTAATCTCTCTGTTTCCCTTCGTAACGTTTCGGTCCAACCGAGATGAGCGATCGGTCCCACCGAGATTGCAATGTAAACTCTTTGTTTCCCTTTCGTAACACTTTGGTCCAACCGAGATGAGCGAATCGGTCCCACCGAGTTTGCCTGACCAACTCTCTGTTAGTCCATTACCAAAATCAGTCTCATCGAGTTTGTGTAATCGGTCTCACCGAGATTACGTTATGCCCTAACCCTAATGAAATCGGTCCCACCGAGTTGACATGCCGGTCCCACCGAGAATCCTAACGTTCACATTTTGAACTAAATCGGTCTGAACGAGTTTCATGATTCGGTCCCACCGAGTTTGGTGATTTGTGTGTAACGGTTAGATTTTGTGTGGAGGCTATAAATACCCCTCCACCCACTCTTCATTCAAGGAGAGAGCCATCAGAACATGCCTACACTTCCAATACATATTTTTTGAGAGAGAACCACCTACACTTGTGTTGAGGTCAAGATATTCCATTCCAACCACATAAATCTTGATCTCTAGCCTTCCCCAAGTTGCTTTCCACTCAAATCTCCTTTCTACCAAATCCAATCCTATGAGAGAGAGTTGAGTGTTGGGGAGACTATCATTTGAAGCACAAGAGCAAGGAGTTCATCATCAACACACCATTTGTTACTTCTTGGAGAGTGGTGTCTCCTAGATTGTCTAGGTGTCACTTGGGAGCCTCCGACAAGATTGTGGAGTTGAACCAAGGAGTTTGTAAGGGCAAGGAGATCGCCTACTTCGTGAAGATCTACCCTAGTGAGGCAAGTCCTTCATGGGCGACGGCCATGGTAGGATAGACAAGGTTGCTTCTTCGTGGACCCTTCGTGGGTGGAGCCCTCCGTGGACTCGCGCAACCGTTACCTTTCATGGGTTGAAGTCTCCATCAACGTGGATGTACGATAACACCACCTATCAGAACCACACCAAAAATCTCTGTGTCAACATTGTGTTTGCTCCCTCAAACTCCTCCCTTTACCCTCATATGCAATTGTTTTATATACTCTTAGAGTTGCATGTGTAGGTTGATTACTTGTTTGTGCTAAGTTGCTAAAATCTGCCAAGAACTAAAATTGGGAAAAGGCTAGATTTTTATTTGGTCAAGTAGTCTAATCACCCCCCCCCCCTCTAGACATACTTCCGATCCTACAGAATGCAGATGTGGGTGCAAGCGGTTTTGAACTGAAAATGTGTTGGTATGGTTAGCTGGAATTGGTGGAACCACCACTCTTGCCAGAACCGACCATCCTCTTGAGTCTCAGATTATGCTTACTGCATGCTCCGGGACTATATCTGGTGATGGAGTGCATAACTAGCCAGATATGACGGATACTCAAAATGACGCTGCTATTGATGCTTCCGTGAAGAGGTGTGGTTCTTCTCTTGTTTGTAACTTGGATAAGCAATATTCCAGGTGTTGCAAGAAACTACGTCTACCTTCTCCGCCCATGCCCACTGGTACAACTGTATTGATCTGTTATGATGTTTTCTGGGGCAAGACCATCCATTGCATTGAGGAAGGTGTTAAACAGCCACACAAAGTTCTCCTTTAGTTCGTTGTGAATGAATCCACACCCAAACTGGATGGCTTGACCATGGTTATTAATTTCAATGAATGGTGCACACGGCATCTTGTACATGTTTGTCATGTATGTTGTGTCGAACGACAAACAATCGTTATACTTTGCATATGCCCTGCGTGATGCGCCATCAATCCAGATGGCATTGATGGAACCATATGGTCATTATACTTTGCATATGGTTAGCTGTAATTGATGGAACCACCACTCTTGCCAGAACCGACCAGCCTCTTGAGTCTCAGATTATGCTTACTAGATGCTCTGGGACTATATCTTGTGATGAAGTGCATAACCAACCAGATATGACGGATACTCAAAATGAGGCTGTTGTTAATGCTTCCGTGAAGAGGTGTGGTTCTTCTCTTATTTGTAACTTGGATAAGCAATATTTCAGGTGTCGCAAGAAATTACGCCTACCTTCTCCGCCCATGCCCACTGGTACAACTTTCTTGATCTGTGATGATGTTTTTTGGGGCAACGCCATCCATTGCATTGAAGAAGGTGTTAAATAGCCACGCAAAGTTCTCCTTTGGTTCATTGTGAATGAAGCCACACCCAAACTGGATGGCTTGACCATGGTTATTAATTTCAATGAATGGTGCACACAATATCTTGTACATGTTTGTCATGTATGTTGTGTCCAATGACAAACAATCATTATACTTTGCATATGCCCTGCGTGATGCGCCATCAATCCAGAACTAGTTCTCAACCCTGTCCTCGTCATCAAGCTTGATTCAGTAAAAATATGAATATTTGGCCCTCATGTCCTGGAGGTACACAATTGTGCTTCCAACATCCGTGTGACGGTGCTCTAAGAGGAATAGCTCGCTGATTAGCAATGTCTTGTGCCATGTAGGGTACATCTTCAGCACTTCCATAAAACCGTGCCATCAGCTGCATCTGCCTCAAAGTCTCAACGTTGCACCCGTGCAGAACTCTCAAGAAGTCTTGCTCCTCTTTTTGAATGTACCGGTGTGATGATAGGAATTTTATTATAGATGGCTTTTTGATGTGGGGGTGATTGTGGTTGTCTTGGAAACGGGCAACTGTCCACCATGCATCGTCATGTGATAGGTACATGTGCACTTCACATTCAGTCCCAAAAACCTTCCCTTTTTTCTCTTCTTGACAATGCTGGTTGGGTTCTCCACATCTTGCAGCTCCTCCCTATCCTTGCGCCGTTTGCCATATTCTGTACAAACTAGGAGCACCCTGCTTATACTTTGATCAACCCTTTCTCTTTTATACTGCTGCCTTGTTGCAAAGCTAGTCATGCATGTATAAATTTTGTAGTGGTCATGTGCTCTCTCCAGAGTGTCAAATTTTGTCCCTTGTAAAGGGATCTTGGGTGTGGAATACGCATCCATGTTGCTGCCTTCAATATCAGTGTCGATCCCAACAGATTTTGGAGTTGCAGGTTCGTTGAATGTTTCCTCCCCAAGGCTTCCAGCTCACGTGCTTGCATTTGTTCCAGCATTGGCAAACTATTGTTTGCGCTGATCGTCCGAGCACCTGCAATGTGACATGGTAGTTTAGACAAACCTAGAATGGTAATTTCAATCCAGGTACAATGGTAACCTAAATAACAGTTTTTGATCATGGTAGTTTTCTGAAGAATCACTGACTATAATTTCTAGCAAGGGACACTGCTAATTTTCCTCTCTTGATCATAGTAATATATGAACATTATTGTTTGTAAATTTTTAAACCAGGGTAACTGGTAATACTTGAACACCACTGCTGGTAATTTCAAACCAGGTTCACTAGTAATACATGAACACCAATGCTGGTAATTTCAAAACCAGTATCACTAGTAACCTAAAAACATTTTTTTATCGTGGTGAAACATGAACAACTGAGGCTGGTAAAAATTCCAAATATGAAAATTACCTGGGTCCAGGATGTTTGGGTAGGAAGAATCGTAGCTTGTCGTGCGTGTTGCATCATCCTGTTCATGCATTATCCCTCCTCCGGCATCTTCTGCATTATCTCCTCTACTAGTATCCATTCTTTTGATGTACCTCATGCTTCGTGTTTTTTTACGTTTGCATGTAGTATATGTTTGCACGTGTTCACTATTTTTTGGACTCATTGTTTTTTGTTTATTCTTTACACATATGTTAAAGGCAAGAACACATGGATTAAAGGCAAGAACATTAAACAGGATAAATACAGTATAGCATGAGCCTCTCCAATAAAAGGCATCACTTTATTTCTTCCATGGTAGTTCGTAACACAAGTGGATGATAACTTTTACCATGTACAGATTGGTAACTTGTTTTATTCATGCAATATAGCATTCTAGACAAAAATGAACCTATTGTAATGCATTTTCCATCATAGGACAGTATGATTTTTGTGATCAATAAAGGTTCCTCTTTTATTATCTCTATTTATTTAAATGGTAACACCACTGGTTTTTCTTTCATGTAGCAAGGGGGTGGGGAATGGGGTGGGTAGTTTGTTTGATGCATATAGTTGGTAACAACAGTGCCACGGGCTGGTAGATTTTGCACAGACTGGGTGGTAAATCTTTGCAAGAAGAAAAAAATTCTGAGTAATAGGAATGATTTGCTTCTTACCTGGGGGTGGGCTGGTAATTTTTGCACACACTGGGTGATAAATTTTTGTAAGAAGCAAAATTTTCATAGTAGTAGGATGATTTATTTTTCTTAACAGGGGGTGGGGTGATGTTGCCTGGTGAGTCCTGCATCGGATCCATGGTAATTCTCCTGTCTTGTAGTTGGTAATCCACCTGTCTTGATGTATGCAATGTACTAGAGTGAAGAGGCCTCTGGTATTGTTCTACTTCCTCGAGGTTTGGAGGTATGGTAGTGGTTTGCTGTCGATTTGAGCAGTTGGGTAGGGGAGGGCGGCGTGGGGGAGAGTATACTTGCGTGGGAGTTAAGGGGTGGGAGAAAGGTGGACGTGCAACTGCATGAGGGGAGTGTTGGGAATCGTTGCATGGAAAACAAAAACAATTCTACACACACACAATGATTTATCCATGGAGATGCATAGCAACGAGGGGGAGAGTGTGTCTACGTACCCTCGTAGACCGTAAGCGGAAGCGTTTCTCAACGCGGTTGATGTAGTCAAACTTCTTCGCGCTTCAACCGATCAAGTACCGAACACACGGCACCTCCGCGTTCTGCACATGTTCAGCTCGGTGACGTCCCTCGCCTTCTTGATCCAGCAAGACGTCGAGGTAGTAGATGAGTTCCGTCAGCACGACGGCTGGTGATGGTGATGGTGAAGTGACCCTCGCAGGGCTTCGCCTAAGCACTATGGAAATATGACCGGGGTGTAAACGGTGGAGGGGGCGACAGACACACACGGCTAAAACAATTGGCTGGAGTGTGCTAGGCGCCCCCCCTCCCCCCCCCCACACACACATATATATATATATATAATGTGTTTTGGATGTTTAATGGGCTTTAATATGCTCTTTTATATTATTTTTGGGACTAACCTATTAACCGGGGGCCCAGTGCCAATTTATGTTTTTTTGCCTATTTTAGACTTTTAGTGTTTCGCAGAAAAGGAATATCAAACGGAATCCAAACGGAACGAAACCTTCGCGAGGATGTTTCTTGAAACAAACGCAAACCAGGAGACTTGGAGTGGAAGTCTGGAACTCTGCAAAGCTTCCACGAGGCAGGAGGGCGCGCCCAAGGGGGGTAGGCGTGCCCCCACCCTCGTGGGCCCCACGGAGCTCCACCGATGTACTTCTTTCGCCTATATATACTCTTATACCCTAAAAACATCAAAGAGAGCCACGAAACCACTTTTCCACCGCCGCAACCTTCTGTACCCGTGAGATCCCATCTGGGCCTTTTTCGGCGATCTGTCCGAGGGGGATTCGATCATGGAGGGCTTCTACATCAACACCACAGCCTCTTCGATGATGTGTGAGTAGTTTACCACAGACCTTCGGGTCCACAGTTATTAGCTAGATGGCTTCTTCTCTCTCTTTGGTTCTCAATACAAAGTTCTCCTTGATGTTCTTGGAGATCTATTCGATGTAATACTTTTTGCGGTGTGTTTGCTGAGATCTGATGAATTGTGGATTTATGATCAGGTTTATTTATGAATAATATTTGGCTCTTCTCTGAATTCTTATATGCATGATTTGATATCTTTCCAAGTCTCTTTCAATTATCGGTTTAGTTTGGCCTACTAGGTTGATCTTTCTTGCAATGGGAGAAGTGCTTAGCTTTGGGTTCAGTCTTGAGGTGTCCTTTCCCAGTGACAGTAGGGGCAGCAAGGCACGTATTGTATTGTTGCCATCGAGGATAAAAAGATGGGGTTTATATCATATTGCTTGAGTTTATCCCTCTACATCATGTCATCTTGCCTAATGCATTACTCTGTTCTTATGAAACTTAATACTCTAGATGCATGCTGGATAGCGGTCGATGTGTGGAGTAATAGTAGTAGATGTAGAATCGTTTCGGTCTACTTAACACAGACATGATGTCTATGTTCATAATCATTGCCTAGATATTCTCATAATTATGCGCTCTTCTATCAATTGCTCGGCAGTAATTTGTTCACCCACTATAATACTTGCTATCATGAGAGAAGCCACTAGTGAAACCTATGGCCCCCGGGTCTCTTTCTTATCATATTGCATCTCTTTTTATTTACATCGCATCTCGTTTACTATTTTGCAATCTTTACTTTCCAATCTATACAACAAAAATACCAAAAATATTTATCTTACTATCTTTATCTGATCTCACTTTCGCAAGTGACCGTGAAGGGATTGACAACCCCTTTATCGCGTTGGTTGTGAGGTTCTTGATTATTTATGCAGGTACTAGGTGACTTGCGTGTTATCTCCTACTGTATTGATACCTTGGTTCTCAAAAACTAAGGGAAATACTTACGCTACTTTGTTGCATCACCCTTTCCTCTTCAAGGGAAAACCAATGCATGCTCAAGAGATAGCAAGAAGGATTTCTGGCGCCGTTGCCGGAGAGATCTATGCTCAAGTCAAGACATACCAAGTACTCATCATAAACTCTTCTCCCTCGCATTACATTATTTGCCATTTGCCTCTCATTTTCCTCTCCCCCACTTCACCTTTGCCGTTTTATTTGCCCCTTTTCCGTTCGCCTTCTTCCGCTTGCCTCTTGTGTGTACGTTCTTAGTGCGGTTTGTTGCCATCATGTCTGAAACTGGGGAGGTTATCATTGAAAAGGGTTGTAGTAACGATGGGGGAAACTTTGATGCTTTTGATTATCCTCATGAAGAACTTACTATTTCACACACTAAAAAGTTTCGGATTGGTAGTGGTAATATTATTGTAAAAGGAGTTATTCAAGATTTCTTTACTTGCGATGGTGCTTTGCCCACTATGGGCGGGTCTATTCTTCATAAAACTAGTAGTCTTGCGGGTGTTATATCTTTGCTCGTGGTTGAACTTGAAAGACAATTTATCCACATGCATCCTTGCATACAGAGGATTTTTCTAGAATTTTCCAATATTGAGCATTCTTCTGTTAAGCGAGCAGATACCATCTTTTTAGCTCATGAGTTCAGATTTATAATAAAAGAGGCCAACGAAATTTTTGCACATTATAGGGTGGATGCCGGCCGTCCTCTCATAGAAGCAATCCTTTTTATCAACAAGACATAGTGCGCTTACGATCTTTAGATCATGTTGCTTTTAATGAAATCTTAGAAAAAAGGTTCCTACCGATGTTCTAGTTGACAGGATTTCTGAACTTAATGATAACTTTGCTATCCAGAACAATGGGTTAGGTTTTTTCCTTGAACAAAGGCTCATGACTTTTTTCCAAAAGAATGCTTAAAATGATGAATTGGTTGTGCAATATGAGGGGCCAAAGGAGGAACCAATACCTCCCGAGCTTGATCTTGGGGACTTTTGTCCCATTAAATTTAGCCCTTTTGATTACTTTTGCTTGCCGCAAAGAAAACTTGTTGCTGAACATAGGGAGTATGAGATGAGTTTTCACGATTTGCCTTATCATTATCATGGCAATACCTAGATCTATTCTTGCTTTTATGACTAGCTAGGGGCATTAAACGATAGCGCTTGTTGGGAGGCAACCCGATTTTATTTTTGTTCTTTACTTTTTGTTCATGTTTAGTAATAAATAATTTATCTAGCCTCTGTAATGATTGTGTTTTTTATGTTTTAATTAGTGTTTGTGACAAGTAAAGCCTTTAGGATCTTCTTGGGTGATTGTTGTTTGATCTTGCTGAAGAAAACAGAAAGTATGCGCTCATGAAAATAATTTTCGTTTTTTACCAGAGAGCGATAAAATACCAATTCCAACTGCAGTAGATCAATATAGAAATTATTTAGGTCTTCCTAATTTTTCAGAATTTTTGGAGTTACAGAGGTATTCGGAACATCAAAATTGCTATAGACTGTTCTATTTTGACAGATTCTGTTTTTCGTGTGTTGTTTGCTTATTTTGATGAATCTATGGCTAGTATCGGGGGGGTATGAACCATAGAGAAGTTGGAATACAGTAGGTTTAACACCAATATAAATAAAGAATGAGTTAATTACAGTATATTAAATTGGTGGTTTGTTTTCTTATACTAACGGAGCTCATGATATTTTCTGTTGAGTTTTGTGTTGTGAAGTTTTCAAGTTTTTGGGTAAAGATTTGATGGATTTTGGAATAGCGAGTGGAAAGAGCCTAAGCTTGGGGATGCACAAGGCACCCCAAGGTAAAATTCAAGGACAACCAAAAGCCTAAGCTTGGGATGCCCCGGAAGGCATCCCCTCTTTCGTCTTTGTCTATCGGTAACTTTACTTGAGGCTATATTTTTATTCACCACATGATATGTGTTTTGCTTGGAGCGTCTTGTATGATTTGAGTCTTTGCTTTCTAGTTTACCACAATCATCCTTGCTGTACACACCTTTTGAGAGAGACACACATGAATCGGAATTTATTAGAATACTCTGTGCTTCACTTATATCTTTTGAGCTAGATAATTTTGCTCTAGTGCTTCACTTATATCTTCTTAGAGCACGGTAGTGGTTTTATTTTATAGAAATTATTGATCTATCATGCTTCAATTATATTATTTTGAGAGTCTTTTAGACAAGCATGGTAATTTGCTTTGGTTATAAAATTAGTGCTAATATGATGGGAATTCAAGATGGGTATAATAAAAACTTTCATATAGAGTGCATTGAATAGTTTAATACTTGATGATTGTTTTGAGATATAAAGATGGTGATATTAGAGTCGTGCTAATTGAGTAATTGTGAAATTGAGAAATACTTGTGTTGAGGTTTGCAAGTCCCGTAGAATGCACGTATGGTAACCGTTGTGTGACAAATTTGAAGCATGAGGTGTTCTTTGAGTGCCTTCCTTATGAGTGGCGGTCGGGGACGAGCGATGGCCTTTTCCTACCAATCTATCCCTCTAGGAGCATGCGTGTAGTGCTTGGTTTTGATGACTTGTAGACTTTTGCAATAAGTATGTGAGTTTTTTATGACTAATGTTGAGTTCATGGATTATACGCACTCTCACCCTTCCACCATTGCTAGCCTCTCTTGTGCCGCGCAACTTTCGCCGGTATCATAAACCCATCATTTACCTTCCTCAAAACAGCCATTGTACCTACCTATTATGGCATTTCCATAGCCATTCCGAGATATATTGCCATGCAACTTTCCACCGTTCTGTTTATTATGACATGCTTCATCATAGTCATATTGCTTTGCATGATCATGTAGTTGACATCGTATTTGTGGCATGGCCACCTTTCATAATCTTTTATACGTGTCACTCTTGATTCATTGCACATCCCGGTACACCACCGGAGGCATTCATATAGAGTCATATTTTGTTCTAAGTATCATTGTAATTCTTGAGTTGTAAGTAAATAAAAGTGTGATGATCTTCATTATTAGAGCATTGTCTCATATGAGGAAAGGATGATGGAGACTATGATTCCCCCACAAGTCGGGATGAGACTCCGGACAATAAATAAATAAATAAAAAGAGGCCATAAAAAGAGAAGGCCCAAACAAAAAATGAGAGAAAAAGAGAGAAGGGGCAATGTTACTATCCTTTTTCCACACTTGTGCTTCAAAGTAGCATCATGATCTTCATGATAGAGAATCTCTTATGTTGTCACTTTCATATACTAGTGGGAATTTTACATTATAGAACTTGGCTTGTATATTCCAACTATGGGCTTCCTCAAATTGCCCTAGGTCTTCGTGAGCAGGATGCACACCCACTTGGTTTCTTTTGTTGAGATTTCATACACTTATAGCTCTAGTGCATCCGTTGCATGGCAATCCCTACTCACTCACATTGATATCTATCGATGGGCATCTCCATGGCCCATTGATACGCCTAGTTGATGTGAGACTATCTTCCTCCCTTTTGTCTTCTCCACAACCACCATTCTATTCCACCTATAGTGCTATGTCCATGGCTCGCGCTCATATATTGCCTAAAAGTTGAAAAAGTTTGAAAAGGCTAAGTATGAAACAATTGCTTGGCTTGTCATCGGGGTTGTGCATGATGGGAGCATTTTGTGTGACGAAAATAAAGCATGGACAAACTATATGATTTTGTAGGGATGAGCTTTCTTTGGCTATGTTATTTTGAGAAGACATAATTGCTTGGTTAGTATGATTGAAGTATTATTGTTTTTATGTCAATACTAAACTTTTGTCATGAATCTGTTGGATCTGAAGATTCATGCCACAATAAAGGAAATTACATTGAAAATTATGTTAGGTAGCATTCCACATCAAAAATTCTGTTTTTATCATTTACCTACTCGGGGACGAGCAGGAATTAAGCTTGGGGATGTGTGATACGTCTCCAACGTATCTATATTTTTTATTGTTCCATGCTATTATATTATCTGTTTTGGATGTTTAATGGGCTTTAATATGCTCTTTTATATTATTTTTGGGACTAACCTATTAACCGGAGGCCCAGTGCCAGTTTCTGTTTTTTTTGCCTATTTTAATGTTTCACAGAAAAGGAATATCAAACGGAATCCAAACGGATACAAACCTTTGCGAGGATCTTTCTTGGAACAAACACAAACCAGGGGACTTCGATGGGAAGTTTGGAACTCCGCGAAGCTTCCACGAGGCAGGAGGGCGCGCCCCCACCCTCGTTGGCCCCACGGAGCTCAACCGACGTACTTCTTTCACCTATATATACTCTTATACCCTAAAAACATCAAAGAGAGCCATGAAACCACTTTTCCACCGCCGCAACCTTATGTACCCGTGAGATCCCATCTGGGACATTTTCCGGTGATCCGCCGGAGGGGGATTCGATCACGGAGGGCTTCTACATCAACACCATAGCCTCTCCTATGATGTGTGAGTAGTTTACCATAGACCTTCGGGTCCATACTTATCAGCTAGATGGCTTATTCTCTCTCTTTGGTTCTCAATACAAAGTTCTCCTCGATGTTCTTGGAGATCTATTCGATGTAATACTTTTTGCGGTGTGTTTGCCAAGATCCGATGAATTGTGGATTTATGATCAAGTTTATCTATGAATAATATTTGGTTCTTCTCTGAATTATTTTATGCATGATTTGATATCTTTGTAAGTCTCTTTGAATTATCGATTTAGTTTGGCCTACTAGATTGATCTTTCTTGCAATGGAAGAAGTCCTTAGCTTTAGGTTCAATCTTGCGGTGTCCTTTCCCAGTGACAGTATGGGCAGCAAGGCACGTATTGTATTGTTGCCATCGAGGATAAAAAGATGGGGTTTATATCATATTGCTTGAGTTTATCCCTCTACATCATGTCATCTTGCCTAATGCATTACGCTGTTCTTATGAACTTAATACTCTAGATGCATGCTGGATAGCGGTCGATGTGTGGAGTAATAGTAGTAGATGCAGAATCGTTTCGGTCTACTTAAAACGGACGTGATGCCTATGTTCATAATCATTGCCTAGATATTCTCATAATTATGCGCTCTTCTATCAATTGCTCGGCAGTAATTTGTTCACCCATCGTAATACTTCCTATCATGAGAGAAGCCACTAGTGAAACCTATGGCCCCCGGGTCTCTTTCTTATCATATTACATCGCATCTCGTTTACTATTTTGCAATCTTTACTTTCCAATCTATACAAAAAAAATACCAAAAATATTTATCTTACTATCTTTATTAGATCTCACTTTCGCAAGTGACCGTGAAGGGATTGACAACCCCTTTATCATGTTGGTTGCGAGGTTCTTGATTGTTTGTGCAGGTACTAGGTGACTTGCGTGTTATTTCCTACTGGATTGATACCTTGGTTCTCAAAATCCGAGGGAAATACTTACGCTACTTTGCTGCATCACCCTTTCCTCTTCAAGGGAAAACCAATGCATGCTTAAGAGGTAGCAGCGCCCCAAGTAGGACTGAATCCTACTTGGGCTCCTCCGTAGCCACACGCCCCCCTGCCATATATGTCGGAGGGGGAAGGAAAGAGAGGGGGCGAGGAAGGAAGGGGGAATCCTATTCCTCTCTTTCCTTTCCCTTCCCCTCTTTCCTTCTCCTCCTTCGCCGGCCCATATGGGGGGCGCATGTGTTTCCCCTCTTGTCCCATAAGGCCCATATCTTTTGCCGGGGGTGCCCGGAACCCCTTCCGGTGACCCGATAAGTACCCGGTACCCCCCGAAACACTTCCGGTGTCCGAATACTATTGTCCTATATATCAATCTTTACCTCTCGACCATTTCAAGACTCCTCGTCATGTCCGTGATCTCATCTGGGACTCCAAAAAACATTCGGTCACCAAATCACATAACTCATATAATACTATATCATCATCGAACGTTAAGCATGCGGACCCTACGGTTTCGAGAACTATGTAGACATGACCGAGACGCCTCTCCGGTCAATAACCAATAGTGGAACTTGGATATCCATATTGGCTCCTACATATTCTACGAAGATCTTTATCGGTCGAACCGTTATGACAACATACGCAATTCCCTTTGTCCATCGGTATGTTACTTGCCCGAGATTCGATCGTCGGTATCTTCATACCTAGTTCAATCTCGTTACCGGAAAGTCTCTTTACTCGTTCTGTAATACATCACCTTGTGACTAACTCCTTTAGTCATTTGCTTGCAAGCTTATGATGTGTATTACCGAGAGGGCCAGAGATACCTCTCCGATACTCGGAGTGACAAATCCTAATCTCGATCTATGCCAACTCAACAAACACCTTAGGATATACCTATAGAGCATCTTTATGATCACCCATTTACGTTGTGACGTTTGATAGCACACAAGGTATTCTTCTGGTATCCGGGAGTTGCATAATCTTATAATTGAAGGAATATGTATTTCACATTAAGAAAGCAATAGCAATAAAACTGAACAATTATTATGCTAAGCTAACGGATGGGTCTTGTCCATCACATAATACTCCTAATGATGTGATCTCGTTATCAAATGACAACACATGTCTATGGTTAGGAAACCTTAACCATCTTTGATCAACGAGCTAGTCTAATAGAGGCTTACTAGGGACATGGTATTTGTTTATGTATTCACACATGTATTTAAGTTTCCGATCAATAGAATTCTAGCATGAATAATATACCTTTATCATGAATAAGGAATATAAAATAACAACTTTATTATTGCCTCTAGGGCATATTTCCTTCAGTCTCCCACTTGCACTAGAGTCAATAATCTTGTTCACATCACCATGTGATTTAACACCCATAGTTCACATCGCCATGTGACCAACATCCAAAGAGTTTACTAGAGTCAATAATCTAGTTCACATCACCATGTGATTAACACCCAAAGAGTACTAAGGTGTGATCATGTTTTTCTTGTGAGAGAGGTTTAGTCAACAGGTCTGTCACATTCAGATCTGTATGTATTTTGCAAATTTCTATGTCTACAATGCTCTGCATGGAGCTACTCTAGCTAATTGCTCCCACTTTCAATATGTATCCAGATAGAGATTCAGAGTCATCTGGATCGGTGTCAAAGCTTGCATCAACGTAACTCTTTATGACAAACTCTTTATCGCCTCCATAACCGAAAAATATTTCCCCATTCCTCTTTAGGTACATAAGGATAATTTTGAACGGTGTCCAGTGATCTACTACTGGATCACTATTGTACCCCTCTGCCAAAATCATGGCAAGACACACAATAGGTCTGGTACATAGCATGGCATACTTTATAGAACCTATGACTGAGGCATAGGGAATGACTTTCATTCTTGCTCTATATTCTGTCGTGGTCGGGTTTTGAGTCTTACTCAACTTCACACCTTGTAACACAGGCAAGAACCCTTTCTTTGACTGATCCATTTTGTACTTCTTCAAAACTTTATGAAGGTATGTGCTTTGTGAAAGTCCTATCAAGCGTCTTGATCTATCTCTATAGATCTTGATGCCCAATATATAAGCATCTTCACCAAGGTCTTTCATTGAAAAATTCTTATTCAAGTATCCTTTTATGCTATCCAGAAATTTTATATCATTACCGATCAACAATATGTCATCCACATATAATATCAGAAATGCTACAGAGCTCCCACTCACTTTCTCGTAAATACAGGCTTCACCGTAAGTCTGTATAAAACCATATGCTTTGATCACCTCATCAAAGCCTATATTCCAACTCTGAGATGCTTGCACCAGTCCATAGATGGATCGCTGGAGCTTGCACACTTTGTTAGCACCTTTAGGATCGACAAAACCTTCTGGTTGCATCATATACAACTCTTCTTTATGTAGTTTTGACTTCCATTTGCCAAATTTCATAATTATAAAATGCAGCAATTGCTAACATGATTCAGACTGACTTAAGCATCGCTACGGGTGAGAAGGTCTCAACGTAGTCAACCCCTTGAACTTGTCAAAAAACTTTTGCGACAAGTTGAGCTTTGTAGATGGTGACATTACCATCGGCGTCTGTCTTCTTCTTAAAGATCCATTTATTCTCAATGGCTTGCCGATCATCGAGCAAGTCCACCAAACTCCACACTTTGTTCTCATACATGGATCCTATCTCAGATTTCATGGCCTCAAGCCATCTATCAGAATCTAGGCTCATCGTAGCTTCTTCATAGTTCGTAGGTTCGCCATGGTCTAGTAACATGACTTCCGGGACAGGATTACCGTACCACTCTGGTGCGGAACGTGCTCTGTTCGACCTATGAGGTCCAGTAGAAACTTGATCTTAAGTTTCATGATCATCATCATTAGCTTCCTCTCTAGTTGGTGTAGTCATCATGGGAACGGATTTCTCTGATGTGCTACTTTCCAATTTGAGAGAAGGTACAATTACCTCATCAAGTTCTACTTTCCTCCCCCTCACTTCTTTCGAGAGAAACTCCTTCTCTAGAAATGTTCCATTCTTAGCAACAAAAATCTTGCCTTCGGATCTGTGGTAGAAGGTGTACCCAATTGTTTCCTTAGGGTATCCTATGAAGATGCACTTCTCCGATTTGGGTTCGAGCTTATCAGGTAGAAGCCTTTTGACATAGGGCAACCCCAAACTTTAAGAAATGACAGCTTAGGTTTCTTGCAAAACCATAGTTCATACAGTGGCATCTCAATGGATTTAGATGGTGCCCTGTTTAACATGAATGCGGTTGTCTCTAATGCATAACCCCAAAATGATAGTGGTAAATTGGTAAGAGACATCATAGATCGCACCATATCTAATAAAGTACGGTTACGACATTCAGACACACCATTACGCTGTGGTGTGGCGTGAGTTGTGAAACTATTCCACATTATTTTAAATGAGGGCCAAACTCGTAACTCAAATATTTGCCTCCATGATCAGATCGTAGAAAGTTTATTTTCTTGTTATGATGATTCTCCACTTCACTTTAAAATTCTTTGAACTTTTCAAATGTTTTAGACTTGTGTTTCATCAAGTAGATATACCCACACCTACTCAAATCATCTATGAAGGTCAGAAAATAAAGATACCCGCCGCGTGCTTCAACACTCACCGGATCGCATACATCGGTGTGTATTATTTCCAATAAGTCATTAGCCCGCTCCATTGTTCCACAGAATGGAGTTTTAGTCATCTTGCCCATGAGGCATGGTTCGCAAGTATCAAATGATTCATAATCAAGTGATTCCAAAAGACCATCTGCATGGAGTTTCTTCATGCGCTTTACACCAATATGACCTAAATGGCTGATAACCCACAAGTATAGGGGATCACAACAATTTTCGAGGGTAGAGTATTCAACCCAAATTTATTGATTTGACACAAGGGGAGCCAAAGAATATTCTCAAGTATTAGCAGCTGAGTTGTCAATTCAACCACACCTAGAAACTTAATATCTGCAGCAAAGTGTTTAGTAGCAAAGTAATATGATAGTGGTGATAACGGTAGCAAAAGGTAACAGTAGTAAAAGTAATGTTTTTGGTATTTTGTAGTGATGATAGCAACAGCAACGGAAAAGTAAATAAGCGAAGAACAATATATGGAAAGCTCGTAGGAAATGGATCAGTGATGGAGAATTATGCCGGATGCAGTTCATCATGTAACAGTCATAACCTAGGGTGACACAGAACTAGCTCCAGTTCATTGATATAATGTAGGCATGTATTCCGAACATAGTCATACGTGCTTATGGAAAAGAACTTGCGTGACATCTTTTGTCCTACCCTCCCGTGGAAGCGGGGTCCTTCCAGAAACTAAGGGATATTAAGGCCTCCTTTTAATAGAGAACCGGAACAAAGCATTAACACATAGTGAATACATGAACTCCTCAAACTATGGTCATCACCGGTAAGTATCCCGATTATTGTCACTTCGGGGTTAACGTATCATAACACATAATAGGTGACTATAGACTTGCAAGATAGGATCAAGAACACTCATATATTGATGAAAACATAATAGGTTCAGATCTGAAATCATGGCACTCGGGCCCTAGTGACAAGCATTAAGCATAGCAAAGTCATAGCAACATCAATCTCAGAACATAGTGGACACTAGGGATCAAACCCTAACAAAACTAACTCGATTACATGATAGAACCCGTCCAACCCATCACCGTCCAACAAGCCTACGATGGAATTACTCATGCACGGCGGTGAGCATCATGAAATTGGTGATGGAGGATGGTTGATGATGACGATGACGACGGGTTACCCTCTCCGGAGCCCCGAACGGACTCCAGATCAGCCCTCCCGAGAGGTTTTAGGGCTTGGCGGCGGCTCCGTATCGTAAAATGTGATGATTTCTTCTCCCTGATTTTTTTTCTCCCCAAAACTCAATATATGGAGGTGGAGTTGGAGTCGGAGAGGCAACAGGGGGCCCACGAGGTAGGGGGCGCGCCCCCCACCCTCGTGGCAAGGTGGTGGGCCCCCTGGCCTTCATCTTTGGCAGGTATTTTTCTTATTTTTCTAAAAAGTGTCTCTGTGAAGTTTCAGGTCATTCCGAGAATGTTTGCTCCTGCACATAAATAACACCATGGTAATTCTGCTGAAAACAGCATCAGTCCAGGTTAGTTCCATTCAAATCATGCAAGTTAGAGTCCAAAACAAGGGCAAAAGTGTTTGGAAAAGTAGATACGTTGGAGACGTATCAACTCCCCCAAGCTTAAACCTTTGCTTGTCCTCAAGCAATTCATTTGACAAACTGAAAGTGATAAAGAAAAACTTTTACAAACTCTTTTTGCTCTTGTTGTTGTAAATATGTAAAGCCAGCATTCAAGTTTTCAGCAAAGATTATAACTAACCACATTTGCAATAACGCATATGTCTCAAGTTTACTCATATCAATTGCATAATCAACTAGCGAGCCATAATAATAAATCTCGGATGACAACACTTTCTCAAAACAATCATAATATGATATAACAAGATGGTATCTCGCTAGCCCTTTCTGAGACCGCAAAACATAAATGCAGAGCACCTTTAAAGACCAAGGACCGACTAGACATTGTAATTCATGGTAAAAGAGATCCAGTCAAGTCATACTCAATGTAAACTAGTAGTAATGAATGCAAATGACAGCGGTGCTCTCCAACTGGTGCTTTTTAATAAGAGGATGATGACTCAGCATGAAAGTAAATAGATAGGCCCTTCGCAGAGGGAAGCAGCGATTTGTAGAGGTGCCAAAGCCCGGTTTTGAAACAGAGGTGAATAATATTTTGAGCGGTATACTTTCATTGTCAACATAACAACCAAGAGATGGCGATATCTTCCATGCTACACACATTATAGGCGGTTCCCAAACAGAATGGTAAAGTTTATACTCCCCCTTCCACCACAAGCATCAATCCATGGCTTGCTCGAAACAACGAGTGCCTCCAACTAACAAGAGTCCCAGGGGAGTTTTGTTTGCAATTATTTTGATTTAGTTTGCATAAAGCATGGGACTAGGCATCCCGGTGACCAGCCATTTATCTCATGAGTGAGGAGCGGAGTCCACTCCTCTTGAGAATAACCCGCCTAACATGGAAGATACAGACAACCCTAGTTGATACATGAGCTATTCGAGCATACAAAACAGGATATTTATTTGAAGGTTTAGAGTTTGGCACATACAAATTTACTTGGAACGGCAGGTAGATACCGTATATAGGTAGGTATAGTGGACTCATGTGGAATAACTTTGGGGTTTAAGGGATTGGATGCACAAGCAGTATTCCCGCTTAGTACAGGTGAAGGCTAGCAAAAGACTGGGAAGCGACCAGCTAGAGAGCGAAAACATTCATGAACATGCATTAAAATTAATCAACACCGAATGCAAGCATGAGTAGGATATAATGCACCATGAACATAAATATCGTGGAGGCTATGTTGATTTTGTTTCAACTACATGCGTGAACATGTGCTAAGTCAAGTCACTTAAATCATTCAGAGGAGGATACCACCCTATCATACCACATCATAACCATTTTAATAGCATGTTGGCATGCAAGGTAAACCATTATAACTCATAGCTAATCAAGCATGGCACAAGAAACTATGATCTCTAGTTGTCATTGCAAACATGTTTATTCATAATAGGCTGAATCGGGAACGATGAACTAATCATATTTACAAAAACAAAAGAGGTCGAGTTCATACCAGCTTTTCTCATCTCAGCCAGTCCGCCATATATCATCATAATTTCCCTTCACTTGCACGACCAAACGATGTGAATAATAATAATAGTGCACGTGCATTGGACTAAGCTGGAATCTGCAGGCATTCAATAAACAGGAGAAGACAAGGCAATATGGGCTCTTTTGTCAGATCAACAATAATGCATATAAGAGCCTCTTCAACAATTTAATTATGGTCTTCTCCTATCAACCCCCAAGGAAAAGAAAAGAAATAAAACTATTTACACGGGAAAGCTCCCAACAAGCAAAAGAAGAACAGGAAATCTTTTTGGGTTTTCTTTTTATTTACTACTACAAGCATGGAAAGTAAACTAATTAAAAGCTACAACTAATTTTTTTGGTTTTTTCTTAAGGTTTATTAAACACACAAGAAGAAAGCATAAAAGGAAATAAACTAGCATGGATGATACAAATGAAAAAGTATGAGCACCGACATCTAGCAATGAGTGTGTGAACATAAATGTAATGTCGGTGGGAAATACATACTCCCCCAAGCTTAGGCTTTTGGCCTAAGTTGGTCTATGGCCACGGCTGGCCTGGCGGATATCCATAATAATAGTTGGGGTCATACTGCGATGAGGAAGAAGAGGGCTCCGATTGCCACTGGCTGGCAATCATCTCCGGATCCCACTGGTAATTAGACTGTCGTGAGGGATCAAATTGTGGTTCTCGCTCTGGCTCCTCGGCTGGTGCAGGGTTCCGGTAGGCTTGAATAGCCGTCAACGGAACAAGGTACGTGCCTGAAGATAGAGCAAACAAAGAAGGAGCAGGCAGGGTAATAGTCTCAGGATGATGTTTATTAAAGAACAATTGATATTTAAGCTCTCCTGCCCTATTCTTAACAATAAAATCATGTGCCACCATACTTTTATAATCTAGATAAACACGGGGCAGCATCTTTTCTTCCTTCTCAGCATGCCTAATAGGTATGTTAAAATGTACAGCTAGGCATGAGTCATAGATGCCTCCAAAGATGGGGCCCTTGGTACGGTTCAGACTTAACCGTTTAGCAATAATACCGCCCATGCTAAAAGTGTTATCACTGTATAAACCTTGAAGCAAAATAATAATATCAGGGATACTAAGGTTTCCACAGTTTCCGCGACCAATTAAGCAACTACTAGCAAATAATGCAAAGTAAGGTAAAACAGGAAAATGTATGCTAGTGATTCGTGCATCGGAAACTTTTCTAGTTTCCCCTACAGTGATAGTATCAATAAAACCCTCCACATCATCACGATGTGGTTCTTCTGTCTTGCCCTCAAAAGGGACTAGACAAATCTGACAGAAATCATAAAGTGACATCTCCCCACCGTAGGTGGTGAGTTCCTAGAATGAAAATGAAAGTTTTGCACAAAGGTATTTGTGAGCAAGAGATACTGATCACATTGGTCATGGAGGAAAGCAGTGAGGCATGCATTATGAGCCAATTCATGAAAATCTTCATAAATCCCAGCTGCTCTCAAGAATTCATCGAAAGGCCATTCACACGCCCGAATCTCCGTGGTGCGCGGCAAATTATACTTAGGCTTTGGTGCCTTTTCCTTCGAGCTTTGGCTCGATGAGCCCCTCAATAGTCTCCTCATCATTTTCTGAAAAATTCTGAAAATTTTAGTAACTTCAAAATAAAAGTAAACCAAACTCAATAATATTGATAGCAACTACTCCTACAAGTGCCTAGGGCCTATATCATGCATCAAAACTACTTTTGACCATATAAATTTGACATGCAAGCTCAAGAATAGGGTCACCTAAGCAACAAAAATTTGCAATGAATAAAGCACTAGAACAAAAACTAATTGGACCAATGGAGGAGTCACATACCAAGGAACAATCTCCCCAAGCAGTTTTGTGAGAGGTGCTTTGAGCAAGGAGATCGAAAATGGCAGTAAAACGAGCTTGGCCTCGGGTTTGAGCTGGTTATTCGTGTTTGGGGGGAGAAGGAGTGTATGGGTGAAAGGATAAGTGGAGGAGGGCCACCGTGGGCCCACGAGGCAGGGGGCGTGCCGTAGAGGGGTAGGCGCGCCCTCCACCCTCGTGGGCAGGTGGCTGGCCCCCTGGTGTGTTCTCAGTTCCATAAATCCTCAAACATTCTAGAAAAAATCATATTTAAATTTTAGGGCATTTGGAGAACTTTTATTTTTGAGCTATTTTTATATTGCACGGATAATCATATAACAGACAGAAAAATATTTATTTTTATTTTATTTAATATAAATAACAGAAAGTAAAAGTGGGGTACAAAAGGTTGTGCCTTCTAGTTTCGTCCGTCTCATGGTCATCAAAAGGAATCCACTAACAAGGTTGATCAAGTCTTGTTAACGAACTCATTCTGAATAACATGGAACCGGAGAAATTTCGAATAACACTATGTTACCTCAACGGGGATATGCACATCCCCAATAACAAGAATATCATATTTCTTCTTGACAGTAGGAAGAGGAAATTCAAAACCTCCAAATATAATCGATGGAATTTTTCCAATAGAGTTGATACTATGAACTTGAGGTTGTTTCCCCGGAAAGTGTACCGTGTGCTCATTACCATTAGCATGAAAAGTGACATTGCCTTTAGTGCAATCAATAACAGCCCCTGCAGTATTCAAAAAGGGTCTTCCAAGAATAATAGACATACTATCGTCCTCGGGAATATCAAGAATAACAAAGTCCGTTAAAATAGTAACATTTGCAACTACAACAGGCACATCCTCACAAATACCGACAGGTATAGCAGTTGATTTATTAGCCATTTGCAAAGATATTTCAATAGGTGTCAACTTGTTCAAATCAAGTCTACAATATAAAAGAGAGGCATAACACTAACACCGGCTCCAAGATCACATAAAGCAGTTTTAACATAGTTTCTTTTAATGGAGCATGGTATAGTGGGTACTCCTGGATCTCCAAGTTTCTTTGGTATTCCACCCTTGAAAGTATAATTAGCAAGCATGGTGGAAATTTCAGCTTTCGGTATCTTTCTTTTATTTGTAATAATATCTTTCATGTACTTAGCATAAGGATTTGTTTTGAGCATATCAGTTAATCGCATACGCAAAAAGATAGGTCTAATCATTTCAGCAAAGCGCTCAAAATACTCATCATCTTTTTTCTTGGATGGTTTGGGAGGAAAGGGCATGGGTTTCTAAACCAAAGGCTCTCTTTCTTTACCATGTTTCCTAGCAACGAAGTCTTTCTTATCATAACGTTGATTCTTTGATTGTGGGTTATCAAGATCAACAGCAGGTTCAATTTCTATATCATTATCATTACTAGGTTGAGCATCATCATGAATATTATTATTAACATTATCACTAGTTTCAGTTTCATTACCAGGTTGTGTTTCAGCATCAGAAATAGAAATATCATTTGGATTCTCAGGTGTTTCAACAATAGGATCACTAGAAGCATGCAAAGTCCTATCATTTTTATTTTTCTTCTTTTTAGAAGAACTAGATGCATCTATTTTATTTCTCTAAGAATCTTGCTCAATTCTCTTAGGGTGGCCTTCAGGATACAAAGGTTCCTGAGTCATTCTACCAGTTCTAGTAGCCACTTTAACAGTATTATCATTATTCTTATTACTCAATTCATTGAGCAAATCATTTTGAGCTTTAAGTACTTGTTCTACTTGAGTGGTAACCATAGAAGCATGTTTACTAATAAGTTTAAGTTCACCTTTGACATTAGCCATATAATCACCCAAGTGTCCAAGCATATTTGAATTGTATTTTAATTGTCTACCAAAATAAGCATTAAAATCTTCTTTCTTAGCCATAAATTTATCAAACTCATCTAAGCATGGGCTAGCAATTTTAGTAAATGGGATTACAGCTTTATCATATCTATAGAGAGAATGTACCTTTACTACCCGTGTCGGGTTATCAAGACCATGAGTTTCTTCAATAGGAGAAGGATTTGGATTATATGTTTCTTCAACATGTGGTAAATTAAGACCATGTATTTATTCAATAGGAGGTAAATTCTTAACATCTTCAGCTTTAATACCCTTTTATTTCATAGATTTCTTTGCCTCTTGCATATCTTCAGGACTGAGAAATAGAATACCCCTCTTCTTCGGACTTGGTTTAGGAATAGGCTCAGGAATTGGCTCCGGAGGTGTCCAATTATTTTCATTTGTCAACAAATTATTCAATAGAGTTTCAACTTCATCCGGTGTTCTTTCCCTGAAAACAGAACCAGCACAACTATCCAGGTAATCTCTGGAGGCATCGGTTAGTCCATTATAAAAGATATCAAGTATTTCATTTTTCTTAAGTGGATGATCAGGCAAAGCATTAAGTAATTGGAGAAGCCTCCCCCAAGCTTGTGGGAGACTCTCTTCTTCAATTTGCACAAAATTATATATATCCCTTAAAGCAGCTTGTTTCTTATGAGCAGGGAAATATTTAGCAGAGAAGTAATAAATCATATCCTGGGGACTACGCACACAACCAGGATCAAGAGAATTAAACCATATCTTAGCATCACACTTTAATGAGAACGGAAATATTTTAAGGATATAAAAGTAGCAACTTCTCTCATCTTTAGTGAATAGGGTGGCTATATCATTCAATTTAGTAAGATGTGCCACAACAGTTTCAGATTCATAACCATGAAAAGGATCAGATTCAACCAAAGTAATTATATTAGGATCAACAGAGAATTCATAATCCTTATCAGTAACGAAGATAGGTGAAGTAGCAAAAGCAGGGTCAGGTTTCATTCTAGCATGTAGAGATTGCTTACTCCATTTAGCTAATAATCTTTTAAGTTCAGTTCTATTTCTGCAAGCTAAAATAGCTAAAGAAGCATCTTGATCAAAAACATAACCCTTCGGAATGGCAAGTGGTTCTTCATCATCACTTTCATTAGTATCATCAGATTCAATATTTTCAATTTCTCTAGCCCTAGCAAGTTGTTCATCAAGAAAAGCACTAAGTGGCATGGTAGTATCAGGCATAGAGGTAGTTTCATCATAAGTATCATGCATAGCAGAAGTGGCATCATCAATAACATGCGACATATCAGAACAAATAGCAGAAGCAGGTGTAGGTGTTGCAAGCTTACTCAAAACAAAAGGTGAATCAAGTGCAGAGCTAGATGGCAGTTCCTTACCTCCCCTCGTAGTTGAGGGATAGATCTTGGTTTTTGGATCTCTCAAGTTCTTCATAATGATAAGCAGATACATATCCCAAGTGACTCAAAGAATATAGCTATGCTCCCCGGCAACGGCGCCAGAAAATAGTCTTGATAACCCACAAGTATAGGGGATCGCAACAGTTTTCGAGGGTATATTATTCAACCCAAATTTATTGATTCGACACAAGGGGAGCCAAAGAATATTCTCAAGTATTAGCAGCTGAGTTGTCAATTCAACCACATCTGGAAACTTAACATCTGCAGCAAAGTGTTTAGTAGCAAAGTAATATGATAGTGGTGATAACGGTAGCAAAAGGTAACAGTAGTAAAAGTAATGTTTTTGGTATTTTGTAGTGATAATAGCAACAACAACGCAAAATTAAATAAGCGAAGAACAATGTCTGGAAAGCTTGTAGGCAGTGGATCAGTGATGGAGAATTATGCCGGATGCAGTTCATCATGTAACAGTCATAACCTAGGGTGACACAGAACTAGCTCCAGTTCATTGATATAATGTAGGCATGTATTCCGAACATAGTCATCCGTGCTTATGGAAAAGAACTTGCATGACTTCTTTTGTCCTACCCTCCCGTGGAAGCGGGGTCCTTATGGAAACTAAGGGATATTAAGGCCTCCTTTTAATAGAGAACCGGAACAAAGCACTAACACATAGTGAATACATGAACTCCTCAAACTACGGTCATCACCGGTAAGTATCCCGATTATTGTCACTTCGGGGTTAACGGATCATAACACATTATAGGTGACTATAGACTTGCAAGATAGGATCAAGAACACTCATATATTGATGAAAACATAATAGGTTCAGATCTGAAATCATGGCACTCGGGCCCTAGTGACAAGCATTAAGCATAGCAAAGTCATGGCAACATCAATCTCAGAACATAGTGGACACTAGGGATCAAACCCTAACAAAACTAAATCGATTACATGATAGATCCCATCCAACCCATCACCGTCCAGCAAGCCTATGATGGAATTACTCATGCACGGCGGTGAGCATCATGAAATTGGTGATGGAGGATGGTTGATGATGATGATGGCGACGGATTCCCCTCTCCGGAGCCCCGAACAGACTCCAGATCAGCCCTCCCGAGAGGTTTTAGGGCTTGACGGCGGTTCCATATCGTAAAATGTGATGATTTCTTCTCCCTGATTTTTTTCTCCCCGAAACTCAATATATGGAGGTGGAGTTGGAGTCGAAGAGGCAATAGGGGGCCCACGAGGTAGGGGGCGCGCCCCCCACCCTCGTGGCAAGGTGGTGGGCCCCCTGGCCTTCATCTTTGGCGGGTATTTTTCTTATTTTCTGAAAAGTGTCTCCATGAAGTTTCAGGTCATTCCAAGAACGTTTGCTCCTGCACATAAATAACACCATGGTAATTCTGCTGAAAACAGCGTCAGTCCGGGTTAGTTCCATTCAAATCATGCAAGTTAGAGTCCAAAACAAGGGAAAAAGTGTTTGGAAAAGTAGATACGTTGGAGACATATCAACGGCAGTGCCACATGTATGTTGCACTATCATTATCAACTTTGCATCTTTTGGCATCAATATTATGAATATGTGTATCACTATGATCGAGATTCAATAAACCATTCACATTGGGTGTATGACCATAGAAGGTTTTATTCATGTAAATAGAACAACAATTATTCTCTGACTTAAATGAATAAACGTACTGCAATAAACATGATCTAATCATATTCATGCTCAACGCAAACACCAAATAACATTTATTTAGGTTCAACACTATTCCCGAAGGTAGAGGGAGTGTGCGATGGTGATCACATTAACCTTGGAAACATTTCTAACACACATCATCTCCTCGCTTTTAACTAGTCTCTACAACTCCTGTTTCGAGTTACTAATCTTAGCAACTGAACTGGTATCAAATACCTAGGGGTTACTACGAATACTAGTAAAATACACATCAATAAAATGTATATCAAATATACCTTTGTTCACTTTGCCATCCTTCTTATCCGCCAAGTATTTGAGGCAGTTCCGCTTCCAGTGACTAGTCCCTTTGCAGTAGAAGCACTCAATTTCAGGCTTAGGTCCAGCTTTGGCCTTCTTCTCGGGAGTGGCAACTTGCTTGCCATTCTTTCTTGAAGTTCCCTTTCTTTCCATTGCCCTTTTACTTGAAACTAGTGGTCTTGTTAACCATCCACTTGATGCTCCTTCTTGATTTCTATGATCGCTGATTTCAGCATCGCAAAGAGCTCGAGAATCATTTTCATCATCCCTTGCATATTATAGTTCATCGCAAAGTTCTAGTAGCTTGGTGATAGTGACTAGAGAACTTTGTCAATCACTACATTATCTGGAAGATTAACTCCCACTTGATTCAAGCGATTGTAGTACCCAGACATTCTGAGCACATACTCACTGGTTGAGCTATTCTCCTCCATCTTGTAGGCAAAGTACTTGTCAGAGGTCTCATACCTCTCGACACGGGCATGAGTCTGAAATACCAATTTCAGCTCTTGGAACATCTCATATGCTTTGTGGCGTTCAAAATGTTTTTGAAGTCCTGGTTCTAAGCCGTAAAGCATGGCGCACTAAATTATTAAGTAGTCATCATGTCGAGCTTGCCAAACGTTCATAATGTCTGCATCTGCTCCTGCAATAGGTCTGTCACCTAGCGGTGCATCAAGGACATAATTCTTCTGTGCAGCAATGAGGATAATCCTCAGATCACGGATCCAGTCCGCATCATTGCTACTATCATCTTTCAACTTATTTTTCTCTAGGAACATATCAAAAATAGGGGAGCTATATTGCGAGCTATTGATCTACAACATAGATATGCAAAAACTATTAAGACTAAGTTCATGATAAATTTAAGTTCAATTAATCAAATTACTATTGAATTCCCACTTAAATTAACATCCTCAAGTTATTTAAGTGATAAATGATCCAAATCAACTAACCCATGTCCGATCATCATGTGAGATGGGGTAGTCATGAATGGTGAACATCTCTATGTTGATCATATCTACTATATGAGACATGTTCGACATTTCGCCAGTGTTCCGATACCATGTCTGTACATGCTAGGCTCTTCAAGCTTAGACCAAGTATTCTGCATGTGTAAAATTGTCTTACACTCATTGTATGTGAACGTAGAGTCTATCACACCTGATCATCACATGGTGTCTCAAAACAAAGAACTGTAGCAACGGTGCATACTCAGGAAGAACATTTTTATCTTGAAATTAAGTGAAGGGATCATCTTATAATGCTACTGCCATTCTTAAGCAAAATAAGATGCATAAAAGATAAACATCACATGCAATCAAAATATGTGACATGATATGGCCATCATATTGTGCTTTTGATCTCCATCTCCAAAGCATCGTCATGATCTCCATTGTCACTGGCTTGACACCTTGATCTCCATCATAGCATCGTTGCGTCAAGGTCATCACGCCAACTATTGCTTCTACAACTATTGCTAAAGCATAGTGATAAAGTGAAGCAATTACGTGGTGCTTGCACTTCATACAATAAAGAGACAACCCTAAGGCTCCTATCGGTTGTCGATATTACAAAACATGATCATCTCATACATCAACATATATCACATCATATTTTGACCATATCACATCACAACATGCCCTGCAAAAACAAGTTAGACATCCTCTACTTTGTTGTTGCAAGTTTTACGTGGCTGCTACGGGCTTCTATCAAGAACTGTTATTACCTACGCATAAAACCACAATGGTGATTCATCAAGTTTGATGTTTTAACCTTCTTCAAGGACCGGACGCAGTCAAATTCGATTCAACTAAAGTAGGAGAAACAGACACCCGTCAGCCACCTTTATGCAAAACTAGTTGCATGTGTGTCAATGGAACCGGTCTCATGTGCGTGGACATGTAAGGTCGGTCTGGGCCGCTTCATCCCACAATACTGCCGAATCAAAATAAGACGTTGGTGGTAAGAAGTATGACTATCACCGCCCACAACTCTTTGTGTTTTACTCGTGCATATCATCTACGCATAGACCTGACTCATGATGCCACTGTTGGGAATCGTTGCATGGAAAACAAAAAATTCTACGCACACACAATGATCTGTCCATGGAGATGCATAGAAACAAGGGGAGAGTGTGTCTATGTACCCTTTTAGACCGTAAGTGGAAGTGTTTCTCAACGCGGTTGATGTAATCGAACTTCTTCGCGCTTCAACTGATCAAGTACCGGATGCATGGCACCTCCGTGTTCTACACATGTTCAGCTCAGTGACGTCCCTTGCCTTCTTGATCTAGTAAGACGTCGAGGTGGTAGATGAGTTATGTCAGCACGACGGTGTGGTGACAGTGATGGTTAAGTGGTCCTCCCATGGCTTCGCCTAAGCACTACGAAAATATGACCGGGGGTGTAAATGGTGGAGGGGGGCGCCGCACACGGCTAAAACAATTATCCGGGGTGTGCTAGGCGCACCTCCCTAGCCGCGCGCCCCCTGCCATATATGTCGGAGGGGGAAGGAAAGAGAGGGGGGAAGGATGGAAGAGGGAATCCTATTCCTCTCTTTCCTTTCCCTTCCCCTCTTTCCTTCTCCTCCTTGGCCGGCCCATATGGGGGGCGCACCAGCCCCTTGTGGCTGGTGTGTTTCCCCTCTTGGACCATAAGGCCCATATTTTTTACCGGGGGTGCCCGAAACCCCTTCCGGTGACCCGATACGTACCCGGTACCCCCCAAAACACTTCCGGTGTTAGAATACTACCGTCCTGTATATCAATATTTACCTCTCGACCATTTCGAGACTCCTCGTCATGCCCGTGATATCATCCGGGACTCCGAACAAAATTCGGTCACCAAATCATATAACTCATATAATATTATATCGTCATCGAACGTTAAGTGTGCGGACCCTACGGGTTCGAGAACTATGTAGACATGACCGAGACACATCTCCGGTCAATAACTAGCGGAACCTGGATGCCCATATTGGCTCCTACATATTCTACGAAGATCTTTATCGGACGAACCGTTATGACAACATACGTAATTCCCTTTGTCCATCGGTATGTTACTTGCCCAAGATTTGATCGTCGGTATATTATTACCTAGTTCAATCTCGTTACCGACAAGTGATACGTCTCCAACGTATCTATAATTTTTGATTGCTCCATGATATATTATCTACTATTTTAGACATTATTGGGCTTTATTATCCACTTTTATATTATTTTTGGGACTAACCTATTAACCGGAGGCCCAGTCCAGAATTGATGTTTTTTGCCTGTTTTAGGGTTTCGAAGAAAAGGAATATCAAACGGAGTCCAAACGGAATGAAACCTTCGGGAACGTGATTTTCTCATCAGATGAGATCCAGGAGACTTGGACCCTCCGTCAAGAAAGCCACGAGGCGGTCACGAGGGTGGAGGGTGCCCCCCCTAGGGCGCGCCCCCTGCCTCGTGGGCCCCTCGAAGCTCCACCGACGTACTTCTTCCTCCTATATATATCCACGTACCCCCAAACGATCGGGGACGGAGCCAAAAACCTAATTCCACCGTCGCAACTTTCTGTATCCACGAGATCCCATCTTGGGGCCTGTTCTGGAGCTCTGCCGGAAGGGGCATCGATCATGGAGGGCTTCTACATCATCATCAAAGCCCCTCCGATGAAGTGTGAGTAGTTTACTTCAGACCTACGGGTCCATAGTTAGTAGCTAGATGGCTTCTTCTCTCTTTTTGGATCTCAATACAATGTTCTCCCCCTCTCTTGTGGAGATCTATTCGATGTAATCTTCTTTTTGTGGTGTGTTTGTTGAGACCGATGAATTGTGGGTTTATGATCCAGTCTATCTATGAATAATATTTGAATCTTCTCTGAATTCTTTTATGTATGATTGGTTATCTTTGCAAGTCTCTTCGAATTATCAGTTTGGTTTGGCCTACTAGATTGGTTTTTCTTGCCATGGGAGAAGTGCTTAGCTTTGGGTTCAATCTTGCAGTGTCCTTTCCCAGTGACAGAAGGGGCAGCAAGGCACGTATTGTATTGTTGCCATCGAGGATAACAAGATGGGGTTTTTATAATATTGCATGAAACTATCCCTCTACATCATGTCATCTTGCTTAAGGCGTTACTCTGTTTTTAACTTAATACTCTAGATGCATGCTGGATAGCGGTCGATGAGTGGAGTAATAGTAGTAGATGCAGAATCGTTTCGGTCTACTTGTCTCGGACATGATGCCTATATACATGATCATACCTAGATATTCTCATAACTATGCTCAATTCTGTCAATTGCTCAACAGTAATTTGTTCACCCACCGTAGAATACTTATGCTCTTGAGAGAAGCCACTAGTGAAACCTATGGCCCCCGGGTCTCTTTCTCATCATATTAATCTCCATCACTTTATTATTGCTTTGCTTTTAATTTTTTACTTTGCATCTCTAAACCAAAAATACCAAAAATATTATTTATCATCTCTATCAGATCTCACTTTCGTAAGTGATCGTGAAGGGATTGACAACCCCTAAGCGTGTTAGTTGCGTTGAGCTATTGTTTTTGTGTAGGTACGAGGGACTCGAGTGTAGCCTCCTACTGGATTGATACCTTGGTTCTCAAAAACTGAGGGAAATACTTACACTACTTTGCTGCATCATCCTATCCTCTTCGGGGAAATCCAACGCGGTGCTCAAGAGGTAGCAAGAAGAATTTCTGGCGCCGTTTGTAACGCCCTTGATGCGGCTATATCTCCCACGTGTCGAAGCACGACTTAGAGGCATAACCGCATTGAAAGCAATGTCGCAAGTGAGGTAATCTTCACACAACCCATGTAATAAAATAGGGGAAGAAGTTACATAGTTGGCTTACAATCACCACTTCACACAATTACATGAATAAAGCATTACATCATCCAAATACAATCAAGGTCCGACTACGGAACCAAAATAAAAGAAGAACCCCAAATGCGACAAGGTCCCCGATCGACCCCAACTGGGCTCCACTACTGATCAACTAGAACGAAACACCACAAAGGACAAGATCTTCATCGAGCTCCTCCTGAGCTTGGTTGCGTCAACTGCACGGTCTCATCGGCACCTGCAAGCTGGTTTTTGGAAGTATCTGTGAGCCACGGGGACTCAGCAATCTCGCACCCTCGTGATCAAGACTATTTAAGCTTATGGGTAAGGTAAAGGTATGAGGTGGAGCTACAGCAAGCGACTAGCATATATGGTGGCTAACCTGTTCGCAAAAGAGAGCGAGAAGAGAAGGCAAAGCACGGTCGATAAAAGTATGATCAAGAAGTGATCCTAGAACAACCTACGTCAAGCATAACTCCAACACCGTGTTCACTTCCCAGACTCCACCGGAAAGAGACCATCACGGTTACACACGCGGTTGACTCATTTTAATTAAGTTAAGGTTCAAGTTATCTACAACCGGACGTTAACAAATTCCCATCTGCCCATAACCGCGGGCACGGCTTTCGAAAGTTCAAATCCCTGCAGGGGTGTCCCAACTTAGCCCATCACAAGCTCTCACGGTCAATGAAGGAATAGACCTCCTCCCGAGACATTCCAATCAGACTCGGTATCCCGGTACTCCAAGACATCCTCGACAATGGTAAAACAAGTCCAGCAAGACCACCCGATGCACCGACATCCCGATAGGAGCTGCACATATCTCATTCTCAGGGCAACACCGGATAAGCAATCCGTACAACTAAAACCAGCCCTCGAGTTTCCCCGAGGTGGCGCTGCAAGGGGCTCTAGTTTGGACCAACACTTAGACAAGCACTGGCCCGGGGGGGTTAAAATAAAGATGACCCTTGGGCTGGCCTAACCCAAGGGAAAAAAGGCTAGGTGGCAAATGGTAAAACCAATGTTGGGCCTTGCTGGAGGAGTTTTATTCAAAGCGAACTGTCAAGGGGTTCCCATTATAACCCAACCGCGTAAGGAACGCAAAATCCGGGAACATAACACCGATATGACGGAAACTAGGGCGGCATGAGTGGAACAAAACACTAGGCATAAGGCCGAGCCTTCCACCCTTTACCAAGTATATAGATGCATTAATTAAATAAGAGATATTGTGATATCCCAACAAGTAAACATGTTCCAACAAGGAACAACATCTCCATGTTCCAACAAGGAACAAGCTTCAATCTTTACCTGCAACTAACAACGCTATAAGAGGGGCTGAGCAAAGAGGTAACATAGCCAAACAACGGTTTGCTAGGACAAGGTGGGTTAGAGGCTTGGTTTAACAATATGGGAGGCATGATAAGCAAGTGGTCGGTATCGCAGCATAGGCATAGCAAAAGAGCGAGCTACTAGCAAGCAAAGATAGAAGTGATTTCGAGGGTACATTCATCTTGCCTGAAATCCCGCAAGGAAGAAGAACGAGTCCATGAAGAAGACAAACGGAACGTAGAAGAACGGGTCCTCACAACGCGACGTTAACGGAACCAACCCGAAGAAGCAAACACCGGAAAGAAGCACACAACATAGTAAACAACCCTCACATAATCATGGCATGATGCACAAACAAGTATGATGCATGTCCGGATTAAAGAGGCATGGCATGGCAAAGTGCACAAGCAATCCTACAAATTAAGTGGAGCTCAATATGCAACTCCGTTGCATATTGACCGAACACCACATCAATTATTTAGTTCACTCTCGGTTAGGTACTCCACAATATTAAATGTTGGTTAACATGGCAAGAGGTGTAGCATAACAAACTATACCATCTAAACAATTTAAATGGGGCCGGATATAATAAACAACAAAACCGGTATACCCCATATGCATTAGCAATTTAATGCAACAACAAATTTAACCAATCTTGAAGTTGTTAACATGATGCGGATGACATGATCAAGTTTATGCAATTTTTAATAAAAGTTGACAAGAGAATTATGAAGCATTTGTCACCATGGTGAAAAGAAAAGGGGTGCCACGGCGACGAATACGAAAATGATGCCACGGCAACATATCGGTTATCAGGTAGTCCATGGGGATACCGGTGCAAAAGGAAAAGTGACTGGAGCGTGCAAGAGATGGTGGGATGATCCCGGATTCCGGGTGTCCCACGGGTTAGTGGCATGGAAAATGAGTGACAATACGGACACGGTGCAGACAAAGGGTGCATCTCATCCAACATGCATTCATGCGTTCACGGGCGTCGACTCGGGGTTATACCTTTGAAGCGTGCATTTTCGAAGTGTATCGAGTCGGCGTAGAGGAAGTAGACGTTCTCGGATGTCGAGGGAAGTAGTGGTTCACGCGACGGTAGTAGAAGTAGTCATCCTATCGTTCATCGGCGATCATCGGAGCGGTAGTGGAAGTAGAGGTACATGACGACGGTAGAGATACTCGCGACGGTAGTGGTACAAGGTCGTCGGGGTACTTGCCGGTCCGGTCTTGGTGTATTATGTACATGGCTAACGTAGTGGTACTCGGTGTCTTGTCGAACCCAAGCGACGGTAGTCGTACACGGCGCGATGTGGAAGTAGTTGTACTTGCGGTCTTCGGCGATGGTAGTCGTACACGTATCGACGAGGTACTTAACGTTTCGGTCTGTAGCCGTTTGAGCGTCCGTGTGGTCTTTCCGGTGGGGTACTTGGCGCTTGCGGTCCAACTCCGAGGTCATAGCCGTGTAGTCGAACTTGACGGAAAACGGGTCTCGCTGGGGACTTGGCGCATCCATCCAGAACTTGTGGTACTTGGCGAAAACGACGGGAGGTGGGCAGTGAACAACGACACAAAGTTCAGGTGTCGCGGTGGTCTTGGCGTCCAGCGACAGCAGCAGGCATCGCAGACACCGGGCGCGGTCGCCTGCAGACGGACGGAGACGCAGCAGCAAAAGAAAAACAGCAGCAGCTCCCGAAACTTGACAGCGCGTGGAAGGAGGAGGTCGAGGACGCAGGCGGGGCAGCGGTGCTGGCGACGGTCGAGGACGGCGCCTCCGGTCAGCGAAGCACGGGTGCAGGGGAGGCGGAGTTCCTGCTCGGGGAGGCGCAGGTGAGGGTCGCCATGGTGCTCTGCTGCAGGGTGCCATGGCGGGGAGGCGACGAAGAGGATGGAGCTCTGGGCGCAGGAGGATGGCCAGGGTGCACGGAGCGGCAACGGTCGCCGGAGATTGAGGGTGTGTGGCCGCGACGTTTGCGATGGCGGCGGCAGGCCTGGTCGAGGGAGAGATGGGGGTCGAGGACGAGGGGGACTTGGGGCGCCGGCGGCGGCCTCGGGAAGGAGGAGGGACTTGGGCGCCGGCGGCGGCCTCGGGAAGGAGGAGGGACTTGGCGCGGCGGAGAGCAGGGAAAAGAGACGAGGGAGAGGACGAGGGGATCGAGCGAGGCAGCACGCTCGCTGTCTCCTGGCGGCGCGAGGGAGACCGAGAGGAGGGGGTGCACGAGGGGCTCGGGCTAGGTTTAGGTTAGGTTAGGTGGGCTGGGGGGAAAGGATGGGCTGGCCTGCGGGATGGGATGGCCTTAGGTGGGCCGGAGCGGAAGTTGGCCTAGGGAGGCCCAGGAAAGCCTTTTTCTTTTATCATTTACTTCCTGTTTATTTAGATAAACAGTAACAATAAAAGAAAAAGGACAGGGGGCTAGAAGAGGAGTTTTTCAGATATAAAAATATCCTCAATCTCCTGGAACTATACTCTATTTGATAAAATTGTCTTGGATATTTTTAGAGGTAGAAAAAATAAAACAAGTTTAAATATGATTCAAACTTGAGGCATTTTTGAACCTAACCAAAACAACTCCAAAGGATCTGAAATTTGACTGAGAGGTTGCAGGCATGGTTGAGAATTTATCGGAAAAGAATGAACATTAATAGAGAAGGGGAAAATGGCACTTGTAAAAGAAAGGAAATAGAAGGAAAAGAGAAGGAGATGATGCATGGGACAAAGGCATGGGAAATTAATTTGCAAGTGTGTTTTGATTATTCCAAATTAATGGGATATTTAATATAGCCCCCTCAAATATTGGGAGGATATGTTATAAAGAGAATTCACCATGTGAATTCCCTCGGTTTAAATGGATCAAAGATCCATGCCATTTATTTAGTTGAGTTAAGAAAAATAAATGGCATGATGGCACAATGACAATGCACATGGTGCAATGATGAATGCAAATAACCAAACAAATCACACGACGAAACCTGGAAACCCTGGAAGGCAACTGAAGCTCCGGTCTTGGGGCGTTACACCGTTGCCTGGGAGTCTGCGCAAAAGTCAACATACCAAGTACCCATCACAATCCCTATCTCCCGCATTACATAATTTGCCATTTTCCTCTCGTTTTCATCTCCCCCACTTCACCCTTGTTGTTTTATTCGCCCTCTCTCTCTATCCTCCCTCTCTCTCTCTCTATTTGCCTCTTTTGCCCGTTTGCTTTTTGTTTGCTCGTGTGTTGGATTGCTTGTTTGTCACGATGGCTCAAGATAATACTAAATTGTGTGACTTCACCAATACCAACAATAATGATTTCCTTAGCACTCCGATTGCTCCTCTTACCGATGCTGAATCTTGTGAAATTAATATTGCTTTGTTGAATCTTGTCATGAAAGATCCGTTTCTCCGGCCTTCCTAGTGAAGATGCCGCTACCCATCTTAATAGCTTCATTGATTTGTGTGGCATGCAAAAGAAGAAAGATGTCAATAATGATATTGTTAAATTCAAGCTATTTCCTTTTTCGCTTAGAGATCGTGCTAAAGCTTGGTTTTCATCTTTGCTTAAAAATAGTATTGATTCATGGAACAAGTGCAAAGATGCTTTTATCTCTAAGTATTTTCCTCCCGCTAAGATCATCTCTCTTAGAAACGATATTATGAATTTTAAGCAACTTGATCATGAACATGTTGCACAAGCTTGGGAGAGAATGAAATTAATGATACGTAATTGCCCTACTCATGGTTTGAATTTGTGGATGATTATACAAATTTTTATGCCGGATTGAATTTTTCTTCTAGAAATCTTTTAGATTCAGCCGCGGGAGGCACTTTTATGGAAATCACTTTAGGAGATGCTACTAAACTCCTAGATAATATTATGGTTAATTATTCTCAATGGCATACTGAAAGATCTACTAATAAAAAGGTGCATGCGATAAAAGAAATTAATGTTTTGAGTGGAAAGATGGATGAACTTATGAAATTATTTGCTAATAAGAGTGTTTCTTCTGATCCTAATGATGTGCCCTTGTCTACTTTGATTGAGAATAATAATGAATCTATGGATGTGAATTTTGTTGGTAGGAACAATTTTGATAACAACGCGTATAGAGGAAATTTCAATCCTAGGCCTTATCCTAGTAATCCCTCTAATAATTATGGTAATTCCTAAAACAATTCTTATGGAAATTATAATAGGATTCCCTCTGATTTTGAATCTAATATTAAAGAATTTATTTCTTTGGAAAAGAATTTTAATGCTATGATTGAAGAAAAATTGCTTAAGATTGATGATTTGGCTAGGAACGTTGATAGAATTGCTCTTGATGTTGATTCTTTGGAACTTAGATCTATTCCACCTAACATGATATCAATGAGTCTCTCAAAGCCATGAGAATTTCCGTTGACGAGTGCAAAGAAAGAACTGCTAGGATGCATGCTAAGAAAGATGCCTTTATAAAAGCGTGTTCTTCTAGTTCCTATGAAAATAATGATGAAGATCTAAAAGTTATTGATGTGTCCCCTATTAAATCTTTGTTTTGCAATATGAATCTTGATAATGATGGGACTGAATATGATCCACCTTTACCTAGAAGGTGTTCCAATAATTCTGGATCTTTTGATCTTGATGCTAAATTTGATAAAAGTGGGATTGAAGAAATTAAAACCCTAGATATTGCTAAACCCACTATATTGGATTTCAAGGAATTTAATTATGAAAATTTATCTTTAATTTATTGTATTTCCTTGTTGCAATCCGTGCTAAAATCTCCTCACGCTTATAGTCAAAATAAAGCGTTTACTAAACATATCGCTGATGCCTTGATGCAATCTTATGAAGAAAAACTTGAATTGGAAGTTTCTATCCCTAGAAAACTTTATGATGAGTGGGAACCAACTATTAAAATTAAAATTAAAGATCATGAATGCTATGCTTTATGTGATTTGGGTGCTAGTGTTTCCACGATTCCCAAAACTTTGTGTGATTTGCTAGATTTCCGTGATTTTGATGATTGCTCTCTAAACTTGCATCTTGCGGATTCCACTATTAAGAAACCTATGGGAAGAATTAATGATGTTCTTATTGTTGCAAATAGGAATTATGTGCCCGTAGATTTTATCATTCTTGATATAGATTGCAATCCTTCTTGCCCTATTATTCTCAGTAGACCTTTCCTTAGAACGGTTGGTGCAATTATTGATATGAAGGAAGGGAATATTAGATTTCAATTTCCATTAAAAAAGGGCATGGAACACTTCCCTAGAAATAAAATAAAATTACCATATGAATCTATCATGAGAGCCACTTATGGATTGCCTACCAAAGATGGCAATACCTAGATATATTCTTGCTTGTTATGCCTAGCTAGGGGCGTTAAATGATAGCGCTTGTTGGGAGGCAACCCAATTTTATTTTTATTCCTTGATTTTTTTATCCTGTTTAGTAATAAATAAATTATCTAGCCTCTATTTTGGTTGTGTTTTTTGTGTTTAATTAGTGTTTTGTGCCAAGTAAAACCATTGGGAAGACTTGGGGAAAGTCTTGTTGAACTTGCTGTAAAAACAAAAACTTTTGCGCTCATGAGAACTGCTGTAATTTTTATTTTGAGAGTGCTATTTAGTTAATTCTTTTTTCAGATGATTAATAGATAAATTCCTCACGTCCAGCAATTTATTTTAGAATTTTTGGGGTTCCATATCTTGCGCTAGCTACAGATTACTACAGACTGTTCTGTTTTTGACAGATTCTGTTTCACGTGTGTTGTTTGCTTATTTTGATGAATCTATGGCTAGTAAAATAGTTTATAATCTGTAAAGAAGTTGGAATACAGTAGGTTTAACACCAATATAAATAAAGAATGAGTTCATTAGAGTACCTTGAAGTGGTCTTTTGTTCTCTTTAGCTAATGGAGCTCACGAGTTTTCTACTTTAAGTTTTGTGTTGTGAAGTTTCAAGTTTTGGGTAAAGATTTGATGGATTATGGAACAAGGAGTGGCAAGAGCCTAAGCTTGGGGATGCCCATGGCACCCCCAAGATAATCTAAGGACACCTAAAAGCCAAAGCTTGGGGATGCCCCGGAAGGCATCCCCTCTTTCGTCTACTTCTATCGATAACCTTACTTGGAGCTATATTTTTATTCACCACATGATATGTGTTTTGCTTGGAGCGTCTTTTATGATTTGAGTCTTTGCTTGTTAGTCTACCACAATCATCCTTGATGTACACACCTTTTGAGAGAGCCATACATGATTTGGAATTTGATAGAATACTCTATGTGATTCACTTATATCTTTTGAGCTTTATAATTTTGCTCTAGTGCTTCACTTATATCTTTTAGAGCATGGTGGTGGATTTGTTTTATAGAAACTATTGATCTCTCATGCTTCAGTTAGATTATTTTGAGAGTATTAATAGAATGGTAATTTGCTTAAAATCCTAATATGCTTGATATGCAAGATTAATAATAAAACTTTCGTATGAGTGTGTTGAATACTAAGAAAAGTTTGATGCTTGATGATTATTTTGAGATATGGAGGTAATAATGTCAAAGTCATGCTAGTTGAGTAGTTGTGAAATTGAGAAATACTTGTGTTGAAGTTTGCAAGTCCCGTAGCATGCACGTATGGTAAACGTTATGCAACAAATTTGAAACATGAGGTGTTATTTGATTGTCTTCCTTATGAGTGGCGGTCGGGGATGAGCGATGGTCTTTCCCTACCAATCTATCCCCCTAGGAGCATGTGCATAGTGTCGAGGTTTTTGATGACTTGTAGATTTTTGCAATAAGTATGTGAGTTCTTTATGACTAATGTTGAGTCCATGGATTATAAGCACTCTCACCCTTCCATCCTTGCTAGCCTCTTCGGTACCGTGCATTGCCCTTTCTCACATTGAGAGTCGGCGCAAACTCCGCGGGTGCATCCAAACCCCGTGATATGATACGCTCTTTCACACATAAACCTCCTTATATCTTCCTCAAAACAGCCACCATACCTACCTATTATGGCATTTCCATAGCCATTCCGAGATATATTGCCATGCAACTTTCCATCATTCCGTTCATCAAGACACATTCATCATTGTCATATTGCTTAGCATGATCATGTAGTTGACATAGTATTTGTGGCAAAGCCACCATTCATAATTCTTTCATACATGTCACTCTTGGTTCATTGCATATCCCGGTACACCGCCGGAGGCATTCATACAAAGTCATCTTTGTTCTAGTATCGAGTTGTAATCATTGAGTTGTAAATAAATAGAAGTGTGATGATCATCATTATTAGAGCATTGTCCCAAGTGAGGAATAAAAAAAAGAGAAAGGCCATAAAAAAAGAGAAGGCCCAAAAAAAGAAGAGAAAGGCCATAAAAAAGAAAAGGCCCAAAAAAATGAGAGAAAAATAGAGAAGGGACAATGTTACTATCCTTTTACCACACTTGTGCTTCAAAGTAGCACCATGATCTTCATAGTAGAGAGTCTCTCATGTTATCACTTTCATATACTAGTGGGAATTTTTCATTATAGAACTTGGCTTGTATATTCCAACAATGGGCCTCCTCAAGTGCCCTAGGTCTTCATGATCAAGCAAGTTGGATGCACACCCACTAGTTTCTTTTGTTGAGCTTTCATACATTTATAGCTCTAGTGCATCCGTTGCATGGCAATCCCTACTCCTTGCATTAACATCAATCGGTGGGCATCTCCATAGCCCATTGATTAGCCTCGTTGATGTGAGACTTTCTCCTTTTTTGTCTTCTCCACATAACCCCTTCATTATATTCTATTCCACCCATAGTGCTATGTCCATGGCTCGCGCTCATATATTGCGTGAAAGTTTATAGGTTTGAGATTACTAAAGTATGAAACAATTGCTTGGCTTGTCATCGGGGTTGTGCATGATGAGAGCATTCTTGTGTGACGAAAATGAAACATGACTCAACTATATGATTTTGTAGGGATGAACTTTCTTTGGCCATGTTATTTTGAGAAGACATAATTGCTTAGTTAGTATGCTTGAAGTATTATCATTTTTATGTCAATATGAACTATTGTCTTGAATATTTTGGATCTGAATATTCATACCACAATTAAGAAGAATTACATTAAAATTATGCCAAGTAGCACTCCGCATCACAAATTCTGTTTTTATCATTTACCTACTCGAGGACGAACAGGAATTAAGCTTGGGGATGCTTGATACGTCTCCAACGTATCTATAATTTTTGATTGCTCCATGCTATATTATCTACTGTTTTAGACATTATTGGGCTTTATTATCCACTTTTATATTATTTTTGGGACTAACCTATTAACCGGAGACCCAGCCCAGAATTGTTGTTTTTTGCCTGTTTTAGGGTTTCGAAGAAAAGGAATATCAAACGGAGTCCAAACGGAGTGAAACCTTCGGAAACGTGATTTTCTCATCAAATAAGATCCAGGAGACTTGGACCCTCCGTCAAGAAA
>NC_041388.1:658529262-658565128 GCF_002162155.2 Triticum dicoccoides | reverse complement strand
CGCGCCCCCTGCCTCGTGGGCCCCTCGAAGCTCCACCGACGTACTTCTTCCTCCTATATATATCCACGTACCCCCAAATGATTGGGGACGGAGCCAAAAACCTAATTCCACCGCCGCAACTTTCTGTATCCACGAGATCCCATCTTGGGGCCTGTTCCGGAGGTCCGTCGTAAGGGGCATCGATCACGGAGGGCTTCTACATCATCATCCAAGCCCCTCCGATGAAGTGTGGGTAGTTTACTTCAGACCTACGGGTCCATAGTTAGTAGCTAGATGGCTTATTCTCTCTTTTTGGATCTCAATACAATGTTCTCCCCCTCTCTTGTGGAGATCTATTTGATGTAATCTTCTTTTTGCGGTGTGTTTGTTGAGATCGATGAATGGTGGATTTATGATCCAGTCTATCTATGAATAATATTTGAATATTCTCTAAATTCTTTTATGTATGATTGGTTATCTTTGCAAGTCTCTTCGAATTATCAGTTTGGTTTGGCCTACTAGATTGGTTTTTCTTGCCATGGGAGAAGTGCTTAGCTTTGGGTTCAATCTTGCGGTGTCCTTTCCAAGTGACAGAAGGGGCAGCAAGGCACGTATTATATTGTTGCCATCGAGGATAACAAGATGGGGTTTTTATCATATTGCATGAAACTATCCCTCTACATCATGTCATCTTGCTTAAGGCGTTACTCTGTTTTTAACTTAATACTCTAGATGCATGCTGGATAACGGTCAATGAGTGGAGTAATAGTAGTAGATGCAGAATCGTTTCGGTCTACTTGTCTCGGACATGATGCCTATATACATGATCATACCTAGATATTCTCATAACAATGCTCAATTTTGTTAATTGCTCAACAGTAATTTGTTCACCCACCGTAGAATACTTATGCTCTTGAGAGAAGCCACTAGTGAAACCTATGGCCCCCGGGTCTCTTTCTCATCATATTAATCTCCATCACTTTATTATTGCTTTGCTTTTACTTTTTTACTTTGCATCTCTAAACCAAAAATACCAAAAAAATATTATTTATCATCTCTATCAGATTTCACTTTCGTAAGTGACCGTGAAGGGATTGACAACCCCTAAGCGCGTTGGTTGCGTTGAGCTATTGTTTTTGTGTAGGTACGAGGGACTCGAGCGTAGCCTCCTACTAGATTGATACCTTGGTTCTCAAAAACTGAGGGAAATACTTACGCTACTTTGCTGCATCATCCTCTCCTCTTCGGGGAAATCCAACGCAGTGCTCAAGAGGTAGCAGCAAGTCTCTTTACTCGTTCTGTAATACATCACCTTGTGACTAACTCCTTTAGTCATTTGCTTGCAAGCTTATGATGTGTATTATCGAGAGGCCCAGAGATACCTCTCTAATACTCGGAGTGACAAATCCTAATCTCGATCTATGCCAACTCAATAAACACCTTCAAAGATACCTGTAGAGCATCTTTATGATCATCCAGATACGTTGGGACGTTTGATAGCACACAATGTATTCCTCTGGTATCCGTGAGTTGCATAATCTTATAGTCGAAGGAATGTGTACTTGACATTAAGAAAGCAATAGCAATAAAACTGGACGATCATTATTCTAAGCTAACGGATGGGTCTTGTCCATCACATAATTCTCCTAATGATGTGATCCCGTTATCAAATGACAACACATGTCTATGGTTAGAAAACCTTAACCATCTTTGATCAACGAGCTAGTCTAGTAGAGGCTTACTAGGGACATGGTAGTTATTTATGTATTCACACATGTATTTAAGTTTCCGATCAATACAATTCTAGCATGAATAATAAACCTTTATCCTGAATAAGAAAATATAAAATAACAACTTTATTATATCCTCTAGAGCATATTTCCTTCAAGGAGTGCGTCGTAGGGGTGGTTGAGTGGCGCTTGGCTTTTTCTGTTGGGCCTAGTACCGCACTCGGCCTCGTGGATGGGGAGGTACATTCAGTATTTTTTTTCTATCGTGCACACTAGTGCCAAATATATTGTCCTATAAAAAAGTTAAAACAAGCAGTTGAAGATTTTAATCAAGTATTTGAAAACTATTAATCAAGCATTTGATAAAATGTTAAATGTGTACAGAAAAAATATTTGTCGTGTATATGAAAAATATGTACAAAACAAATACAGTGTGTATAAAAAATATTGATCATGTTTTTTAAAATTCAACGTGTAAAAAATTTGTTGTATATAAAATGTACATTGTGTGTGAAAAAATCTTTATTGCCATTATAAAATTCCCCATTTATTGAAAATTGCTTACCATGTATTAAAAAATGTTAAACTTTTATTTTAAAAAATATAAATGTGTGTATAAAAATTAAATAAATATATACTGAAAATGTACAATGTGTATGGAAAATATTAGACATGAAAACAATAATTTTCAAAAAGTTATTCATGTATTTTCAAAATGTTAAACATGTATATAAAATATGTTTCAAATGTATACAAAAAATATCGAATGTCTACCAAAAAGTGGACATGTGTTGAACAAAAAACAAGCCGAGGAAAATCGACAAAGAAACAAATAAAAACAAATAAACCCAATAAAAACAAAGTTAACCAAAAAATAAAATAAAACAGTATAAAACCAATGGAATAGAATGGAATGGTGAAAACAAAGAAACAAAACAAAAAACATAGAAAGGAAGAAAACAAACAAAACAAACCAAGGAAAACTAAGGGAAAAGGAAAATAAAAGAAAAAATGAAAATAGAAAAGAAACAAAGAAAACAAAGAAAAATAAATAAGGAATAACAAATGAAAATAGAAAAAAATACCAAACCATAGAAAAAGGATGGAAAAGAAACAAAACCAATAAAATCTAGGAATAAAACAAAGAATACCGGCGGAAAAGCAAAGGGAAAAGCAAAAAAATGAAGAAACCCGTGAAGAAAAAAATAGAAGGAACAAATGAAAAGAAGCAGAAAAGCATAGCAAAATGTATCGAATGCTACCAGTGAGCGAGCGAGCGCTAAGAAACGGACTGGCCCAGTAATGAACACAACACGGAAAAACCTTCGGGCGAGACAAAAGATAGCCACACTATAAACGAGATGTGGATCTCACGGTCTTTGACCGAATTGGGGAGGTCGCGTAAAAGCTATCTGTCGGTAATTGCGAGATAGTGCTAGCCCTTCCTTCTAGCGCGACGCGGCCTCGGCCAGGCCCAGTAGCGGCGACCTTGTTGTTTTTCGGCTTTTTTCATGGAGCGCTTTCCGTCGTTTTCGTGTGGTTCTTATTATGTGATTTGTGTCTGGTTTCCTCACTTTTTCTTCATTTCTTCTTTTCCTATCTTGTTTCTTTATTTTTGTGCTTCCTTTTCCTTTTTTTCATGTTTATTTCTTCGTCTTCTCCTCTTTTTTCCTTTTTACTTTTATTTTTAATTTTATTTTTCTATTTTTTCCATGTTTTTAGTTGTTTAGCTCTTATTTTTTCACCATGTATTTAAAATGTTCATGACATATTTAAATACTATTTTTTGTATTAGAAATATTTATAATGTATGAAAATGTTTTTCATAGGGGTATTTTAAAAAAACATTTGTGTATTGAAAAATGTTTCATTATGTACTACAATATTCGATGTGTATTAAAAATGTTGGTCAAACATTTAGAAAATGTTAACCACATATTTAGAAAATATTGATCATGTATTTTAAAAATATATACCATGTAAAAAATGATCATAATTTATTTAAAAAACGTTCATCATACAGTATAATTCATAAAATATTAATCATGGATCTAAACTGTTCACGGTGTGTTTTGTAATATCGATTGTGTTTTTCAATGTTGTCATATTTTCTAAAATGTTTGTTATGTATCTTTGGAAATATTCTTTTCTTTTTTTGGTCTTTGTTTTATATTTTATTTTGTTTCCTAAGTTTTTCCTTTGCCTTGGTATTATCCTTAAATTAAAAAAAAATACAATGAAAAGAATGCACACAATTTTGCACTAAAATATCACTTTTGTAATATGCAGAGTATAAACATATGATAGTGTAATTTTCACACTAGTATAATTCACACGATGGATGGTGATGCATGCCTACAACCGCTCGGTGTGTCAGTGTGTGAGTAAGTGGTCCGTGGTATAAATAAAGCACAGCCTACTCAATAGATACACGATTGTAGTCTCTCAAGCTTTTGCACATCCTGCTGAAGAGCATAACTGAGAACGACTGGTGATCAAGAAATGTGTAACATATGACGAAATGGGCGTGCTTCCAGACTTAAAAAAATGTTAGGCCGGTTTTCCTACGCTAACGTAAGAAAAGCGCAGGACATCATGAGGCAGAGAACTAGCCGGCCAATGCATCGAGACCATAAACATAAAGTGCGCGGGAGGTAAGCATATGCATGTCTCCATCCATCTCATCCGAACCACTACGCTTAACCTAACCAGGCGCAAGGCCAATCCGATTACAGAGCCTGCTCCAGCTGCTCCGGCCTGAGCTGCAGTATCGCTCATTCGACGCTGACATGGGGCTCGCAGGCGGCTGGTGCCCACGTCAATCCGGCGGCCGGTCGTGGTACCGGATGTGGTATTTTAGTCGGGATTACAGCAGCAACGCAACTGCTTCAACCGGCTCTTTCCATTTGTAATCCATGCAGGAGCAAAGGTCCAACTCTCCCTTCGGCCGACCGTGCCCGGCGCCCTGTCGGCCTGCCATCGTGTCCTTCCGTTTGGCCGAGCGTGCCCGGGCTGTGGTGCTGTCATTTTCGCCATGGCCGACACCAACAGGGAAGACACGACAAGGTGCCAAGTAAATAATCTTTCCTGGAAACGAAACAGGGTTTGCACGCCTATAAAACAACTCTTTGCTCGGCGTCTGGAGCTTGGAGAGTGTTGCTCGATCGACCTCCGGCCGCTCCCGCTTGTTGTAGTCGACGCACCGGCGGGAGGCCAGGAAAATGCCGACGACCACCGTGGAGGACCTGCCCGCCGACGTGCTGGCCTGCGCTCTGCGCCGCCTCGACGGCCCGTCCCTGGCCGCCGCGAGCTGCGCCACGGCAGGCCTCCGCGCCCTCGCCGCGGACCCGGAGACGTGGCGCGCGCTCTGCCTCGCGCGGTGGCCGTCGCTGGGCCTGGAGACCGAGCGGCAACACAACGTCCTCGGCTCTCCGGCCGTCTCCCCGCAACGCCTCTTCGCCGACGCCTTCCCCTTCCCGTCCACTTCCAGTCCAAGGGATGCCGCCGCAGCCGACCAATGCCTCCCCGGCGAGCTGATCTCCGCCGTGGACATCTACCAGAATGGCTCGCCCCGGCCGCTCTTCTCACGGGTCATGGAGACCTCCACGTCGTCCTCGTGGTTCCTGGCCTCGCCCTTCCGCGTGGACGCCGTGGAGTGCAAGGACCCGGTACGGATGGCCTCGGCCTCGTTCTCTCCGGCGGAGCTGGAGCTGAGCTGGATCGTGGTCGACCCCCGGAGCGGCCGGGCGGTGAACGTGTCGAGCCGGCGGGCGGTGGCCGTGGACAGGCACTGGTACACGGGCGAGACGCTGGTGCGGTACGCGGTGGTGCTGGGCGGGAGCAAGTTCGAGGCCACGATCACCTGCTCGGAGGAGGCCGGGTGCCTTAACCTCAGGGAGGTCAGCCTGACCGTCGAGGACGCCGACGGCGCGGCGGTGAGCGGCGAAGGCAGCCTGCGGCTCCTTGCGGCCGCGATGGATGGACCGAGGAGCAAAGCAGGGGGGAGGGAAAGAGAAGAGGCCAAGAGGAGGTACGAGGAGTTCGTGAGGAGCAAGAGGGGGCGGAAGGAGTCCAAGGCGAGGCGGGAGGTGCTCGTCGACCTGTGCTGCTCCGCCGTCAGCGCCGTCGCCGTGCTCGGCTTCATCGCCTCCGTCGTGCTCCGGTAGAGTCAGGGACCGGATATCTGTGTACCTCGTGAAACATGTACAACAGTTTTTCCACTGAAGCGGGCAATCCTATTTGTACACTGTTAGACCTGAAAATTCAGGCAGCACAGTGCTCACAATTAAACCACGGTGGTCTACTGTGACTATTGGTGACAAATCCCACATTGGCATATGTGTCCCTCCGGGCTTGTTCGGTTTGGTGGGCTTTCAATCCCCTACATCCCACCGGCACTCACTGCTGGTGCTAAGCTGACGCCCCCAAAAAAAAAACTGACGCTCACCAGAATCATACCACTGATATACTTCACTGGATATATGGTACTCCCTCCGTCCCATATTATGGAACGGAGGGATTATGATCCAGTGAAGACTATGCACACACAGGCACGAGCTTGGATGCAACACGAACTCAGACTCCAATGCCAATAGTTCAATGATGACACACAAATCCACCCAGTTAACTCAAGTTGAGCAGCCCAAAAGCCTGACGACGATCAGGAATATGCACACCAAATTTACACTACCACCCTAGCTAGCTAACAGGCTCAGACTCGGGGGGTCGCTACGACGAGTAGGCCGACGGCTTTGGGTCTCGGCCAGGCTCCTTCAGAAGGTCTCCCGAGCTTTTACGGCGACCTTTGCCGCTGTTGCTTGCGCCGGGCGCCGTCTTGCTTCCACTCTTGGGGTCTTGAGGCCTCTCTGCCGCCGGTCTTCTGGTTGGATCTGCCGGTCTTCTGGCTGGGTCTGCCGGTCTTCTGGCTGGGTCGCTGGAGTCTTGTATCCCTTCCAGAATAGAGACCACGGCGTCCATGGACGGCCTCATCTTAGCTTCGAAGGACAGGCACTCGACAGCCAGTGCAGCTATTGTCTGGGCTCCGTTCAGGGAGTATTGGCCTTCTAGCCTGGTATCAAGGACACGGAATATCTTGCGCTTGTGTGTGAGATATGGCCGGGCCCATTCGACAAGGTTGTGCTCGCCCTGGGGACGGTTCTTGTCAATGGCACGGCGGCCTGACAGCATCTCCAGAAGCACTACCCCAAAGCTATAGATGTCGCTCTTGGCAGTAAGATGGCCTGAAAATGTTGATTTGTTAAATGGATGTTCATCGTATGCTGAATATGAGCTCGCGGGTAAATGTTATGAAAAAGTAGAGCACGCTCTATGCCTAGAAGGCAGAATTTTAATATTCCCACAACAAAGTAAATTAAGAGGAAAATGTTAGATGATTTGAAAATAGTGACTACTGACTAGTTAAATGAATATTTTCCACATACTGAATATGAACTCTAGGTAAATTTTACCAGAAGGCAGCATAGCACCATTTGCACAGCAAAATAAATTAAGAGTAATTACATAACAATCAGTATCATTTCATGGAACAACTTATCGTTGAAGACAATTAAAATCACCATCAAACATTTCCCTACATAGTTTGTATTCACACCTTTGTGCATAATTCACAAAAGAAAAGGTACAGCGTATATACATAAATCATGCATTTCAAGTATTGGCATTTGGGTGTTAGATATTCAATCAGAGTCTGACATGGGATGCATTTATACTGCTTTATCTAGCAAATTGAGCAAAGTAAAAGTCGTTCCAAAAATGGGATCTGCGCAGCAACAGATGATGCGCATATAGAGGAAACAGCTTACACATTTTTAATGAATTACAGCTTACACTAACTTCTATGAACTAATGCACTAAGAGCTCTGCGCTAACATTCAATGCTTCCAGTCACATGACAATGTTTTATATCCAAGACAAGCAAATGTGCAGAATACTGGCTCGGTAAAACACAAAATTGCAAGTCAAAGGTTACCTGTTGACAGATATTCTGGAGCTGCATAACCATGTGTTCCCATTACCCTTGTGGACACATGACTCTTCTCACCAACAGGGCCATCCTTTGCCAATCCAAAATCAGAGAGTTTTGCGGTATAGTCCTGGGAAGTAAAATATGCATTTGTTTCAGTAGATATCAGATGATCATAGAGGTTAGCTATGGTATTGATGATTCACTTTCACTTACTGTGTCAAGGAGAATATTGGATGTCTTGAAATCTCTATAAATAACTTTAGCCTCTGCACTGTGAAGGTAGGCTAGTCCTTTAGCAGCTCCAAGTGCAACCTTCATTCTTAGGTTCCATGAAAGAGGCTGAAAGTGCGAGCCCCCTACATCAAGGATTCATATGTAGCAAGTTATAACAAGAACATGCTACAGTCTGAATCGATATCGTATGCAAAATGAATAAGACAGCAGTAGAGCACCAAGTCATAATTTAACTTACTCCTGAAAAGATGATTTTCCAAGCTCCCACGTGGCATGCACTCGTACACTAGGAGCCGGTGTTCATCCTCCAGACAGTACCCAATTAGCTTGACAAGGTTGGTATGGCAAAACTGACCTAGGTAATTAACTTCAGCCTATAAATGGACACATAATAAAGTCAGAAAAATATCCAGGTGTTTGGTTAACACTTTTGAAAAATATCCTCTAATGAATTCAGGTGCATCACATAAAGGACACAGGTGCGAACCATTGGACTTTTGAAGCTGTAACTAAGGAATTCAGATACATCACATAAATATGCCGATATTCGAAAGTAAACTTCAAAGAAAAATGACATCCAAGAACAACAGCAAGAAATGGAGTGGCAGTCATGCTCACCAACCACTCTCGGTGCCCTTGCAAACCCTCCAGGTTGAGTCTTTTCACAGCAACAGGTATTCCAGTACCAGGTTTGCAAGCTGACAATGTATGCTCATCAATCCATCCTTTGTAGACAGATCCAAACCCTCCTTCGCCGAGCACACTGTCAGGACGGAAGTTCCTTGTGGCTAACCTGAGATCATTATAAGTGAAGACCTTAACATTGGCTGACTGCAAGATCTCACATTCAGTCTTTGCACTTGGAGGCATGGAAGCCGAAGAAGCTCGACTGCTGCAGGCACTAAGCCTACTCCCATCTTTACCACTACTCCTTGAGAACATTCCTGCAAATAATGTCTTTAGTGCAGATTCTACTGACTGAAACATACATAAAATACAAAATCAAGTCATCTATTTGAAATGGAAGTATTATCTCATGAATTAGTTTTTGCACTAGTCTATCCCAGGTCCACAGAATGAACATCATGTATCGCAAGTTCCGAACACTTGACATTTTTTAAGGAAATTTTGCACAGTAATTAGGAACTGGTTGTAAGAAGGAATCATCACTTGGCTTTATCTGAAACTTGATATGAGGATCAGGAGTTGCAAGACTAGCCATTGCAGTCTGTGGTAGATGATGCTAGTGATAATGGATTGACTGGTTCCCAGAAGTTGGTGCCAAGAGCATTTTGATAGGGGTTGGCAAGCAACAGGGCACAGATGATATTTAAATGTGAATGGTAATATGCTTCTGACCCAAAAGATTAAATGATTATTTGCGTCGAGCACTGTCGCGTAATGGATATGGTGAAAATCAGAGAGGTTCCCCTCCATGAAGTGGTCAGATACATAAATTAACAGTAGACCTTGTCCCGCCAAATGTACGTCCGTTGCCCACTTGCCATGTCACATAGCATATCCAGAGGCTTAGCATATTTATATACTGGGTATAGAAATGGCACCTAATAATGGCAGTTAAACGCCGATTTTTTGGTAGACACAGTTGAATAATGGAATTGGATAGTACACGTCAAGCACAAACAAAAAAGTTCAGCCCGTTACTGGGAAAGAAAATAATAGCGTTATATTATATCCAATTGTTTGTAGACATGGAACATACACAATTAATGACTGGTGAATATGCGCGGGAAACAGACAGACCGGTGTGAATACAAAAATCAAGGTGTGTGCTCTATACTGGACTTATGTATGATATCTGAACAGGTGGTTTAACAAATTTTAGTATCAACTTAAACAAGGAACAACTTGAGCACTTCTCCTGTTCCTATCAATAATTAATTTAGAGGAATAGCAATATAGAAACAATTAGTCAACCCTAACGATTCTCTTTTCCTTGACAAGCCGCCCCTAAGTTCATGTGACACACTTTTTAAGGAAAAACAAATAACAAAGACAACTGATAGTCATTCATATACATGCCAGAATGCCACTACAAGGGCACACTAGACGTACTGCACTGTAGTATTAGTCTTGCTTCAACCAAATGTTTCTTGGTCAACAACAGGTGGTCAGCTCAGAGTAGCAATAGATATGATGCTAAGATATCCACGCCAATCAAATGTTTCTTGGTCAACAACAGAGGGTGATTTGAATTATTCAAGCTAAGCGTCAGTGCAGAGTATCAACAGATACGATGCTAAAATGATCCACCACAATCAAATGTTTCTTGCTCAGCATCAGCAACTGAATCAAGGGTGTTTTGAATTCATCGTGCTAAATGGTTAGCGCAGAGTACCAACACATACAATGCTAAAACATCCACACCACACCCCAACACATAACACACACCACACTGAGAGCCAGGTACATGTCCTGTCCCATACCATACCATTGGCGTCTGATAACGATAAGCACTATCCAATTCATGATGGAAGAGCATGTACTACAGTACTACACATGGTACTAGCCTAGTGAAACAATAATGTAAGGACCGAAGCATCAATGTCCAGTGACTGTGCAATAGAAGGTATACACCACCTAATAAAGCCTATACCACCAATGGCACAGGTCCTAAGAAGCCTCACAAGGCAGCCAAGGCTTACTTTGGGGAGACCACTCTAAAAGCAACTGCGATATCTCGCTTTAGTGTGCCGATTGAACGCTTTGAGGCTACTAGGCCACTAGCTATGCAACCAAATCAAGCTACTGGATCGCCTCAAAATAGGCCACCAACCGAATCACGCGTACAAACAAGTTAAGCCTTTCGCGAACATCATAGGGCTAATTGCGCACAATAAGCATCCGCTGATATCTCCGATTTCCACCGGAATCCTACGAAATGATCATGTAAATCGATAGGGAACCGGGAATGGGTTGCTTTTCGCATCTAGGAACCACCAGACCTTGGAGCCCTGCAACTCGCAAGCAGGAATCGGCCGAAACCTCATCCATCCATCCATGGATCACCAAAAATCCGCAAAGCCAGGGGAGGAGAAGAGGGCGAACCTGAGACGCCGGGGTGGGTGCTCCCATCCTTGATCCGCGTGCCCCAGCAGTTCCCCATCGGCCGCGTCGGCCCGGCGCACCAACCAACCAAGCAACTGCAACAACCTTACCGGACCAAACGGAGCAAGCGGGCGAGGGTCGCGGAGGGGATGAAGCGGCGGCGGCGAGCGGTCCGCCTCATGCGGGGGTAGGAATTCGGGCGAGCGGGCGGGCTAGGGTTCCTCCGAGCGGCGGCGGGGAGGAGGAGGGGGATAAATAGCGGCCGCGGCGAGCGGTGGCGTGGCGGGGCGCGTGAGGAGAGAGAGGGAGAGTGGGCGAAAGCGAGAGGAGTTAATGGCGGGGAGCGGAGGGGCGCGAGGGAAGCGTGCGCTTTCCTGCGTCCGCTTCTGCTCGCTCGGGCTGCGGCGGGTGGACGGTAGCGACTAGCGCGAGCGGTAGGCAGCACAGCAGCAGCAGCAGCAGCAGCAGCGCAGCCGCGCCGCTGGCTCGGCCGACTCTCGGGGAAAAGCGGGGAGGCGCCGCGTGACGCTGGGGGGTGGGGGCCGCGGCTTTCCTTACCGTTTCTCCCCTTTTTACCGCCGGAGGGGGAGGGGGAGGGGGTGAAATGAATGAATGGCCGAGAGCGACCCATGGGATGACGACCGACCACCATATTATCCGTGTGCGGTTTTTTTTTCTTTGCACATCCGTGCGCGTTGTTGCCACCTAATAACGTTGAAAAAAACTGCATATGGGCATTGACAGAAGTTTTGCTCTTCTTTTTTATGGGTCTCTCTTGTGTGAATGGATGGGTGCTCGTGCGGTTTCGACAGAGCCGCGACAAACACGGGCGCGTTCCTCCCGTCACGCGGGCTTCGACATGGTCGCGACGGGCACCGATGTGTTACTCCTGCTGTGTCGGCGCGGTTCCGACAGAGCCGCGGCAAACGTCGGTACGGATCTCGCTGTGTCTGTTCCGACGGAGTCGCGACAATCATTGGCGCGTTTTCCTCGCCGCCTCCCTCCGATCCAGTTCTCGTGCATTGATTCTCTCCTGCCCAGATCCTAACGTTCGAGAGGAAGTACCGACGTGTCGGAGCGGTTCCGGCAAGGTCGCGACAAACATCGTTCCGACAAAGTTGCGGCAAACGCGATGCTTTCTCTCGCTACTCGGTGCGGTTTCGACAGAGTCGCGACAAACATCGATACTTTCTCTCGATATGCTAGTGCGGTTCCGACAGAGTCGCGACAAGTTTCCCTCGCTGCACCCACGTGATTTTGTTCTCGCGCATTGGCTTGTCTCCAATTCAACCCCTAGCCTTTAAAAGAGGCATCATCTTCATTTCTCGATCTACCTTCCCATCCTTATGCCGCACACCGTTGCGAAGTTGCTCAACTTTGTTGACCTCTCAGTTGACTTTCATGATGTCATGTCTACATCAATTCAAGGTGACTAGGACAATGTGTGTCCAACAACATGAAGCAAAACATAAGTATCTTCCTCATTTTTTCCCTTCTCGTCCCTCTTTTGCTCCACAAACATGTATGCCTCTAGTGCCCAACCTCTCCACCTCTCTCTTAGTCACCTCCAAACTACATGTGCCCCCTTTCCATATTTCCTGGTCGAAACTTCATGATCCTTTGACAAGGCTTCCATCGCCTTCGGTGCAACAACTTAAAAAACGATAGGACATGAAATTTTGCCCCTTGCATACAACAATGGTGATGTTTGTGGGACAGGGACGACAACCTTCACCCATTCCACTTCGTGTACGACTGCCCCTTCCATTGGCTTCACCTCCGCACAAAAAGAAACGCATATCCTAATGAGGATAGTCAAAATGATGCCTTTTTATGTTTCGGCTTTGAGCTTCATTAGAGATGGTATTACTCTTACTACCCAGATATCCTATTAGAAGGTGAACTTCATGTCAAGCTTAATGATAACTTTATTACCCTTATTCCAAAAAGAGACAACTCTTTTTAATTCCTCGTGATGTTAGACCTATTAGTTCTGCATCATGGTTTACATGTTGGGGAACGTAGCAGAATTTTAAAATTTTCCACGCATCACTAAGATCAATCTATGGAGTCATCTAGCAACGAGGGAAAGAGGAGTGCATCTACATACCCTTGTAGATCACGAGCGGAAGCGTTCAAGAGAACGGGGTTGATGGAGTCGTACTCGACGTGATTCAAATCACCGGTGACCTAGTGCCGAACGGACGGCACCTCCGCGTTCAACACACGTACGGTTGGGAGACGTATCCTCCTTCTTGATCCAGCAAGGGGGAAGGAGAGGTTGATAAAGATCCAGCAGCACGACGGCGTGGTGGTGGAAGCAACGGTGATCTCGGCAGGGCTTCGCCAAGCATTGAGAGACAGAGGAGTGTCACAGGAGGGAGGGAGAGAGAGGGAGAGGCCAGGGGCTTGGGTGCGCAGCCCTCCCTCCCTCCCACTATATATAGGGTGCCTAGGGGGGCGCCAGCCCTAGGAGATCCAATCTCCTAGGGGGGGCGGCGGCCAAGGGGGTGCCTTGCCCCCCAAGGCAAGGGTGGCGCCCCCACCCCTAGGGTTTCCAACCCTAGGCGCAGGGGGAGGCCCAAGGGGGGGGGGCACCAGCCCACTAGGGGCTGGTTCCCCTCCCACTTCAGCCCATGGGGACCTCCGGGATAGGTGGCCCCACCCGGTGGACCCCCGGGACCCTTCCGGTGGTCCCGGTACAATACCGGTGACCCCGAAACCTTCCCGATGGCCGAAACTAGACTTCCTATATATAAATCTTTACCTCCGGACCATTCCGGGACTCCTCGTGACGTCCGGGATCTCATCCGGGACTCCGAACAACTTTCAGGTTACCGTGTGCTAATATCTCTACAACCCTAGCGTCACCGAACCTTAAATGTGTAGACCCTACGGGTTCGGGAGACATGCAGACATGACCGAGAAGCCTCTCCGGTCAATAACCAACAGCGGGATCTGGATACCCATGTTGGCTCCCACATGCTCCACGATGATCTCATTGGATGAACCACGATGTCGAGGATTCAATCAATCCGTATACAATTCCCTTTGTCAATCGGTACGTTACTTGCCCGAGACTCGATCGTCGGTATCCCAATACCTTGTTCAGTCTCGTTACCGGCAAGTCACTTTACTCGTACCGTAACGCATGATCCCGTGATCAACCACTTGATCACATTGAGCTCATTATGATGATGCATTACCGAGTGGGCCCAGAGATACCTCTCCGTCATACGGAGTGACAAATCCCAGTCTCGATTCATGCCAACCCAACAGACACTTTCGGGATACCTGTAATGTACCTTTAGTCACCCAGTTGTTGGGGAACGTAGTAATTTCAAAAAAAATCATACGCACATGCAAGATCATGTGATGCATAGCAACAAGAGGGGGGAGTGTGATCTACATACCTAGTAGATTGACAACGGAAGCGTTTGGTTGATGTAGTCGTACGTCTTCACGATCCGACCGATCAAGCACCGAAACTATGGCACCTCCGAGTTCTAGCACACGTTCAGCTCGATGACGATCCCTGGACTCCGATCCAGCAAAGTGTCGGGGAAGAGTTCCGTCAGCACGACGGCGTGGTAACGATCTTGATGTACTACAGCAGCAGGGCTTCGCCTAAACTCCGCTACAGTATTATCGAGGACTATGGTGGCTGGGGGCGCCGCACACGGCTAAGGAAAAGATCACGTCGATCAACTTGCGTGTCTCTGGGGTGCTCCTGCCTCTGTATATAAAGGACTAGAGGGGGGAGGCTGGCCGGCCAAGGAGGGCGCGCCAGGAGAGTCCTACTCCCTCTGGGAGTAGGATTCCCCTCCCCCCCAATCCTAGTTGGAATAGGATTCGCGGAGGGGGGAAAAGAGAGAGAGGGGTCGGCCCCCTCTCCTTGTCCAATTCGGACCAAGGGAGGGGAGGGGCGCGCGGCCCATGTAGGGCTGCCTCTTCTCTTTTCCACTAAGGCCCATCATGGCCCATTTAGCTCCCGGGGGGTTCCGGTAACCTCCCGGTACTCCGGTAAAATCCCGATTTCACCCGGAACACTTCCAATATCCAAACATAGGCTTCCAATACATCAATATTTATGTCTCGACCATTTCAAGACTCCTCGTCATGTCCGTGATCACATCCGGGACTCCGAACAACCTTCGGTACATCAAAATGCATAAACTCATAATATAACTGTCATCGTAACCTTAAGCGTGCGGACCCTACGGGTTCGAGAACAATGTATACATGATCGAGACATGTCTCCGGTCAATAACCAATAGCGGGACCTGGATGCCCATATTGGCTCCTACATATTCTACGAAGATCTTTATCGGTCAGACCGCATAACAACATACGTCGTTCCCTTTGTCATCGGTCTGTTACTTGCCCGAGATTCGATCATCGGTATTCCAATACCTAGTTCAATCTCGTTGCCGGCAAGTCTCTTTACTCGTTCTGTAATACATCATCCCGCAACTAACTCATTTAGTTGCAATACTTGCAAGGCTTAAGTGATGTGCATTACCGAGAGGGCCCAGAGATACCTCTCCGACAATTGGAGTGACAAAACCTAATCTTGAAATACGCCAACCCAACATGTACCTTTGGAGACACCTGTAGTACTCCTTTATAATCACCCAGTTATGTTGTGACGTTTGGTAGTACCCAAAGTGTTCCTCCGGTAAACGGGAGTTGCATAATCTCATAGTCATGGGAACATGTATAAGCCATGAAGAAAGCAATAGCAACATACTAAACGATCGAGTGCTAAGCTAATGGAATGGGTCATGTCAATCACATCATTCTCCTAATGATGTGATCCCGTTAATCAAATAACAACTCTTTTGTTTATGGTTAGGAAACATAACCATCTTCGATTAACGAGCTAGTCAAGTAAAGGCATACTAGTGACACTTTGTTTGTTTATGTATTCACACAAGTATTATGTTTCCGGTTAATACAATTCTAGCATGAATAATAAACATTTATCATGATATAAGGAAATAAATAATAACTTTATTATTGCCTCTAGGGCATATTTCCTTCAGTCTCCCACTTGCACTAGAGTCAATAATCTAGTTCACATCGCCATGTGATTTAACAGCAATAGTTCACATCACCATGTGATTAACACCCATAGTTCACATCGATATGTGATCAACACCCAAAGGGTTTACTAGAGTCAGCAATCTAGTTCACATCGCTATGTGATTAACACCCAAAGAGTACTAAGGTGTGATCATGTTTTGCTTGTGAGATAATTTTAGTCAACGGGTCTGTCACATTCAGATCCGTAAGTATTTTGTGAATTTCTATGTCAACAATGCTCTGCACGGAGCTACTCTAGCTTATTGCTCCCACTTTCAATATGTATCTAGATCGAGACTTAGAGTCATCCAGATCTGTGTCAAAACTTGCATCGACGTAACCTTTTACGATGAACCTTTTTGTCACCTCCATAATTGAGAAATATTTCCTTATTCCACTAAGGATAATTTTGACCGCTGTCCAGTGATCTACTCTTAGATCACTATTGTACTCCCTTGCTTAACACAGTGTATGGTATACAATAGATCTGGTACACAGCATGGCATACTTTATAGAACCTATGACTGAGGCATAGGGAATGACTTTCATTCTCTTTCTATCTTCTGCCGTGGTTGGGCTTTGAGTCTTACTCAACTTCACACCTTGTAACACAGGCAAGAAACTTTTTCTTTGACTGTTCCATTTTGAACTACTTCAAAATCTTGTCAAGGTATGTACTCATTGAAAAAACTTATCAAGCGTCTTGATCTATCTCTATAGATCTTGATACTCAATATGTAAGCAGCTTCACCGAGGTCTTTCTTTGAAAAACTCCTTTCAAACATTCCTTTATGCTTTGCAGAATAATTCTACATTATCTCCGATCAACAATATGTCTTCCACATATACTTTATCAGAAATGTTGTAGTGCTCCCACTCACTTTCTTGTAAATACAGGCTTCACCGCAAGTCTGTATAAAACTATATGCTTTGATCACACTATCAAAACGTTTATTCCAACTCCGAGAGGCTTGCACCAGTCCATAAATGGATTGCTGGAGCTTGCACACTTTGTTAGCTCCCTTTGGATCGACAAAACCTTCTGGTTGCATCATATACAACTCTTCTTCCAGAAATCCATTCAGGAATGCAGTTTTGACATCCATCTGCCAAATTTCATAATCATAAAATGCGGCAATTGCTAACATGATTCGGACAGACTTAAGCATCGCTACGGGTGAGAAGGTCTCATCGTAGTCAATCCCTTGAACTTGCCGAAAACCTTTTGCGACAAGTCGAGCTTTGTAGACAGTAATATTACTGTCAGCGTTAGTCTTCTTCTTGAAGATCCATTTATTCTCAATTGCTTGCCGATCATCGGGCAAGTCAACCAAAGTCCACACTTTGTTCTCATACATGGATCCCATCTCAGATTTCATGGCTTCAAGCCACTTTGCGGAATCTGGGCTCACCATCGCTTCTTCATAGTTTGTAGGTTCATCATGATCTAGTAGCATGACTTCCAGAACAGGATTACCGTACCACTCTGGCGCGGATCTTACTCTGGTTGATCTACGAGGTTCAGTAGTATCTTGTTCTGAAGTTTCATGATCATCATTATTAGCTTCCTCGCTAACTGGTGTAGGTGTTGCAGAAACAGTTTTCTGTGATATACTACTTTCCAATAAGGGAGCAGGTACAGTTACCTCATCAAGTTTTCTACTTTCCTCCCACTCACTTCTTTCGAGAGAAACTCCTTCTCTAGAAAGGATCCATTCTTAGCAACGAATGTCTTGCCTTCGGATCTGTGATAGAAGGTGTACCCAACTATCTCCTTTGGGTATCCTATGAAGACATATTTCTCCGATTTGAGTTTGAGCTTATCGAGATGAAACTTTTTCACATAAGCATCGCAACTCCAAACTTTAAGAAATGACAGCTTATGTCACACCCTAGCTAGTCATGCATTAGAGTGTTGCATCATGTTTATTCTTTCATCAGAAACTTGAAATGGGGATGACAGAACCCCCAGCCCCCTCTGAAACCAACTAGGGTTACTAAAATAATTTTTCAATGAACCTGAAATGCCCTTCTAAAATGCCCATCATTTTTTTGTCTTGGTTCAGAACCTCTGCCAAAAATGATGCACATTTTCCTAGGCCATCCTAGGGTTTTTGAATTAAATCATAAATATTTGAATTTGGGCATTTAAAATAATATAAAATATTTAAATGCTCAAATATCTCCAAACTAAAATGTTTCATGTTGGAAATAATCCAACTATGGGCCAGGAATAGTTTGGTGATTTTTGAACTTGCCTAGGTATTTTATTTAATTCAACAAAGTTGCAGATATATTAAATAAAAACAGAAACAGAAGAAAAGGGGAAAACTTACCTGGGCTCCTCCACTATGCGGCCCAGCCAGCAGCCGGCCCAGCCCACCACTGCAGCCCTCCGTCGTCTTCCTCCCCTCGCCCCGAAGCTGCTGCGTGCTCGCGCGCGCACGGCCGCGCGGCCACCTCCTGCTTGCCGACGAGCTCCTGGCCGCGTGGACGACTCCCGCAGGCCGTCCCGATCCCCTGGCCTTATCTCTCTCTCTCTCCCGTGCTGCTCTCTCCCTCTCTCTCTCACGGCCGAACACCACCGTCGCCGCCATTCGCCATAGCAGCCATCTCCGACCACCCCTCGCTCCCCCGACTAGCTCAGGAGCTCCGCCTCGACTCCCTCTTCCTCCCCACCGCTCCACAGCTCCCCGGAAGCCCTGCATCGCCGCCACGTCGCCGTTCCCCTCTTCGGGCTCCGATCATCGTCGCCGTCGAATTCGTCGTCTCCAGCGCGTCCCCGAGCCCGCTAACCACCTCTGCAGCTCCGCGGTGAGCCCCCGGATCATTTCCCCCTTCTCCCCTGGTCTCTCCCGACCTCTAGGCCCTAGCCCCACCTTGGCCGAGAGCTCCACGCCGCCGGCGATGTCGCCGTCGTGGCCACGGTCACCGTAGCACCCAACCGAGCGCACTATCGTGCTCCCCACCTCACCAGGAGCACGCAGCGCGCACTAACGCCTCCCCAAGCCCCCTGCAACGTCGATTCCGACCGCACCCGAACTCCGGCAGCCGCAGCCGAGCTCGCCGCCGTCAACTCCGGCCACCCCGAGCCCAACCACCACCACCAATAGTCGCGGCTCAACCTCAGCAACACGTAGATGCCTTCCGCCGTCCATTTGGTTGCCGGAATGGCAAAAAGCACTTTCGCCGCCGTCTCGGGCCTCGCCGGCGTCATGTCGCCGGTGGGGTTTGACCTGTCCGACCTGAGGTTTGACCCCCCAGGGTCACTGACGCGTGGGCCCTGTCGGTCAGATGGTTAGATTAGCGCTAACCACTGTTAGTTAACCCCTGACACTGACCAGTGGGCCCCAGCGCCACTAATTAGTAATTAGAATTAATTTAACCCTGTTTAACCCCCCTGTCACTGATGTGTGGGCCCCACACGTCAGGTTTGACTCCAGCCAGCCGCAGTTGACCACTGACGTCATGCTGACGTCATGCTGGCGCAATAACTATAATTTCTGGATTTAATTTAAATCAGGAAATTCCAGAATATTATTTAAACTTCAAAAATTCATAACTTTTATTCTGTAACTCCAAATTGGACAAATTATATATGAAAAATGATCAGAAAAATCCAATCTATCCATCTGTACTATTTTCATGCATGATCAAACAAGTTAAATTGATGTTTTAAGCAGAACAAGGAAAAGCACTTTAAAAGGGCATATTTGAATTTGAAATTTGAATCCTTGATTCAAATTTGTTCAAACCCTTCTGGTTTTAGTTGCATTAGCCCAATACACTCATTTTGCCATGTCTCATGCATGCATCATATTGTTGCATACTGTTTGGTAATGTTTGTGTATCGGTGCTCTCTGCGGCAGGTTCTGTCTCCGAGGAGTACCGTGATTACCCTAACGAAGAACCGTATCAGTGCATCGAACCATCAGGCAAGCAACCAACCATTTGATCATATCGATACAATCCCATGTTCTCGCTCCTGCTCTCTTTTACTGCATTAAGACAACGCGATTCAAACTGCTGTGTGCTACGGTAGTTGAACCCATTTCCTCTGCATGACCTGTCATTGCCACAGTAACTAGATGAAACTCACTAGCATGTGTAGGAGTTGTTTGAGCCATATGTATGTGTTGTTCCTACCTTGCTATGCCTGCTATGCTTAGAGTCGTGTCAGGTCTAGTTCATCTGGGTGATGGGCTAGAGTGAAATGATTATGTCGGTAATGAGAGTGGTGTGGTGAACACGATTTGGTAAAGGTATCGATGAGAGGCCATGTAGGAGTACATGGTGGGTTGTTTCATTGAAGTCGACCTTAAGCACTGAGATCTGTATGCGTGATTTAAGATACAGCTACTACCATGCATTGGGCCCTGAAATATGACCCCGCTCGACTTCTTATTCACCCTAGCTCTCTGTCCAGGAGTTGCAAGTAGTTTCTGGTGTTTGTAGCCTACTGGAGGCCGTGGACAGCGCTGACCGTAGGGGTGGGCTGTGATGCGGTAGGTACGTGGCCGGGTGTACCGAATACCCGTTAGGTATCTCGGGAACCCTGTTCACATCGTTCGGGGCCGTATGGGAAACCTCGGCCGGACTCCCTGCGGATGGAACCTGAATAGGCGATAAACCTGGACTAGAGGCTTAAGTGTTTAGGTAGGTCGTGGTCTACACCCACGTCGGCTTTCGCTTGATGTCTGCCGAGCACATGTCGTGTGCAGACGCTAAGTGGTGGAAACATGTATGAAGAAGTACACCCCTGCAGGGTTATCATAATCTATTCGAATAGCCGCGTCCGCGGTAAAGGACTACTTGGTTGCCTATACAGTTCATAGACAAGTAAATGGAAACTGTTAAAAGCCTCAAGATAAGTGTGAGTGCCGAGGATGGCTCTTCCGTAGGAAGACGGAGGTGGATCCTTGGTAGTGTATTGAATTGGTGAGTAGTGGACTCGTGTGCGCAAAACCATTTCAAGTTGGAGTATCGTAGGATAGCCTAGCCAAGAGTCAAAGCTGGCTTGCTGCAATAACTCCACCAACCCTTCTTGATACTATGCATGTATGTAGGATCTGATGTAAGTCTTGCTGAGTACCTTTGTACTCATGTTGCTATAATCTACATTTTTACAGAAGACGCTGCAACCCCTTCTGATGGGTTCTATGTAGACGTTGACATCAACGAGTAGGCTAAAGACCCAGGTGGTGACCCTGAGCTTGTGAAGGACCACGTAGTATAGCTAGGCTTCCCAAAGCCTCTTTTATTTTACTAGTTGTCTGTACTCAGACAAGTTACTTCCGCTGCTGGTTTGTATGACTGTATGACTTGTATGTGGGGTCGTGAGACCCGTACCTTTGTGTATGTTATGTATGGCTCACTGAGCCTTAAATAAAGTACTTGTGTCATAGAGTCATGTTGTGATGCTTCGTTGTATTTGCACATATCGAGCATATTGTGTGTATGATTGAAATGCTTGGTATGTGTGGGATCTGACTATCTAGTTGTTTATCTTTAGTAGCCTCTCTTACCGGGAAATGTCTCCTAGTGTTACCGCTGAGCCATGGTAGCTTGCTACTGCTCTGGAACACTTAGGACGGCCGGCATGTGTCCTTCTTCGTTCCGGTGTCTGTCCCTTCGGGGAAATGTCACGCTTTGAGTACCGGAGTCCTGTTAGCCCGCTACAGCCCGGTTTACCGGAGTCCTGCTAGCCCAGTGCTACAGCCCGGACCCACTTGCTGATGACCGACACGTTCGAAGCTGGGTCATGGATGCCTGTCCCTGTAAGTCTGTGCCACTTTGGGTTTGCGACTAGTCATGTCAGCCCGGGCTCTTTATCATATGGATGCTAGCGACACTATCATATACGTGAGCCAAAAGGCGCAAACGGTCCCGGGAAAAGGTAAGACGACACCCGTGGGGATACCGTGCGTGAGGCCGCAAAGTGATATGAGGTATTACCAGCTAGATCGATGTGACATCGAGTCGGGGTCCTGACAGCGTTGGCATCAGAGCCAGGACTGCCTGTAGGTTCTCCAAGCCAAACTGGTCGATGTTGAGTCTAGAAATTCTTTAGTTATATGTAGGGGAATTGTTTGTGGGTTGGAACGTAAGGCTCTTTTACTCCTTATACCTTATGACTTTCTGATCTGAGTCAGTCCATTCTTCCACCGGGGGTTAAGGAATTAGGATCTGTTCTCTCTATCAGGATCACGTGTTACTAATCAGTAGTACCTTATAAGTTTGATGGTTACCAGCCTAGTTCAGTTCTACTACCACATTATGTTGCCAGAATGGTTTCAGAACTTTGATATGGTGATGTTGAGTGTGTACGAAATCCTTTGTCAAATGTCTCAAACCTTTTTTGAGCATTTACAGCTGTTATGCTGCCGAAATTTTGCTAGAAATTCTAATGCCTTTGCATTATGATTGTGCTTTCAGATGGCCACTCGCGACCTCAATCAAGTGGTTCGCCTGACCCGATGCCTAGATGTACCCGGCCATACTGCTAAGTTGGTCAGGGTAATGACTGAGGCTGGATACCGCTGGTATCCTGAGTACACGGTCGAAGAGCAATTCCGAGACTTTAATCAAAGCCAGTATCTCTGCACTGTCAGGATATTTCCATCTTATCCTGGATCCACCGAACCTCTTCACTGCTCTTATGGACTCGGGGTTACCATTGAGATGGCTGTGCAGGACGCCGCCTACTCTATGATGACCATTATGCGGGTCAGATCTGGTTTATTTCGGGACTCTGATTTCCGGTATATGCCAGGATCACTTCCGGGAGCACAAGGGTATCTCCAGGCTATCTATGCTGACCCCACTCAGGAGGATTCACGGACTCGCACCACTGCTGAGATGCTCGAGGATAAGGACCGTGAAAATCGGGCCTTAAGGCTAGAGCTCTTCAACACCCGTGCTGACCACTGGGCCACTTTGACTCGGTTCGCACCGGCGGTGCAAGCTGGATATTCAGATATGCGCGATCTCTATCCTGTGAGATCTGCTCTGCCAGACGTGATGGTTTGGCGTGATGTAGGAGGCATCACCCCACCTTGCGGTCCCCGCAGGCCACCGTTTGTTGGTCCAAGGCCTCATCCTAGCCCCTATGGTCCACAAGCTCCGCGAGACCGTCTGTTTCCAGATGATCATGTTGAGCTTCCAGGCTATGGAGGTGACTTCTACGAGGACTACTACGGATCGGTCTGAGTTAGTGGTAGTATCACTAGTTCGCACTAGCTGTGTCGTCTATCGTCCCGCGTGACTCGTGGGATATGACCTAGTTTGTACTCCTTCCGGAGGTGTAGAAAAATAATGTATAGGAGCTTGGAATGCCTCCGATGAGATGTAATCCTCTTTTCACCGTAATAGTACCTTGTTTGGTCTTGTACTAAACTCTGTATGGTGTGTATGACGATGGAATAAAAGAAGCAGTTCTGTTTTTACCATGTCATACGGATGATCATCTTGCATTTCGAGTTATTCCTTGCATTTTTATCCTATGTCGGAGTTTTATCATCCTGACTAAATCATTGTCTTGTTTACCTAGGATGGTCAACACGCGCGCTAACCCTGCTTCTCAAGAGCAGGCCGAAGGCAGTGAAGCCAGGGATGCAAATCTGCCTCATCCTCCTTCACTAGCCGAGGTTATGATGGAAGCTGAGAGAAACAAGCGGGAGACAAACCGTTTGTTGGAGCGTATTGAACAGAATACAGCACACTATCAGAGGGCTAACGTGGTGTCACTCAGTGATTTTATCAAATTGCATCCACCCACGTTCCACCACTCCGTCGAGCCTCTCGACGCTGATGACTGGCTTCACAGTATCTCTCACAAACTGCGTTCCGCGCTGGTAGCGGAGGCTGACAAGGTCACCTTTGCTGCATATCATCTTGAAGGCCCCGCCAGTCTATGGTGGGAGAATTATGGAGCTATGCGCCCAGCGGGCCATGTCACTACTTGGGCTGAATTCAGCGAGGCTTTCCGTGAACATCACATTCCGGAGGGTCTCATGGACCGTAAACGTGAAGAATTTTGCAGTTTCACCCAAGGCCGACTTTCTGTGGATGCCTATAGCAGGGAGTTTGGTAATCTCACCCGATATGCAACTGAGGAAGTTTCTACCGATGCCAAGAAGCAAGCAAGGTTCCGTAAGGGCCTTAGTCCTGAGCTTCGCCGTGACCTCCGTCTGCATGAGTGCACATCTTTTTCGAAACTTGTCAACAAAGCCATCAGTGCTGAAACTGGTCAGACTGACTATGACGCAACACGCAAGCATGGCCGTGACATGGGTTCCTCATCCGGTGCTGGTCCTCAGAAGCGCCACGTGTGGGTACCCAACACCGTCCTGCCACCCAGGTTTACACCGAGGCCATCCTTCCAGTCGCCTCGCCCCGTTCAACAGTCTGCTCCAGCCAAGCCCTATGGGGGTCCAATTAACAATGCTCCTCCACGTACCAGTTCCGTGACTTGTTTCAAGTGTGGGGAATCTGGTCACTATATGCGTGAGTGTCCCCAGACCAACCCCAACCAGTCTGCTAAAGCTGTTGGCTGTGGCAAGCCGACAGGAAAAATATTCCACGCCAAGCCGGTCACCGCTTCACGTGGCCATGTCAACTGTGTCTCTGCCGAAGAAGCTCAAGAGGATCCCAACGTCGTTCTCAGTACGCTTCTTGTTAACTGCCACCCGACATCTGTTCTTTTCGATACAGGAGCCTCTCATTCTTTTATATCCGAAAGTTATGCTCGTTTGCATAACGTTGCATTCTGTGACATGCCATCCACTATGGAAATCTCTACCCCTGGGTCTAGATGGCAGACCTCTAGGGTAAGTTATGGAAATGAGATCCAAGTCGACAGACTTGTTTTCCTCGCGTCTTTGATAGCCCTTAAATCTTCAGATATTAATATCATTCTGGGTATGGACTGGATGTCGGCTCATCATGCCCAAATCGATTGCTTCTCTAGGACTGTTCAACTCACCCATCCTTCGCGGAAGATAGTCAATGTCTTGACTCGAATAGCCAAGCGACAATTATATTCTCTTAACGCCAGCCCTTTGCCAGACCTTGAGGACGTTCCGGTAGTCTGTGACTTCCCGGATGTCTTTCCAGAGGAATTGCCAGGTGTTCCACCTGACAGGGATGTTGAGTTTGTAATAGACCTCATTCCAGGAACCGTCCCGATTGCTAGAAGACCTTATAAGATGGCACCCCTAGAACTAGCCGAGCTTAAGAAACAACTCGATGAGTCCTTGAAAAAGGGTTTCATCCGACCTAGCTCATCTCCGTGGGCTTGCCCCGTCCTATTCGTCAAGAAGAAGGATGGTACGGACCGGATGGTTGTAGATTACCGACCTGTCAATTTGGTCACAATCAAGAACAAATACCCGCTTCCCAGGATCAACGACCTGTATGATCAGCTCGCTGGATCCTCAGTCTTCTCCAAAATGGATTTGAGGTTGGGCTACCATCAAATCAAAATCATAAACGGGGACATTCCTAAAACGGCCTTTGTTACTCGTTATGGCCAATACGAGTACACCGTCATGTCCTTCGGATTAACCAACGCTCCAGCCACCTTTTCTCGGTTAATGAACTCAATCTTCATGGAGTATTTGGATAAATTCGTCGTAGTTTACCTCGATGATATACTCATCTACTCCAAGAACGAGGAAGAACATGCCGAACATCTAAGGCTAGTGTTGCAGAAACTTCGAGAGCATCGCCTTTATGCCAAATTTTCTAAATGTGAATTCTGGTTGTCAGAAGTGACCTATCTGGGTCATGTAATATCTGGTAAAGGTATCGCTGTTAACCCCGAGCGAGTTCAAGCCGTCCTTAACTGGACTCCACCCGAATCGGTCAAGCAAGTTCGGAGTTTTCTAGGCTTAGCGAGCTATTGCCGTCGCTTTGTCGAAAACTTCTCCAAAGTTGCTAAACCTTTAACCGAACTCCTCAAGAAAGATAAAAAGTTCGAATGGACTCCACAATGTGAGCACAGCTTTCAGGAACTGAAAAGACGCCTGACTTCTGCTCCCGTACTGGTACCGCCAGACTTCTCTAAGGACTTTGTTATCTACTGCGACGCCTCGCGACAAGGACTAGGTTGCATTCTCATGCAAGATCGACACGTAATTGCCTACGCTTCACGGCAATTGCACCCACATGAGGAGAATTATCCCACTCATGATCTAGAGCTTGCAGCTGTAGTCTATGCACTTAAAACCTGGCGACATTACCTCCTCGGTAACCGTTGCGAAATATTCACTGATCACCAAAGTCTGAAGTACATCTTCACCCAACCGGATCTAAACCTCAGGCAAAGACGTTGGGTCGAGTTGATCACAGATTTCGACTTAGGAATAACCTACACCCCAGGGAAAGCCAACGTCATGGATGATGCGCTAAGTCGTAAATCATATTGTAACAATCTGATGTTACAACAAAGTCAACCGTTTCTCCATGAGGAATTTCGGAAGCTTAACCTTCACATTGTTCCTCAAGGATTTCTCTCCACCTTGGTGGCGAAACCTACTCTTACGGATCAAATCATTGCTGCCCAGAAGCGAGATAAGGGAATAGCTAAGATCAAGGAGAACATTGCTAGCGGAGGTGCTAGTTGTTTCTCCACAAATGATCATGGTGTTGTGTACTTTGAGAACCGTCTAGTGGTTCCCAAGAACCAGCATCTACGGCAGTTGATCCTTAAGGAGGCTCATGAATCTCCTCTCACTATTCATCCCGGTGGTACTAAGATGTATCAGGACCTATGCCAGAGGTTCTGGTGGACTAGGATGAAGAGAGAAATTGCTCAGTATATTGCTAATTGCGACGTCTGTCGTCGTGTAAAAGCAGAGCATCAACGGCCTGCTGGCACCCTTCAACCCTTAGCTATTCCTGAATGGAAATGGGATAAAATTGGTATGGATTTCATTACCGGTTTTCCCAGGACCAAGAGAGGGAATAATGCTATCTTCGTCGTTGTCGATCGTCTTTCCAAAGTAGCCCATTTCTTACCTGTTCGTGAGAGCATAACCGCTAGTCAGCTGGCAGACTTATACATCTCCCGAATAGTGTCCCTCCATGGTGTTCCTTTGGAAATTAACTCGGATCGAGGAAGTCTTTTCACCTCTCGATTTTGGGAAAGTTTCCAAAATGCTATGGGAACCCGTCTCTCCTTTAGCACCGCTTTCCACCCTCAGTCAAGTGGTCAAGTGGAACGCGTCAACCAAATTCTAGAAGACATGCTTCGAGCCTCTGTTATCTCATTTGGAATGGACTGGGAGAAGTGCCTTCCATTTGCCGAATTCGCTTACAACAACAGCTATCAATCTAGCTTGGGTAAAGCCCCTTTTGAAGTTCTCTATGGACGACGATGTCGAACACCCCTTAACTGGTCAGAGACCGGGGAAAGAAAATTCTTTGGCCCGGACATGATTCAGGAAGCAGAAGAACAAGTTCGTATCGTTCGTGAAAAGTTGAAAACAGCCCAATCCCGTCAAAAGAGTCAATATGACCGAAAACATAAGGCTGTGACTTTCGAGGTTGACGAGAAGGCTTATCTTCGGGTCACCCCTCTGAAGGGAACCCATCGTTTCGGTATCAAAGGCAAATTGGCTCCTCGTTACATTGGACCTTTTCGCATTCTTGCCAAACGGGGAGAAGTTGCCTACCAGTTGGAACTACCTCCGCACCTCTCCAGAGTTCACGATGTCTTCCACGTTTCTCAACTCAGGCGTTGCTTCTCGGATCCTATCCGTGGAGTGGACCACGAAACGCTTGATCTCCAAGATAATCTTACATATCGAGAGTACCCCATTCGTATCCTCGATCAGGCCGAACGTACCACTCGACGTCATAATATCAAGTTTCTCAAGGTTCAATGGTCGCACCATTCTGAGGATGAAGCAACTTGGGAAAGGGAGGATCGTCTTCGACTCGAGTACCCCGCCTTCTTCTCGGAGGAACCCAAATCTCGGGACGAGATTCTTTTGAGTGGGGGTGAGTTGTCACACCCTAGCTAGTCATGCATTAGAGTGTTGCATCATGTTTATTCTTTCATCAGAAACTTGAAATGGGGATGACAGAACCCCCAGCCCCCTCTGAAACCAACTAGGGTTACTAAAATAATTTTTCAATGAACCTGAAATGCCCTTCTAAAATGCCCATCATTTTTTTGTCTTGGTTCAGAACCTCTGCCAAAAATGATGCACATTTTCCTAGGCCATCCTAGGGTTTTTGAATTAAATCATAAATATTTGAATTTGGGCATTTAAAATAATATAAAATATTTAAATGCTCAAATATCTCCAAACTAAAATGTTTCATGTTGGAAATAATCCAACTATGGGCCAGGAATAGTTTGGTGATTTTTGAACTTGCCTAGGTATTTTATTTAATTCAACAAAGTTGCAGATATATTAAATAAAAACAGAAACAGAAGAAAAGGGGAAAACTTACCTGGGCTCCTCCACTATGCGGCCCAGCCAGCTGGCCGGCCCAGCCAGCAGCCGGCCCAGCCCACCACTGCAGCCCTCCGTCGTCTTCCTCCCCTCGCCCCGAAGCTGCTGCGTGCTCGCGCGCGCACGGCCGCGCGGCCACCTCCTGCTTGCCGACGAGCTCCTGGCCGCGTGGACGACTCCCGCAGGCCGTCCCGATCCCCTGGCCTTATCTCTCTCTCTCTCTCCCGTGCTGCTCTCTCCCTCTCTCTCTCACGGCCGAACACCACCGTCGCCGCCGTTCGCCATAGCAGCCATCTCCGACCACCCCTCGCTCCCCCGACTAGCTCAGGAGCTCCGCCTCGACTCCCTCTTCCTCCCCACCGCTCCACAGCTCCCCGGAAGCCCTGCATCGCCGCCACGTCGCCGTTCCCCTCTTCGGGCTCCGATCATCGTCGCCGTCGAATTCGTCGTCTCCAGCGCGTCCCCGAGCCCGCTAACCACCTCTGCAGCTCCGCGGTGAGCCCCCGGATCGTTTCCCCCTTCTCCCCTGGTCTCTCCCGACCTCTAGGCCCTAGCCCCACCTTGGCCGAGAGCTCCACGCCGCCGGCGATGTCGCCGTCGTGGCCACGGTCACCGTAGCACCCAACCGAGCACACCATCGTGCTCCACACCTCACTAGGAGCACGTAGCGCGCACTAACGCCTCCCCAAGCCCCCTGCAACGTCGATTCCGACCGCACCCGAACTCCGGCAGCCGCAGCCGAGCTCGCCGCCGTCAACTCCGGCCACCCCGAGCCCAACCACCACCACCAATAGTCGCGGCTCAACCTCAGCAACACGTAGATGCCTTCCGCCGTCCGTTTGGTTGCCGGAATGGCAAAAAGCACTTTCGCCGCCGTCTCGGGCCTCGCCGGCGTCATGTCGCCGGTGGGGTTTGACCTGTCCGACCTGAGGTTTGACCCCCCAGGGTCACTGACGCGTGGGCCCTGTCGGTCAGATGGTTAGATTAGCGCTAACCACTGTTAGTTAACCCCTGACACTGACCAGTGGGCCCCAGCGCCACTAATTAGTAATTAGAATTAATTTAACCTTGTTTAACCCCCCTGTCACTGACGTGTGGGCCCCACACGTCAGGTTTGACTCCAGCCAGCCGCAGTTGACCACTGACGTCATGCTGACGTCATGCTGGCGCAATAACTATAATTTCTGGATTTAATTTAAATCAGGAAATTCCAGAATATTATTTAAACTTCAAAAATTCATAACTTTTATTCTGTAACTCCAAATTGGACAAATTATATATGAAAAATGATCAGAAAAATCCAATCTATCCATCTGTACTATTTTCATGCATGATCAAACAAGTTAAATTGATGTTTTAAGCAGAACAAGGAAAAGCACTTTAAAAGGGCATATTTGAATTTGAAATTTGAATCCTTGATTCAAATTTGTTCAAACCCTTCTGGTTTTAGTTGCATTAGCCCAATACACTCATTTTGCCATGTCTCATGCATGCATCATATTGTTGCATACTGTTTGGTAATGTTTGTGTATCGGTGCTCTCTGCGGCAGGTTCTGTCTCCGAGGAGTACCGTGATTACCCTAACGAAGAACCGTATCAGTGCATCGAACCATCAGGCAAGCAACCAACCATTTGATCATATCGATACAATCCCATGTTCTCGCTCCTGCTCTCTTTTACTGCATTAAGGCAACGCGATTCAATCTGCTGTGTGCTACGGTAGTTGAACCCATTTCCTCTGCATGACCTGTCATTGCCACAGTAACTAGATGAAACCCACTAGCATGTGTAGGAGTTGCTTGAGCCATATGTATGTGTTGTTCCTACCTTGCTATGCCTGCTATGCTTAGAGTCGTGTCAGGTCTGGTTCATCGGGGTGATGGGCTGGAGTGAAATGGTTATGTCGGTAATGAGAGTGGTGTGGTGAACACGATTTGGTAAAGGTATCGATGAGAGGCCATGTAGGAGTACATGGTGGGTTGTTTCATTGAAGCCGACCTTAAGCACTGAGATCTGTATGTGTGATTTAAGAATCAGCTACTACCATGCATTGGGCCCGAAACCAATGGACCCTCTCGGCTTCTTATTCACCCTAGTTCTCCGTCCAGGAGTTGCAAGTAGTTTCTGGTGTTTGTAGCCTACTGGAGGCCGTGAACAGCGCTGACCGTAGGGGTGGGCTGTGATGCGGTAGGTACGTGGCACGGTGTACCGAATACCCGTTAGGTATCTCGGGAACCCTGTTCACATCGTTCGGGGCCGTATGGGAAACCTCGGCCGGACTCCCTGCGGATGGAACCTGAATAGGCGATAAACCTGGACTAGAGGCTTAAGTGTTTAGGTAGGTCGTGGTCTACACCCACGTCGGCTTTCGCTTGAAGTCTGCCGAGCACATGTCATGTGCAGACGCTAAGTGGTGGAAACATGTATGAAGAAGTACACCCCTGCAGGGTTATCATAATCTATTCGAATAGCCGCGTCCGCGGTAAAGGACTACTTGGTTGCCTATACAGTTCATAGACAAGTAAATGGAAACTGTTAAAAGCCTCAAGATAAGTGTGAGTGCCGAGGATGGCTCTTCCGTAGGAAGACGGAGGTGGATCCTCAGTAGTGTATTGAATTGGTGAGTAGTGGACTCGTGTGCGCAAAACCATTTCAAGTTGGAGTATCGTAGGATAGCCTAGCCAAGAGTCAAAGCTGGCTTGCTGCAATAACTCCACCAACCCTTCTTGATACTATGCATGTATGTAGGATCTGATGTAAGTCTTGCTGAGTACCTTTGTACTCATGTTGCTATAATCTACATTTTTACAGAAGACGCTGCAACCCCTTCTGATGGGTTCTATGTAGACGTTGACATCAACGAGTAGGCTAAAGACCCAGGTGGTGACCCTGAGCTTGTGAAGGACCACGTAGTATAGCTAGGCTTCCCAAAGCCTCTTTTATTTTACTAGTTGTCTGTACTCAGACAAGTTACTTCCGCTGCTGGTTTGTATGACTGTATGACTTGTATGTGGGGTCGTGAGACCCGTACCTTTGTGTATGTTATGTATGGCTCACTGAGCCTTAAATAAAGTACTTGTGTCATAGAGTCATGTTGTGATGCTTCGTTGTATTTGCACATATCGAGCATATTGTGTGTATGATTGAAATGCTTGGTATGTGTGGGATCTGACTATCTAGTTGTTTATCTTTAGTAGCCTCTCTTACCGGGAAATGTCTCCTAGTGTTACCGCTGAGCCATGGTAGCTTGCTACTGCTCTGGAACACTTAGGACGGCCGGCATGTGTCCTTCTTCGTTCCGGTGTCTGTCCCTTCGGGGAAATGTCACGCTTTGAGTACCGGAGTCCTGTTAGCCCGCTACAGCCCGGTTTACCGGAGTCCTGCTAGCCCAGTGCTACAGCCCGGACCCACTTGCTGATGACCGACACGTTCGAAGCTGGGTCATGGATGCCTGTCCCTGTAAGTCTGTGCCACTTTGGGTTTGCGACTAGTCATGTCAGCCCGGGCTCTTTATCATATGGATGCTAGCGACACTATCATATACGTGAGCCAAAAGGCGCAAACGGTCCCGGGAAAAGGTAAGACGACACCCGTGGGGATACCGTGCGTGAGGCCGCAAAGTGATATGAGGTATTACCAGCTAGATCGATGTGACATCGAGTCGGGGTCCTGACAGCTTAGGTTTCTTGCCAAACCATAGTTCACACGGTGTCGTCTCAACGGATTTAGATGGTGCCCTATTTAACGTGAATGCAGCTGTCTCTAATGCATAACCCCAAAACGATAGTAGTAGATCGGTAAGAGACATCATAGATCGCACTATATCTAATAAAGTACGGTTATGACGTTCGGACACACCATTACACTATGGTGTTCCAGGTGGCGTGAGTAGTGAAACTATTTCACATTGTTTTAATTGAAGGCCAAACTCGTAACTCAAATATTTTACCTCTGCGATTATATCGTAGAAACTTTTATTTTCTTGTCATGATGATTTTCCACTTCACTCTGAAATTCTTTGAACTTTTCAAATGTTTCAAATTTATGTTTCATCAAGTAGATATACCCATATCTACTCAAATCATCTATGAAGATTAGAAAATAATGATACCTGCCACGAGCCTATTCATCGGACCACATACATCAGTATGTATGATTTCCAACAAATCTGTCGCTCGCTCCATTGTTCCGGAGAACGGAGTCTTAGTCATCTTTGCCCATGAGGCATGGTTCGTAAGCATCAACTGATTCATAATCAAGTGATTCCAAAATCCCATCAGCATGTTGTTTCTTCATGCGCTTTACACCAATATGACCTAAACGGCAGTGCCACAAATAAGTTGCACTATCATTATTAACTTTGCTTCTTTTGGCTTCAATATCATGAATATGTGTATTACTACGATCGAGATCCAATAAGAATAGACCACTCTTCAAGGGTGCATGACCATAAAAGATATTACTCATATAAATAGAACAACCATTATTCTCTGATTTAAATGAATAACCATCTCGCATTAAACAAGATCCAGATATAATGTTCATGCTTAACGCTGGCACCAAATAACAATTATTTAGGTCTAATACTAATCCCGAAGGTAGATGTAGAGGTAGCGTGCCGACCGCGATCACATCGACCTTGGAACCGTTTCCCACGTGCATCGTCACCTCGTCCTTAGCCAATCTTCGCTTAATCCGTAGTCCCTGTCTCGAGTTGCAAATATTAGCAATAGAACCAGTATCAAATACCCAGGTGCTACTGCGAGCATTGGTAAGGTACACATCAATAACATGTATATCACATATACCTTTGTTCACCTTGCCATCCTTCTTATCCGCCAAATACTTGGGGCAGTTCCGCTTCCAGTGACCAGTCTGCTTGCAATAGAAGCACTCAGTTTCAGGCTTAGGTCCAGGTTTGGGTTTCTTCTCTTGAGTAGCAACTTGCTTGCCGTTCTTTTTGAAGTTCCCCTTCTTCTTCCCATTGCCCTTTTTCTTGAAACTAGTGGTCTTGTTGACCATCAACACTTGATGCTCCTTCTTGATTTCTACCTCCGCAGCTTTCAGCATCGCGAAGAGCTCGGGAATAGTCTTATTCATCCCTTGCATATTATAGTTCATCACGAAGCTCTTGTAGCTTGGTGGCAGTGATTGGAGAATTCTGTCAATGACGCAATCATCTGGAAGATTAACTCCCAATTGAATCAAGTGATTATTATACCCAGACATTTTGAGTATATGCTCACTAACAGAACTGTTCTCTTCCATCTTGCAGCTATAGAACTTATTGGAGACTTCATAGCTCTCAATCCGAGCATTTGCTTGAAATATTAACTTCAACTCCTGGAACATCTCATATGCTCCATGACGTTCAAAATGTCGTTGAAGTCCCGATTCTAAGCCGTAAAGCATGGCACACTGAACTATCGAGTAGTCATCAGCTTTGCTCTGCCAGACGTTCATAACATCCGGTGTTGCTCCTGCAGCAGGCCTAGCACCCAACGGTGCTTCCAGGACGTAATTCTTCTGTGCAGCAATGAGGATAATCCTCAAGTTACGGACCCAGTCCGTGTAATTGCTACCATCATCTTTCAACTTTGCTTTCTCAAGGAACGCATTAAAATTCAACGGAACAACAACACGAGCCATCTATCTACAATCAACATAAACAAGCAAGATACTATCAGGGACTAAGTTCGTGATAAATTTAAGTTCAATTAATCATATTACTTAAGAAATCCCACTTAGATAGACATCCCTCTAATCCTCTAAGTGATCACGTGATCCAAATCAACTAAACCATGTCCGATCATCACGTGAGATGGAGTAGTTTCATTGGTGAACATCATTATGTTGATCATATCTACTATATGATTCACGCTCGACCTTTCGGTCTCCGTGTTCCGAGGCCATATCTGTATATGCTTGGCTCGTCAAGTATAACCTGAGTATTCCGCGTGTGCAACTGTTTTGCACCCGTTGTATTTGAACGTAGAACCTATCACACCCGATCATCACGTGGTGTCTCAGCACGAAGAACTTTCGCAAGGGTGCATACTCAGGGAGAACACTTCTGGATAATTTAGTGAGAGATCATCTTATAATGCTACCGTCAATCAAAGCAAGATAAGATGCATAAAAGATAAACATCACATGCAATCAATATAAGTGATATGATATGGCCATCATCATCTTGTGCTTGTGATCTCCATCTCCGAAGCACCGTCGTGATCACCATCGTCACCGGCGTGACACCTTGATCTCTATCGTAGCATCGTTGTCGTCTCGCCAAGCTTGTGCTTCTACGACTATCGCTACCGTTTAGTGATAAAGTAAAGCATTTCATCACGATTGCATTGCATACAATAAAGCGACAACCATATGGCTCCTGCCAGTTGCCGATAACTCGGTTACAAAACATGATCATCTCATACAATAAAATTCAGCATCATGTCTTGACCATATCACATCACAACATGCCCTGCAAAAACAAGTTAGACGTCCTCTACTTTGTTGTTGCAAGTTTTACGTGGCTGCTACGGGCTTAAGTAAGAACCAATCTCACCTACGCATCAAAACCACAACGATAGTTTGTCAATTTGACTCCGTTTTAACCTTCGCAAGGACCGGGCGTAGCCACACTTGGTTCAACTAAAGTTGGAGAAACTGTCACCCACAAGCCACCTCTGTGCAAAGCACGTCGGGAGAACCGGTCTCGCGTAAGCGTACGCGTAATGTCGGTCTGGGCCGCTTCATCCAACAATACCGCCGAACCAAAGTATGACATGCTGGTAGGCAGTATGACTTATATCGCCCACAACTCACTTATGTTCTACTCATGCATATAACATCAACATATAAAACCTAGGCTCAGATGCCACTGTTGGGGAACGTAGTAATTTCAAAAAAATTCCTACGCACACGCAAGATCATGTGATGCATAGCAACGAGAGGGGGGAGTGTGATCTACATACCTAGTAGATTGACAACGGAAGCGTTTGGTTGATGTAGTCATACGTCTTCACGATCCAACCGATCAAGCACCGAAACTACGGCACCTCCGAGTTCTAGCACACGTTCAGCTCGATGACGATCCCCGGACTCTGATCCAGCAAAGTGTCGGGGAAGAGATCCGTCAGCACGACGGCGTGGTAACGATCTTGATGTACTACAGCAGCAGGGCTTCGCCTAAACTCCGTTACAGTATTATCGAGGACTATGGTGGCTGGGGGCGCCGCACACGGCTAAGGAAAAGATCACGTGGATCAACTTGCGTGTCTCTGGGGTGCTCCTGCCTCCGTATATAAAGGACTAGAGGG
>NC_041388.1:658496407-658528994 GCF_002162155.2 Triticum dicoccoides | reverse complement strand
AGGATTCACGGAGGGGGGAAAAGAGAGAGAGGGGTCGGCCCCCTCTCTTGTCCAATTTGGACCAAGGGAGGGGAGGGGCGCGCGGCCCATGTAGGGCTGCCTCTTCTCTTTTCCACTAAGGCCCATCATGGCCCATTTAGCTCCCGGGGGGTTCCGGTAACCTCCCGGTACTCCGGTAAAATCCCGATTTCACCCGGAACACTTCCGATATCCAAACATAGGCTTCCAATACATCAATCTTTATGTCTCGACCATTTCGAGACTCCTCGTCATGTCCGTGATCACATCCGGGACTCCGAACAACCTTCGGTACATCAAAATGCATAAACTCATAATATAACTATCATCGTAACCTTAAGCGTGCGGACCCTACGGGTTCGAGAACAATGTAGACATGACCGAGACGTCTCCGGTCAATAACCAATAGCGGGACCTGGATGCCCATATTGGCTCCTACATATTCCACGAAGATCTTTATCGGTCAGACCGCATAACAACATACGTCGTTCCCTTTGTCATCGGTATGTTACTTGCCCGAGATTCGATCGTCGGTATTCCAATACCTAGTTCAATCTCGTTGCCGGCAAGTCTCTTTACTCGTTCTGTAATACATCATCCCGCAACTAACTCATTTAGTTGCAATACTTGCAAGGCTTAAGTGATGTGCATTATCGAGAGGGCCCAGAGATACCTCTCCGACAATCGGAGTGACAAAACCTAATCTCAAAATACGCCAACCCAACATGTACCTTTGGAGACACCTGTAGTACTCCTTTATAATCACCCAGTTACGTTGTGACGTTTGGTAGTACCCAAAGTGTTCCTCCGGTAAACGGGAGTTGCATAATCTCATAGTCATAGGAACATGTATAAGCCATGAAGAAAGCAATAGCAACATACTAAACGATCGGGTGCTAAGCTAATGGAATGGGTCATGTCAATCACATCATTCTCCTAATGATGTGATCCCGTTAATCAAATAACAACTCTTTTGTTTATGGTTGGGAAACATAACCATCTTCGATTAACGAGCTAGTCAAGTAGAGGCATACTAGTGACACTTTGTTTGTTTATGTATTCACACAAGTATTATGTTTCCAGTTAATACAATTATAGCATGAATAATAAACATTTATCATGATATAAGGAAATAAATAATAACTTTATTATTGCCTCTAGGGCATATTTCCTTCACCAGTTACGTTGTGAGGTTTGGCACACCCAAGGCAATCCTACGGTATCTGGGAGTTGCACAATCTCATGGTCTAAGGAAATGATATTTGACATTTAGAAAAGCTACAGCAAACGAACTACACGATCTTTGAGCTAAGCTTAGGATTGGGTCATGTCCATCACATCATTCTCCTAATGATGTGATCCCGTTATCAATGACATCTAATGTCCATAGTCAGGAAACCATGACTATCCTTTGATCAACGAGCTAGTCAACTAGAGGCTCACTAGGGACGTGTTGTGGTCTATGTATTCACACATGTATTACGATTTCCGGATAACACAATTATAGCATGAACAATAGACAATTATCATGAACAAAGAAATATAATAATAACCATTTTATTATTGCCTCTAGGGCATATTTCTAACAGTCTCCCACTTGCACTAGAGTCAATATTCTAGTTACATTGTGATGAATCGAACACCCATACAGTTCTGGTGTTGATCATGTTTTGCTCTAGGGAGAGGTTTAGTCAACGGATCTGCTACATTCAGGTCCGTATGTACTTTACAAATCTCTATGTCTTCATTTTGAACACTTTCACGAATGGAGTTGAAGCGACGCTTGATATGCCTGGTCTTCCTGTGAAACCTGGGCTCCTTGGCAAGGGCAATAGCTCCAGTGTTGTCACAGAAGAGAGTCATCAGGCCCAACGCATTGGGTATGACTCCTAGGTCGGTAATGAACTCCTTCACCCAGACTGTTTCTTGTGCTGCCTCCGAGGCTGCCATGTACTCCGCTTCACATGTAGATCCCGCCACAACGCTTTGCTTGCAACTGCACCAGCTTACTGCCCCACCATTCAAAATATACACGTATCCGGTTTGTGACTTAGAGTCATCCAGATCTGTGTCGAAGCTAGCATCGACGTAACCCTTTACGACGAGCTCTACGTCACCTCCATAAGCGAGAAACATTTCCTTAGTCCTTTTCAGGTACTTCAGGATATTCTTGACCGCTGTCCAGTGTTCCATGCCGGGATTACTTTGGTACCTTCCTACCAAACTTACGGCAAGGTTTACATCAGGTCTGGTACACAGCATAGTATACATGATAGACCCTATGGCCGAGGCATAGGGGACGACACTCATCTTTTCTCTATCTTCTGCCGTGGTCGGACATTGAGCCGTGCTCAATCTCGTACCTTGCAATACAGGCAAGAACCCCTTCTTTGACTGATCCATTTTGAACTTCTTCAATATCTTGTCAAGGTACATACTCTGTGAAAGACCAATGAGGCATCTCGATCTATCTCTATAGATCTTGATGCCTAATATATAAGCAGCTTCTCCAAGGTCCTTCATTGAAAAACACTTGTTCAAGTAGGCCTTTATGCTTTCCAAGAATTCTATATCATTTCCCATCAACAGTATGTCATCCACATACAATATGAGAAATGCTACAGAGCTCCTACTCACTTTCTTGTAAATGCAGGCTTCTCCATAAGTCTGCATAAACCCAAACGCTTTGATCATCTCATCAAAGCGAATGTTCCAACTCCGAGATGCTTGCACCAGCCCATAAATCGAGCGTTGGAGCTTTCACACCTTGTCAGCATTCTTAGGATTGAAATAACCTTTCGGCTGCATCATATACAATTCTTCCTTAAGGAAACCATTAAGGAATGTCGTTTTGACATCCATTTGCCATATCTCATAATCATAGAATGCGGCAATTGCTAACATGATTCGGACGGACTTCAGCTTCGCTACGGGTGAGAAAGTCTCATCGTAGTCAACCCCTTGAACTTGTCGATAACCCTTAGCGACAAGCCGAGCTTTATAGATGGTCACATTACCATCCGCGTCTGTCTTCTTCTTAAAGATCCATTTATTTTCTATGGCTCGCCGATCAACGGGCAAGTCAGTCAAAGTCCATACTTCGTTTTCATACATGGATCCTATCTCGGATTTCATAGCTTCCAGCCATTTGTCGGAATCCGGGCCCGCCATTGCTTCTTCATAGTTCGAAGGTTCACCGTTGTCTAACAACGTGATTTCCAAGACAGGGTTGCCGTACCACTCTGGTGCGGAACGTGTCCTTGTGGACCTACAAAGTTCAGTAGCAACTTGATCTGAAGTTTCATGATCATCATCATCAACTTCCTCTCTAGTCGGTGCAGGCACCTTAGGAACATTTTCTTGAGCTGCACCACTTACCGGTTCAAGAGGTAATACTTCATCAAGTTCTACCTTCCTCCCACTTATTTCTTTCGAGAGAAACTCTCTCTAGAAAGGACTCATTCTTGGCAACAAAGATCTTGCCTTTGGATCTGAGGTAGAAGGTATACCCAACAGTTTCTTTAGGGTATCCTATGAAGACGCATTTTTCCGACTTGGATTCGAGCTTTTCAGGTTGAAATTTCTTGACATAAGCATCGCATCCCCAAACTTTTAGAAACGACAGCTTAGGTTTCTTCCCAAACCATAATTCATATGATGTCGTCTCAAAGGATTTTGACGGAGCCCTATTTAAAGTGAATGCGGCAGTCTCTAAAGCATAGCCCCAAAATGACAGCGGTAAATCAGTAAGAGACATCATAGATCGCACCATATCCAATAGAGTGCGATTATGACGTTCGGACACACCATTACGTTGAGGTGTTCCAGGCGGCGTGAGTTGTGAAACTATTCCACATTTTCTTAAGTGTGTGCCAAATTCGTGACTCAAGTATTCTCCCCCACGATCTGATCGCAAGAACTTGATTTTCCTGTCACGTTGATTCTCAACCTCACTCTGAAATTCCTTGAACTTTTCAAAGGTCTCAGACTTGTGTTTCATTAAGTAGACATACCCATATCTACTCAAGTCATCAGTGAGGGTGAGAACATAACGATAGCCACCGCGAGCCTCAACACTCATTGGACCGCACACATCAGTATGTATGATTTCCAATAAGTTGGTTGCTTGCTCCATTGTTCCTAAGAACGGAGTCTTGGTCATCTTACCCATGAGGCATGGTTCGCACGTGTCAAATGATTCGTAATCAAGAGACTCTAAAAGTCCATCTGCATGGAGCTTCTTCATGCGTTTGACACCTATGTGACCAAGGCGGCAGTGCCACAAGTATGTGGGACTATCATTATCAACCTTACATCTTTTGGTATTCACACTATGAATATGTGTAGCATTACACTCGAGATTCATTAAGATTAAACCATTCACCATCGGAGCATGACCATAAAACATATCTCTCATATAAATAGAACAACCATTATTCTCGGATTTAAATGAGTAGCCATCTCGTATTAAACGAGATCCTGATACAATGTTCATGCTCAAAGCTGGCACTAAATAACAATTATTGAGGTTTAAAACTAATCCTGTAGGTAAATGTAGAGGTAGCGTGCCGACGGCGATCACATCGACCTTGGAACCATTCCCGACGCGCATCGTCACCTCGTCCTTCGCCAGTCTCCATTTATTTCGCAGCTCCTACTTTGACTTACAAATGTGAGCAACCGCACCGGTATCAAATACCCAGGAGCTACTACGAGTACTGGTAAGGTACACATCAATTACATGTATATCACATATACCTTTCGTGTTGCCGGCCCTCTTGTCCGCTAAGTATTTGGGGCAGTTCCGCTTCCAGTGACCATTTTCCTTGCAATAAAAACACTCAGTCTCGGGCTTGGGTCCATTCTTTGGCTTCTTCCTGGCAGCTTGCTTACCGGGCGCGGCAACTCCCTTGTCGTCCTTCTTGAAGTTCTTCTTACCCTTGCCTTTCTTGAACTTAGTGGTTTTATTCACCATCAACACTTGATGTTCCTTTTTGACTTCTACCTCTGCTAATTTCAGCATTGCAAATACTTCAGGAATGGTCTTTTCCATCCCCTGCATATTGAAGTTCATCACAAAGCTCTTGTAGCTCGGTGGAAGCGACTGAAGGATTCTGTCAATGACCGCGTCATCCGGGAGATTAACTCCCAGCTGAGTCAAGCGGTTATGCAACCCAGACATTTTGAGTATGTGCTCACTGACAGAACTATTTTCCTCCATCTTACAGCTGAAGAACTTGTCGGAGACTTCATATCTCTCGACCCGGGCATGAGCTTGAAAAACCATTTTCAGCTCTTCGAACATCTCATATGCTCCGTGTCTCTCAAAACGCTTTTGGAGCCCCGGTTCTAAGCTGTAAAGCATGCCGCACTGAATGAGGGAGTAATCGTCAGCACGTGTCTGCCAAGCGTTCATAATGTCTTGGTTCCGTGGGACGGGTGCGTCACCTAGCGGTGCTTCTAGGACATAATCTTTCTTGGCAGCTATGAGGATGATCCTCGGGTTCCGAACCCAGTCCGTATAGTTGTTGCCATCGTCTTTCAGCTTGGTTTTCTCTAGGAATGCATTGAAGTTGAGGACAACGTTGGCCATTTGATCTACAAGACATAATGTAAAGATTTAGACTAAGTTCATGATAATTAAGTTCATCTAATCAAATTATTCAATGAACTCCCACTCAGATAGACATCCCTCAGTCATCTAAGTATAACATGATCCGAGTTAACTAGGCCGTGTCCGATCATCACGTGAGACGGACTAGTCAACATCGGTGAACATCTTCATGTTGATCGTATCTTCTATACGACTCATGCTCGACCTTTCGGTCTTCTGTGTTCCGAGGCCATGTCTGTACATGCTAGGCTCGTCAAGTCAACCTAAGTGTATTGCATGTGTAAATCTGGCTTACACCCGTTGTATTCGAACGTTAGAATCTATCACACCCGATCATCACGTGGTGCTTCGAAACAACGAACCTTCGCAACGGTGCACAGTTAGGGGGAACACTTTCTTGAAATTATTACGAGGGATCATCTTATTTAAGCTACCGTCGTTCTAAGCAAATAAGATGTAAAACATGATAAACATCACATGCAATCAAATAGTGACATGATATGGCCAATATCATTTGCTCCTTTGATCTCCATCTTCGGGGCTCCATGATCATCGTTGTCACCGGCATGACACCATGATCTCCATCATCGTGTCTTCTTGAAGTTGTCACGTCATCTATTACTTCTACTACTATGGCTAACGCTTTAGCAATAAAGTAAAGTAAATACATGACGTTTATGTTGACACGCAGGTCATAAATAAATAAAGACAACTCCTATGGCTCCTGCCGGTTGTCATACTCATCGACATTCAAGTCGTGGTTCCTATTACAAGAACATGATCATCTCATACATCACATATATCATTCATCACATCCTTTGGCCATATCACATTACAAAGCACTTGCTGCAAAAACAAGTTAGACATCCTCTAATTGCTGTTGCAAGTTTTTACGTGGCTGCTATGGGATTCTAGCAAGAACGTTTCTTACCTACGCCAAAACCACAACGTGAATTGCCAATTTCTATTTACCCTTCATAAGGACCCTGTTCATCGAATCCGATCCGACTAAAGTGGGAGAGACAGACACCCGCCAGCCACCTTATGCAACTAGTGCATGTCAGTCGGTGGAACCGGTCTCATGTAAGCGTACGTGTAAGGTTGGTCCGGGCCGCTTCATCCCACGATGCCGCCGAATCAAGATAAGACTAGTAACGGCAAGATAATTGACAATATCGACGCCCACAACTACTTTGTGTTCTACTCGTGCATAGTAACTACGCATAGACCTAGCTCATGATGCCACTGTTGGGGAACGTAGCAGAATTTTAAAATTTTCTACGCATCACCAAGATCAATCTATGGAGTCATCTAGCAACGAGGGAAAGAGGAGTGCATCTACATACCCTTGTAGATCACGAGCGGAAGCGTTCAAGAGAACGGGGTTGATGGAGTCGTACTCGACGTGATTCAAATCACCGATGACCTAGTGCCGAATGGACGGCACCTCCGCGTTCAACACACGTACGGTTGGGAGACGTCTCCTCCTTCTTGATCCAGCAAGGGGGAAGGAGATGTTGATGAAGATCCAGCAGCACGACGGCGTGGTGGTGGAAGCAACGGTGATCTTGGCAGGGCTTCACCAAGCGCTGGGAGACGGAGGAGTGTCACGGGAGGGAGAGGGAGAGGCCAGGGGCTTGGGTGCGCAGCCCTCCCTCCCCCCCCACTATATATAGGGTGCCTAGGGGGGCGCCGGCCCTAGGAGATCCAATCTCCTAGGGGGCGGCGGCCAAGGGGGTGCCTTGCCCCCCAAGGCAAGGGTGGCGCCCCCACCCCTAGGGTTTCCAACCCTAGGCGCAGGGGGAGGCCCAAGGGGGGGGCACCAGCCCACTAGGGGCTGGTTCCCCTCCCACTTCAGCCCATGGGGCCCTCCGGGATAGGTGGCCCCACCTGGTGGACCCCCAGGACCCTTCCGGTGGTCCCGGTACAATACCGGTGACCCCGAAACCTTCCCGATGGCTGAAACTAGACTTCCTATATATATAAATCTTTACCTCCGGACCATTCCGGAACTCCTCGTGATGTTCGGGATCTCATCCGGGACTCCGAACAACTTTCGGGTTACCGTGTGCTAATATCTCTACAACCCTAGCGTCAATGAACCTTAAGTGTGTAGACCCTACGGGTTCGGGAGACATGCAGACATGACCGAGAAGCCTCTCCGGTCAATAACCAACAGCGGGATCTGAATACCCATGTTGGCTCCCACATGCTGCACGATGATCTCATTGGATGAACCACAATGTCGAGGATTCAATCAATCCGTATACAATTCCCTTTGTCAATCGGTACGTTACTTGCCCGAGACTCGATCGTCGGTATCCCAATACCTTGTTCAGTCTCGTTACCGGCAAGTCACTTTACTCATACCGTAATGCATGATCCCGTGATCAACCACTTGATCACATTGAGCTCATTATGATGATGCATTACCGAGTGGGCCCAGAGATACCTCTCCGTCATACGGAGTGACAAATCCCAGTCTCGATTCGTGCCAACCCAACAGACACTTTCGGAGATACCTGTAATGTAACTTTATAGTCACCCAGTTACATTGTGACGTTTGGCACACCCAAGGCATTCCTACGGTATCCGGGAGTTGCACAATCTCATGGTCTAAGGAAATGATACTTGACATTCAGAAAAGCTACAACAAACGAACTACACGATCTTTGAGCTAAGCTTAGGATTGGGTCATGTCCATCCCATCATTCTCCTAATGATGTGATCCCGTTATCAATGACATCTAATGTCCATAGTTAGGAAACCATGACTATCCTTTGATCAACGAGCTAGTCAACTAGAGGCTCACTAGGGACGTGTTGTGGTCTATGTATTCACACATGTATTACGATTTCCGGATAACACAATTATAGCATGAACAATAGACAATTATCATGAACAAAGAAATATAATAATAACCATTTTATTATTGCCTCTAGGGCATATTTCCAACATTACAAGCTCAGGCTAATAGGCTCAAAGATCATATGTTGGGTTACAACCATGAAACTTAGCAAGATTTTATTCAAGGCCATAGAACTCCCAAGTAATATCATCATTGCTCAAGAAATTGCATATTCTTTCCAACCTTTTTACTGGAAACATGATTTTTTTTCGTGTTAATAGTTATGTAGCTAAAGCATTTAATGGAAATGAATGTGACTTCGATGTTAGAGCTATGGTACGTGAAGGGTTACATGGTCATTTCACCATACCTAAATGCATTTCATCTCCTTCGTTTGATGCCATCATTAATGGTCATACCTTTGGGCGTTTGGGAGTCTCAAGGCAACCAACAAAGTTTTCAATAATAGTGGTATATTTTTGTCCTTGCAATTAAAAAATTGTGGCTTTAACTCTAGTGTTGTAAATGGCGTCCATTTAGGTCCCTCTTATTACCTTATCCGCTCTCTTTGTAAATGATCTCTTTTTTTACGGTTCTACCTCTTTATTTTCTTGTGGGCAAACTCAAAGCTACCTTAGCAGGACACAAAGCAAATGTACATTCACATGATGGAGGGCTAACCTCAATAAAATCCCTCATCCTTGGTATTCCAGAAAAAAAATCCCTCTTCCTTTCATATTTGTTTTACCACATGTTTTGTATTTTTTGAATAAAAATGATTTCCCAACTTACTTCCATTGTAGGAATTTTTTGGCAGATTAGTATTCACAAAAACAATTTATATGAACCTGTTTGCCTTAGAATTGCAAGCATATTAAAAAGGGAGTTCATACATCAAGATCTTCACATTGTGAACAATGCTTTAATTGCAATGTCATCTTGGTACATCATTAAAGAATCTAACTCGTTTGACGGATGTAATTACGTATACTTTTTTGATTCCTCTATTTGGTAAGCTTGCCACTCTACCAACAAATTTTCCTTTTTATCTTCCATTGTTAAACACCTCCCCGTGTGATTAGTTTATGTCATCTTCAAAGTGTCAATGTTAATTGTTGTATTTGGTCTAGTCCTTTTCCTAGGTTAGACTAACGAATACGATAACCTTATTTCACTGACCCGGTGATCCATGCCCTAGTACTGTTAATAACCTTTGGCAAGAAAATTTGACGACTGGTATTTTGAACCATGCAAGAGAGTTGCACACATTTCAATAGAAGAAAGATAATACACATCGAAGACAACATGATTGATACATCACTAAACACCCCCACGACCAAAGCAACACCACGACCTTACATCATAGAAAATGGCATGAAATAAACATCACGAGCACACCCTAGAATGACATAGACAACTGTCAACGACCTTAAAACCTAAAACAAAAAACTTAGCAACCCAAATGATACATGGAAGTTAACACTAGTAGCATGGGGCATCGACTCTCTATAGAAGAGTCGGCGGCACCAGGTAGAACACGAAAAACCACAACAGATGTGAGCATTGCCGAGATAGCATCAACCAAATACCAAGGTAAACCAGAATGTGCCTGAGCAAGGCGCCAAACATGAGAAGACGACCATAGAGATGCCACATAGCAAGCACCTTGCACAGCCTAGTCGGCCACCACCAAGTCGATCAAAGGAGAGGATGATCCAATAGGGAGGGGATCAACCAGGCGACATGGAGGCAGCCTTCAAAGATCAGAGAGAGCACTGAGCACGTCTTGAACGACCCAATGGCCATCTAGAGAAGCTGACAATTGTAGAATCGAAAGTATGTCTATAGGGAGTGATTAGACTACTTGACCAAATAAAACTTAACATTTCCCCAATTTTAGTTGTAGGCAGTTTTTAGCAATTCTAACAAGTCAAGTATCACCCTACACATGTAATTCTAAGAGTATAGCAGTGGAAAGTAAAGCATTGCATATATAAGTAAAGGAGGGGTTTGGAGATTTCAAATGCAATGAAGACACGATGATTTTTGGCGTGGTTCCGATAGATTGTGCTATCGTATATCCACGTTGATGGAGACTTCTGAAGGAAATATGCCCTAGAGGCAATAATAAAGTTATTATTTATTTCCTTATATCATTAGGAGAATGATGTGATTGACTTGACCCATTCCTTAGCATAGCACTTGATCGTTTAGTTTGTTGCTATTGCTTTCTTCATGACTTATACATGTTCCTATGACTATGAGATTATGCAACTCCCGTTTACCAGAGGAACACTTTGTGTGCTACCAAACGTCACAATGTAACTGGGTGATTATAAAGGTGCTCTACAGGTGTCTCCAAAGGTACTTGTTTTGTTGGCGTATTTCGATATTAGGATTTGTCACTCCGATTGTCGGAGAGGTATCTCTGGGCCCTCTCGGTAATGCACATCACTCAAGTCTTGCAAGCATTGCAACTAATAAGTTAGTTGCGGGATGATGTATTACGGAACGAGTAAAGAGACTTGCCGGTAACGAGATTGAACTAGGTATTGAGATACCGACGATCGAATCTCGGGCAAGTAACATACCGATGACAAAGGGAACAACGTATGTTGTTATGCTGTTTCACCGATAAAGATCTTCGTAGAATATGTAGGAGCCAATATGAGCATCCAGGTTCCGCTATTGGTTATTGACCGGAGACGTGTCTCGGTCATGTCTACATAGTTCTCGAACCCGTAGGGTCCGCATGCTTAAAGTTCGATGACGGTTATATTATGAGTTTATGTGTTTTGATGTACCGAAGGAGTTCGGAGTCCCGGATGAGATCTGGGACATGACGAGGAGTCTCGAAATGGCCGAGACGTAAAGATCGATATATTGGACGACTATATTCGGACATCGGAAAGGTTCCGAGTGATTCGGGTATTTTCGGGAGTACCGGGGAGTTACAGGAATTCGTACTGGGCCTTAATGGGCCATACGGGAAAGGAGAGAAAGGCCTCAAAGGGTGGCCGCACCCCTCCCCATGGGCTGGTCCGAATTGGACTAGGGAGGGGGCGCCCCTTCCTTCCTTCTCCTTTTCCCTTCCCTTTCCTTCCCTCCTACTCCTACTACATGGAAGGGCTCCTAGTTCTACTAGGAAAGGGGGAATCCTACTCCCGGTGGGAGTAGGACTCCCCTAGGGCGCGCCATAGAGAGGGTCGGCCCTCCCCCTCCTCCACTCCTTTATATACGGGGGCAGGGGTACCCCAAAGACACAACAATTGATCTCTTGATCTCTTAGCCGTGTGCGGTGCCCCCCTCCACCATAATCCACCTCGGTCATATCGTAGCGGTGCTTAGGCAAAGCCCTGCGTCGGTAGAACATCATCATCGTCACCACGCCGTCGTGCTGACGATACTCTCCCTTAACACTCGGCTGGATCGGAGTTCGAGGGACGTCATCGAGTTGAACGTGTGCAGAACTCGGAGGTGCCGTGCGTTTGGTACTTGATCGGTCGGATTGTGAAGACGTACGACTACATCAACTGCGTTGTGCTAACGCTCCCGCTTTCGGTCTACGAGGGTACGTAGACAACACTCTCCCCTCTCGTTGCTATGCATCACCATGATCTTGCGTGTGCGTAGGAATTTTTTTGAAATTACTACGTTCCCCAACAGTGGCATCCGAGCCTAGGTTTTATGCGTTGATGTTATGCACGAGTAGAACACAAGTGAGTTGTGGGTGATATAAGTCATACTGCTTACCAGCATGTCATACTTTGGTTCGGCGGTATTGTTGGATGAAGCGGCCCAGACCGACATTACGCGTACGCTTACGCGAGACTAGTTCTACCGACGTGCTTTGCACATAGGTGGCTGGCGGGTGTCAGTTTCTCCAACTTTAGTTGAACCGAGTGTGGCTACGCCCGGTCCTTGCGAAGGTTAAAACAGCACCAACTTGACAAACTATCGTTATGATTTTGATGCGTAGGTAAGAACGGTTCTTGCTCAGCCCGTAGCAGCCACGTAAAACTTGCAACAACAAAGTAGAGGACGTCTAACTTGTTTTTGCAGGGCATGTTGTGATGTGATATGGTCAAGATATGATGAGATATAAGTTGTTGTATGAGATGATCATGTTTTGTTGAAGTTATCGGCAACTGGCAAAAGCCTTATGGTTATCTCTCTATTGCATAAGATGCAAGCACCAAATAATTGTTTTACTTTATCGCTATAAGATAGCAATAGTTGCAAAAGCAATTGTTGGCGAGACAACCATGTGACGACACATTGATATAGATCAAGATGATGGAGATCATGGTGTCATGCCGGTGACGATGGAGATCATGATGATGCTTTGGAGATGGAGATCAAAGGCACAAGATGATGATGGCCATATCATGTCACATATTTTGATTGCATGTGATGTTTATCTTTTATACATCTTATTTTGCTTAGTTCGACGGTAGCTTTATAAGATGATCTCTCACTAATTATCAAGGTACAAGTGTTCTCCCTGAGTATGCACCGTTGCGAAAGTTCTTCGTGCTGAGACACCACGTGATGATCGGGTGTGATAGGCTCTACGTTCAAATACAACGGGTGCAAAACAGTTGCACAAGCAGAATACTCAGGTTAAACTTGACGAGCCTAGCATATAATAGATATGGCCTCGGAACACTGAGACCGAAAGGTCGAGCGTCAATCATATAGTAGATATGATCAACATAGTGATGTTCACCATTGAAACTACTCCATCTCACGTGATGATCGGACATGGTTTAGTTGATATGGATCACGTGATCACTTAGAGGATTAGAGGGATGTCTATCTAAGTGGGAGTTCTTAAGTAATATGATTAATTGAACTTAAATTTATCATGAACTTAGTCCTGGTAGTATTAGCATATCTATGTTGTAGATCAATAGCTTGCGTTTAGCTCCCCTGTTTTATTTTTGATATGTTCTTAGAGAAAACTAAGTTGAAAGATGTTAGTAGCAATGATGCGGATTGGATCCGTGATCTGAGGTTTATCCTCATTGCTGCACAGAAGAATTGTGTCCTTGATGCACCGTTAGGTGACAAACCTATTGCAGGAGCAGATGCAGATGTTACGAATGTTTGGCTAGCTCAATATGATGACTACTTGATAGTTTAGTGCACCATGCTTAAACGGCTTAGAATCGGGACTTCAAAGACGTTTTGAACGTCATGGACCATATGAGATGTTCCAGGAGTTGAAGTTAATATTTCAAGCAAATACACGAGTTGAGAGATATGAAGTCTCCAACAATTTCTATAGCTAAAAGATGGAGGAGAATAGCTCAATCAGTGAGCATGTGCTCAGATTGTTTGGGGTACTACAATCGCTTGAATCAAGTGGGAGTTAATCTTCCAGATAAAATAGTGATTGACAGAATTCTCTAGTCACCATCACCAAGTTAGTAGAACTTCGTGATGAACTATAATATGCAAGGGATAACGGAAACGATTCCCAAGCTCTTCGTGATGCTGAAATCGACGAAGGTAGAAATCAAGAAAAGCATCAAGTGTTGATGGTAAACAAAACCACTAGTTTCAAGTAAAGGGGCAAAGGGAAGAAAGGGGAACTTCAAGAAGAACGGCAAACAAGTTACTACTCAAGTGAAAAAACCCAAGTCTGGACCTAAGCCTGAAACTGAGTGCTTCTACTGCAAAGGGACTGGTCATTGGAAGCGAAACTACCCCAAGTAATTGGCGGATAAGAAGGATGGCAAAGTAAACAATGGTATATTTGATATACAGATTATTGATGTGTATTTTACTAGGGTTCGTAGCAACCCCTCGGTATTTGATATTGGTTCAGTTGCTAAGAGTAGTAACTCGAAACGGGAGTTGCAGAATGAACAAAAACTAGTTAAGGGTGAAGTGACGATGTGTGTTGGAAGTGGTTCCAAGATTGATATGATCATCATCGCACACTCCCTATACTTTCGGGATTAGTGTTGAAACTAAATAAGTGTTATTTGGTATTTGCGTTGAGCATGAATATGATTTGATCATGTTTGTTGCAATACGGTTTCATTTACATTAGAGAATAATTGTTGTTCTGTTTACATGAATAAAACCTTCTATGGTCATACACCCAATAAAATGGTTTGTTGGATCTCGATCGTAGTGATACACATATTCATAATAATGAAGCCAAAAGATGCAAAGTTAATAATGATAGTGCAACTTATTTGTGGCACTGTCATTTAGGTCATATTGGTGTAAAGCGCATGAAGAAACTCCATGTTGATGGGATTTTGGAATCACTTGATTATGAATCACTTGATGCTTGCGAACCATGCCTTATGGGCAAGATGACTAAAGACTCCGTTCTTCGGAACAATGGAGCGAGCAACTGACTTATTGGAAATAATACATATTGATGTATGCAATCCGATGAGTGCTGAGACTCGCGGTGGGTATCGTTATTTTCTGACCTTCACAGATTATTTGAGCAGATATGGGTATATCTACTTGATGAAACATAAGTCTGAAACATTTGAAAAGTTCAAAGAATTTCAGAGTGAAGTGGAAAATCATCGTGACAAGAAAATAAGGTTTCTACGATCTGATCGCGGAGACAAATAATTGAGTTATGAGTTTGGTCTTCAATTAAAACAATGTGGAATAGTTTCACAAATTCGTGCCACCTAGAACACCACAGCATAATGGTGTGTCCGAACGTCATAACCGTACTTTATTGGATATTGTACAATCTATGATGTTTCTTACCGATTTATCACTATCGTTTTGGCGTTATGCATTAGAGACAGCTGCATTCACATTAAAAAGGGGCACCATCTAAGTCCGTTGAGACGACACAATATGAACTATGGTTTGGCAAGAAACCAAAGTTGTCGTTTCTTAAAGTTTGGGGTTGCGATGCTTATGTGAAAAAATTTCATCCTGATAAGCACAAACCCAAATCGGAGAAATGTGTCTTCATAGGATACCCAAAGGAGAAAGTTGGGTACACCTTCTATCACAGATCCGAAGGCAAGACATTCGTTGCTAAGAATGGATCCTTTCTAGAGAAGGAGTTTCTCTCGAAAGAAGTGAGTGGGAGGAAAGTAAAACTTGATAAGGTAATTGTACCTTCTCCCTTATTGGAAAGTAGTTCATCACAGAAATCTGTTCCTGTGACTACTACACCAATTAGTGCGGAAGCTAATGATGATGATCATGTAACTTCAGATCAAGTTACTACCGAATCTCGTAGGTAAACCAGAGTGAGATCCGCACCAGAGTGGTACGGTAATCCTGTTCTGGAAGTCATGTTACTAGACCATGACGAACTTGCGAACTATGAGGAAGCGATGATGAGCCCAGATTCCACAAAATGGTTTGAGGCCATGAAATCTGAGATGGGATCCATGTATGAGAACAAAGTTTAGACTTTGGTTGTCTTGCCCAATGATCGGCAAGCCATAGAAAATAAATGGATCTTCAAGAGGAAGACGGACACTGATAGTAGTGTTACTATCTACAAAGCTAAAATTGTCGCAAAAGGTTTTCGACAAGTTCAAGGTGTTGAATAACAATGAGAGTTTCTCACTCGTATCTATGCTTAAGTCTATCCGAATCATGTTAGCAATTGCCGCATTTTATGAAATCTGGCAAATGGATAAACAAAATTGCATTCCTTAATGGAGTTATTAAAGAAGAGTTATATATGATGCAACCAGAAGGTTTTGTCGATCCTAAAGGTGTTAACAAAATATGCAAGCTCCAGCGATCCATCTATGGACTGGTGCAAGCATCTCGAAGTTGGAATATATGCTTTGATAAGTTGATCAAAGCATATAGTTTTATACATACTTGCAGTGAAGCCTGTATTTACAAGAAAGTGAGTGGGAGCACTACAACATTTCTGATAAGTATATGTGAATGACATATTGTTGATCGGAGATAATGTAGAATTATTCTACAAAGCATAAAGAAGTGTTTGAAAGGAGTTTTTCAAAGAAAGACCTCGGTGAAGCTGCTTACAGATTGAGCATCAAGATCTATAGAGATAGATCAAGACGCTTGATAAGTTTTTTCAATGAGTACATACCTTGACAAGATTTTGAAATAGTTCAAAATGGAACAGTCAAAGAAGGAGTTCTTGCCTGTGTTACAAAGGTGTGAAGTTGAGTAAGACTCAAAACCCGACCACGGCAGAAGATAGAGAGAGAATGAAAGTCATTCCCTATGCCTCAGCCATAGGTTCTATAAAGTATGCCATGATGTGCACCTGACCTATTGTATGCCCTGCCCTGAGTTTGGCAAGGGAGTACAATAGTGATCTAGGAGTAGATCACTGGACATTGGTCAAAATTATCCTTAGTAGAATAAGGATATGTTTCTCGATTATGGAGGTGACAAAAGGTTCGTCGTAAAGGGTTACGTCGATGCAAGTTTTGACACTGATCCAGATGACTCTAAGTCTCAATCTGGATACATATTAAAAGTGGGAGCAATTAGCTAGAGTAGCTCCATGCAGAGCATTGTTGACATAGAAATTTGCAAAATACTTACAGATCTGAATGTGGCAGACCCGTTGACTAAACTTCTCTCACAAGCAGAACATGATCACACCTCAGTACTCTTTGGGTGTTAATCACATAGCGATGTGAACTAGATTATTGACTCTAGTAAACCCTTTGGGTGTTGGTCACATGTCGATGTGAACTATGGGTGTTAATCACATGGTGATGTGAACTATTGATGTTAAATCACATGGCGATCTGAACTAGATTATTGACTCTAGTGCAAGTGGGAGACTGAAGGAAATATGCCCTAGAGGCAATAATAAAGTTATTATTTATTTCCTTATATCATGATAAATGTTTATTATTCATGCTAGAATTGTATTAACCGGAAACATAATACATGTGTGAATACATAGACAAATAGAGTGTCACTTGTATGCCTCTACTTGATTAGCTCGTTGATCAAAGATGGTTATGTTTCCTAACCATAGACATGAGTTGTCATTTGATTAACGGGATCACATCATTAGGAGAATGATGTGATTGACTTGACCCATTCCGTTAGCATAACACTTGATCGTTTAGTTTGTTGCTATTGCTTTCTTCATGACTTATACATGTTCCTATGACTATGAGATTATGCAACTCCCGTTTACCAGAGGAACACTTTGTGTGCTACCAAACGTCACAATGTAATTGGGTGATTATAAAGGTGCTCTACAGGTGTCTCCAAAGGTACTTGTTTTGTTGGCGTATTTCGAGATTAGGATTTGTCACTCCGATTGTCGGAGAGGTATCTCTGGGCCCTCTCGGTAATGCACATCACTCAAGTCTTGCAAGCATTGCAACTAATAAGTTAGTTGCGGGATGATGTCTTACGGAACGAGTAAAGAGACTTGTCGGTAACGAGATTGAACTAGGTATTAAGATACCGACAATCGAATCTCGGGCAAGTAGCATATCGATGACAAAGGGAACAACGTATGTTGTTATGCGGTTTGACCGATAAAGATCTTCGTAGAATATGTAGGAGCCAATATGAGCATCTAGGTTCCGCTATTGGTTATTGACCGGAGACGTGTCTCGGTCATGTCTACATAGTTCTCGAACCCGTAGGGTCCGCATGCTTAAAGTTCGATGACGGTTATATTATGAGTTTATGTGTTTTGATGTACCGAAGGAGTTCGGAGTCCCGGATGAGATCTAGGACATGACGAGGAGTCTCGAAATGGTCGAGACATAAAGATCGATATATTGGACGACTATATTCGGACATCGGAAAGGTTCCGAGTGATTCGGGTATTTTCGGGAGTACCGAGGAGTTACGGGAATTCGTACTGGGCCTTAATGGGCCATACGGGAAAGGAGAGAAAGGCCTCAAAGGATGGCCGCACCCCTTCCCATGGGCTGGTCCGAATTGGAGTAGGGAGGGGGGCGCCCCCTTCCTTCCTTCTCCTTTTCCCTTCCCTTTCCTTCCCTCCTACTCCTACTACATGGAAGGGCTCCTAGTTCTACTAGGAAAGGGGGAATCCTACTTCCGGTGGGAGTAGGACTCCCCTAGGCCGGCCCTCCCCCTCCTCCACTCCTTTATATACAGGGGCAGGGGTACCCCAAAGACACAACAATTGATCTCTTGATCTCTTAGCCGTGTGCGGTGCCCCCTCCACCATAATCCACCTCGGTCATATCGTAGAGGTGCTTAGGCGAAGCCCTGCGTCGGTAGAACATCATCATCGTCACCACGCCGTCATGCTAATAATACTCTCCCTCAACACTCGGCTGGATCAGAGTTCGAGGGACGTCATCGAGTTGAACGTGTGCAGAACTCGGAGGTGTCGTGCGTTCGGTACTTGATCGGTCGGATTGTGAAGACGTACGACTACATCAACCGCGTTGTGCTAACGCTTCCGCTTTCGGTCTACGAGGGTACGTAGACAACACTCTCCCCTCTCGTTGCTATGCATCACCATGATCTTGCGTGTGCGTAGGAATTTTTTTGAAATTACTACGTTCCCCAACAACTTCAACCCACGGAGGGTAAAGGTTGTCTGAGTCCATGGAGGGCTCCACCCATGAAGGGTCCATGAAGAAGCAACCTTGTCTACTCTACCATGGCTTCCGTACACGAAGGACTAGCCTCACTCGGGTAGATCTTCACGAAGTAGGCAATCTCCTTGCCCTTACAAACTTTTTGGTTCAACTCCACATCATGTCGGAGGCTCCCAAGCGACACCTGACCAATCTAGGAGACACCACTCTCCAAAAGGTAATAGATGGTGTGTAGATGATGAACTCCTTGCTCTTGTCCTTCAAATGATAGTCTCCCCAACACTCAATTCTCTCTCATCGATTTGGCTATGATGGAAGAAGGATTTGAGTGGAAAGCAACTTGGAGAAGGCCCAATCCTTTCGAGGCAAAGGACAGGCCAAAACGGTCTCTTATGATAAGCAAAGCGTTCTTGAGGGTGCACGGGAATTTCATCTAGTCACTTTCATCATGTTGGTTCGATTTGTGTTCGCAACTTTGATAATTTGATATGCGAGTGGACCGGTGCTTAGATGTTGTTCTTACTTGAACAAACCTCCTACTTATGATTAACCCTCCCGCAAGCATCCGCAACTACGAGAAAAATATTAAGAATAAATTCTAACCATAGCATTAAACTCTAGGATCCAATCGGTCCCTTACGGAATAGCGCATAAACTGGGGTTTAAGCTTCTGTCACTCTCGCAACCCATCATCTAATTGCTACTCCACAATGCATTCCCTTAGGCCCAAATATGGTGAAGTGTCATGTAGTTGACATTCACATGACATCACTAAGGGAATCACAACATACATACTATCAAAATATTGAACACATATCAAATTCACATGATTACTTGCAACATGATTTCTCCCGTGACCTCAAGAACAAAGGTAACTGCTCACAAATAATAAACATGCTCATGATCAGAGGGGTATTAAATAGCATATTGGATCCGAACATATAATCTTCCACCAAATAAACCATATAGTAATCAACTACAAGATGTAATCAACACTACTAGTCACCCACAAGTACCAATCTATAGTTTCGGTAACAAGATTGAACATAATAGATGAACTAGGGTTTGAGAGGAGATGGTGTTGTTGAAGATGTTGATGGAGATTGCCCTCCCCAAGATGGGAGAGTTGTTGGTGATGATGATGACGATGATTTCCCCCTCCGGGAGGGAAGTTCCCCCGGCGGAATCGCTCCGTCGGAGGGCAAAAGTGCTCCTGCCCAAGTTCTGCCTCGAGGCGGCGGCGCTTCTCCCGAAAGTCCTCTCCTTATTTTTTCTAGGTCAAAATCACTTATATACCAGAAGATGGGCACCGGAGGTGGGCCGAGGAGGCCACAACCCACCAGGGCACACCTGGGGGCTCGGCGTGCCCAGGTGGGTTGTGCCCACCTGGTGGCCCCCTCTGGTAGTTATTGGCTCCAATATTTCTTAAATATTCCATAAAAATCCCTGTGAAGTTTCAGCTTATTTGGAGTTGTGCAGAATAGGTAGCCTGACGTAGCTTTTTTAGGTCCAGATTTCCAGCTGCTGGAATTCTTCCTCTTGGTGCGTTCCTTGCAAATTATGAGAGAAAAGGCATTAGAATTACTCTAAAAGGCATTATTATGGATAAAAACATTATAAATAACAGTAAGAAAACATGATGCAAAATGGACGTATCAACAGTCTAGGCAACAGACCCATGGTTTGTTGCACCGATAGGGAACCGCACATACACCCAGCGGATAAACTTGTGCATGTGTGGTTCACACTTACAGCAACTTCCAATGGAAATTCAAAGAAAGAAACCTGAATTTTATAGCTACAAGACGATGCTCCATTTTTAGATGTTTCCTTGAGTTTTGTTAGGGTTTTTTCTTGCTTAGAAAGGCGAGACGGTGACGGCTCCATGAAGATGAAATAAGGTTCTCTTCATCTAGTCCCCGCCACGGTGGTGCATTTAGCATTGCCGGTGGGCGTGTGGATGTGTGTCTCCAACGAATTTGTCTTTGGAGGGATCTGCTTGGATTTGGTCATTGTTCGTCTATGTTCGTGTATTCTCAAGTTGGATCCTTCCGATCTACACTACTCTTCATCGGCGGCGTTTGTTGTTCTGGTGCGCTGATTCTATGGGGCCTTAGCACGGCGACTTCTGACTGTGTACTACAAGAAGTTTTGTCTGGCTCGAGAGGGGCAATGACAGCGGTGCGCCTTCGGCTCGCTTCAATGCTTTTAATCGCTGCCAGGTGGTCTACCGACCTAAATGAATTTTTTATTATTTCTGGTGTTCACTTTACTATCATGATTGAGGATGAATAGATCATAAGTTTTTTTTTGAAAAAAGAACTCTTAAATCAGCTAACTCACTGGAGAAAACATCTGAAGATCAGAATATTCAAAAGTTTACCATTTTGAAAATCATTTTTTGCGAGGGAAATTGAGAGCTTTATTCAACGAACGCATTCGCCGACCAGTCAGCCAGGAGGCTGTTGATCAGGAAGCTAGGAGTGGATTCCAACCAGCTTTCGGTCACATTAAGCGAACAACCTCGCTTAGCACAAAGATGTGTGGAACCGTTTTGAAAGATCGTGGATGTCGCCTAGAGGGGGATTGATACGTCTCCGATGTATCTATAATTTTTGATTGTTCCATGCTATTATATTACCTGTTTTGGATGTTAATGGGCTTTATTTTACACTTTTATATTATTTTTGGGACTAACCTATTAACCAAAGGCCCAGCCCAAATTGTTGTTTTTTGCCTATTTCAGTGTTTTGTAGAAAAGGAATATGAAATGGAGTCCAAACGGAACGAAACCTTCGGGAACGTGATTTTTGGAACAAACGTGATCCAGAGGACTTGGAGTGGACGTTGATAACCCACAAGTATAGGGGATCGCAACAGTTTTCGAGGGTAGAGTATTCAACCCAAATTTATTGATTCGACACAAGGGGAGCCAAAGAATATTCTCAAGTATTAGCAGCTGAGTTGTCAATTCAACCACACCTGGAAACTTAATATATGCAGCAAAGTGTTTAGTAGAAAAGTAATATGATAGTAGTGGTAACAGTAGCAAAAGGTAACGATAGCAAAAATAATAATTTTGGTGTTTCATAGTGATGATAGCAATAGCAACGGAAAAGTAAATAAGCACAACAATATATGGAAAAGCTCGTAGGCAATGGATCGGTGATGGAGAATTATGCCGGATGCGGTTCATCATGTAACAGTCATAACCTAGGGTGACACAGAACTAGCTCCAATTCATCAATGTAATGTAGGCATGCATTCCGAATATAGCCATACGTGCTTATGGAAAAGAACTTGCATGACATCTTTTGTCCTACCCTCCCGTGGCAGCGGGGTCCTAGTGGAAACTAAGGGATATTAAGGCCTCCTTTTAATAGAGTACCGGACCAAAGCATTAACACACAGGGAATACATGAACTCCTCAAACTACGGTCATCACCGGGAGTGGTCCCGATTATTGTCACTTCGGGGTTGCCGGATCATAACACATAGTAGGTGACTATAGACTTATAAGATAGGATCAAGAACTCACATATATTCATGAAAACATAATAGGCTCAGATCTGAAATCATGGCACTCGGGCCCTAATGACAAGCATTAAGCATAGCAAAGTCATAGCAACATCAATCTCAGAACATAGTGGATACTAGGGATAAAACCCTAACAAAACTAACTCGACTACATGATAAATCTCATCCAACCCATCACCGTCCAGCAAGCCTACGATGGAATTACTCACGCAGGGCGGTGAGCATCATGAAATTGGTGATGGAGGATGGTTGATGCTGACGATGGCGACGGATTCCGCTCTCCGGAGCCCCGAAAGGACTCCAGATCAGCCCTCCCGAGAGAGTTTAGAGCTCGGCGGCGGCTCCGTATCGTAAAACGCGATGAATCCTTCTTCTTAATTTTTCTCTCCCCGAATACAAATATATGGAGTTGGAGTTGAGGTCGGTGGAGCTCCAGGGGGGCCACGAGGCAGGGGGCACGCCTAGGGGGGCAGGTGCGCCCCCACCCTTATGGCTAGGGTGTGGGCCCCCTGGCCTTGATTCTTTGCCAGTATTTTTTATTATTTCCAAAAATAATCTCCGTGGAGTTTCAGGTCATTCCGAGAACTTTTGTTTCTGCACATAAATAACACCATGGCAATTCTGCTGAAAATAGCGTCAGTCCGGGTTAGTTCCATTCAAATCATGCAAGTTAGAGTCCAAAACAAGGGCAAAAGTGTTTGGAAAAGTAGATACGACAGAGATGTATCAACTCCCCCAAGCTTAAACCTTTGCTTGTCCTCAAGCAATTCAGTTGACAAACTGAAAGTGATAAAGAAAAACTTTTACAAACTATGTTTGCTCTTGTTGCTGTAAATATGTAAAGCCAACATTCAAGTTTTCAGCAAAGATTATGAACTAACCATATTCACAATAACTCTTAGGTCTCATGTTTACTCATATCAATGGCATAATCAACTAGCGAGCAATAATAATAAATCTCGGATGACAACACTTTCTCAAAACAATCATAATATGATATAACAAGATGGTATCTCGCTATCCCTTTCTGAGACTGCGAAACATAAATGCAGAGCACCTTTAAAGATCAATGACTGACTAGACATTGTAATTCATGGTAAAAGAGATCCAGTCAAGTCATACTCAACGTATTCTAACAGTAATGAATGCAAATGATAGCCGTGCTCTCCAACAGGTGCTTTTTAATAAGAGGATGATGACTCAACATAAAAGTAAATAGATAGGCCCTTCGCAGAGGGAAGCAGGGATTTGTAGAGGTGCCAGAGCTCGGTTTTGAAATAGACGTGAATAATATTTTGAGCGGTATACTTTCATTGTCAACATAATAACCAAGAGATGGCGATATCTTCCATGCTACACACATTATAGGCGGTTCCCAAACAGAATGGTAAATTTTATACTCCCCCTCCACCAACAAGCATCAATTCATGGCTTGGTCGAAACAACAAGTGCCTCCAACTAACAACAGTCCTGGGGGAGTTTTGTTTGTAATTATTTTTGTTGGGGAACGTTGAAGAAAACAAAAATTTTCCTACGGTTTCACCAAGATCCATCTATGAGTTCATCTAGCAACGAGTGATCGGATTGCATCTACATACCTTTGTAGATCACGCGCGGAAGCGTTCAAAGAACGGGGATGAGGAAGTCGTACTCGACGTGATCCAAATCACCAAAGATCCCAGCGCCGAACGGACGGCACCTCCGCGTTCAACACACGTACGGTCAGCATGACGTCTCCTCCTTCTTGATCCAGCAAGGGGGGAGGAGAGGTTGATGAAGATCCAGCAGCACGACGGCGTGGTGGTGGATGCAGCAGTCACCGCAGCAGGGCTTCGCCGTTCTTCTGCGAGAGGGAGAGGTGTAGCAGGGGAGAGGGAGGCGCCAAGAGTCAAGGGTCCGGCTGCCCCTCCCTCCCCCCTTTATATAGGCTCCCCAAGGGGGGCGCCGGCCCTAGGAGATGGGATCTCCTAGGGGGGGCGGCGGCCAAGAGTGGAGTGGCCCCCAAGGCAAGTGGGGCGCCCCCCCCACCCTAGGGTTTCCAACCCTAGGCGCAGGGGGTAGGCCAAGGGGGGCACACCAGCCCACTATGGGCTGGTTCCCCTCCCCACTTCAGCCCATGGGGCCCTCCGGGATGGGTGGTCCCACCCGATGGACCCCCGGGACCCATCCGGTTGTCCCGGTACAATACCGGTGACTCCCGAAACTCTCCCAATGGCCGAAACTGCACTTCCTATATATAATTCTTCACCTTCGGACCATTCCGGAACTCCTCGTGACATCCGGGATCTCATCCGGGACTCCGAACAACTTTCGGGTTACTGCATATTCATATCTCTACAACCCTAGCGTCACCGAACCTTAAGTGTGTAGACCCTACGGGTTCGGGAGACATGTAGACATGACCGAGATGGCTCTCCGGTCAATAACCAACAGCAGGATCTGGATACCCATGTTGGCTCCCACATGCTCCTCGATGATCTCATCGGATGAACCACGATGTCAAGGATTCAAGCAACCCTGTATACAATTCCCTTTGTCAATCGGTGTGTTACTTGCCCGAGATTCGATCGTCGGTATCCCAATACCTCGTTCAATCTCGTTACCGGCAAGTCACTTTACTCATACCGTAATGCATGATCTCGTGACCAGACACTTGGTCACTTTGAGCTCATTATGATGTTGCATTACCGAGTGGGCCCAGAGATACCTCTCCGTCATACGGAGTGACAAATCCCAGTCTTGATCCGTGTCAACCCAACAGACACTTTCGGAGATACACGTAGTATACCTTTATAGTCACCCAGTTACGTTGTGACGTTTGGTACACCCAAAGCACTCCTACGGTATCCGGGAGTTACACGATCTCATGGTCTAAGAAAAATATACTTGACATTGGAAAAACTCTAGCAAACGAACTATACGATCTTGTGCTATGTTTAGGATTGGGTCTTGTCCATCACATCATTCTCCTAATGATGTGATCTCGTTATCAATGACATCCAATGTCCATAGTCAGGAAACCATGACTATCTGTTGATCAACGAGCTAGTCAACTAGAGGCTTACTAGGGACATGTTGGTGTCTATGTATTCACACATGTATTACGATTTCCGGATAACACAATTATAGCATGAATAAAAGACAATTATCATGAACAAGGAAATATAATAATAATCCTTTTATTATTGCCTCTAGGGCATATTTCCAACAGTCTCCCACTTGCACTAGAGTCAATAATCTAGTTAGATTGTGATGAATCGAACACCCATGGAATTCTGGTGTTGATCATGTTTTGCTCTAAGGAGAGGTTTAGTCAACGGATCTGCTACATTCAGGTCCGTATGTACTTTACAAATATCTATGTCTCCATCTTGAACATTTTCACGAATGGACTTGAAGCGACGCTTGATGTGCCTGGTCTTCTTGTGAAACCTGGGCTCCTTGGCAAGTGCAATAGCTCCAGTGTTCTCACAGAAGAGTTTGATCGGCCCCGACGCATTGGGTATGACTCCTAGGTCGGTGATGAACTCCTTCACCCAAATTGCTTCATGCGCTACCTCCGAGGCTGCCATGTACTCCGCTTCACATGTAGATCCTGCCACGACGCTCTGCTTGCAACTGCACCAGCTTACTGTCCCACCATTCAAAATATACACGTATCCGGTTTGTGACTTAGAGTCATCCAGATCTGTGTCGAAGCTAGCGTCGACGTATCCCTTTACGACGAGCTCTTAGTCACCTCCATAAACAAGAAACATTTCCTTAGTCCTTTTCAGGTACTTCAAGATATTCTTGACCGTTGTCCAGTGTTCCTTGCCGGGATTACTTTGGTACCTACCTACCAAACTTACGGCAAGGTTTACATCAGGTCTGGTACACAGCATGGCATACATAATAGAACCTATGGCTGAGGCATAGGGGATGACACTCATCTCTTCTATATCTTCTGCCGTGGTCGGACATTGAGCTGAGCTCAATTTCACACCTTGCAACACAGGCAAGAACCCCTTCTTAGACTGATCCATATTGAACTTCTTCAATATCTTATCAAGGTATGTGCGTTGTGAAAGACCTATGAGGCGTCTTGATCTATCTCTATAGATCTTGATGCCTAATATATAAGCATCTTCTCCAAGGTCCTTCATTGAAAAACTCTTATTCAAGTAGGCCTTAATGCTGTCTAAAAGATCTATATCATTTCCCATCAAAAGTATGTCATCTACATATAATATGAGAAATGCTACAGAGCTCCCACTCACTTTCTTGTAAACGCAGGCTTCTCCATAAGTCTGCATAAACCCAAACGCTTTGATCATCTCATCAAAGCGAATGTTCCAACTCCAAGATGCTTGCACCAGCCCATAAATCGAGCGTTGGAGCTTGCACACCTTGTCAGCATTCTTAGGATCGACAAAACCTTCCGGCTGCATCATATACAATTCTTCCTTAAGGAAACCATTAAGGAATGCCGTTTTGACGTCCATTTGCCATATCTCATAATCATGGAATGCGGCAATTGCTAACATGATTCGGACGGACTTCAGCTTCGCTACCGGTGAGAAAGTCTCATCGCAGTCAACCCCTTGAACTTGTCGATAACCCTTAGCGACAAGCCGAGCTTTATAGATGGTCACATTACCATCCGCGTCTGTCTTCTTCTTAAAGATCCATTTATTTTCTATGGCTCGCCGCTCAACGGGCAAGTCAGTCAAAGTCCATACTTCATTTTCATACATGGATCCTATCTCGGATTTCATGGCTTCCAGCCATTTGTCGGAATCCGGGCCCGCCATCGCTTCTTCATAGTTTGAAGGTTCACCGTTGTCTAACAACATGATTTCCAAGACAGGGTTGCCGTACCACTCTGGTGCGGAACGTGTCCTTGTGGACCTACGAAGTTCAGTAGCAACTTGATCTGAAGTTTCATGACCATCATCATTAACTTCCTCTCTAGTCGGTGCAGGCACCTCAGGAACATTTTCTTGAGTTGCGCCATTTTCCGGTTCAAGAGGTAATACTTCATCAAGTTCTACTTTCCTCCCACTTACTTCTTTTGAGAGAAACTCTTTCTCTAGAAAGGATCCATTCTTGGCAACAAAGATCTTGCCTTCGGATCTGAGGTAGAAGGTATACCCAATAGTTTCTTTAGGGTATCCTATGAAGACGCATTTTTTCGACTTGGGTTCGAGCTTTTCAGGTTGAAGTTCTTGACATAAGCATCGCATCCCCAAACTTTTAGAAACGACAGCTTAGGTTTCTTCCCAAACCATAATTCATACGGTGTCATCTCAACGGATTTCGACGGAGCCCTATTTAAAGTGAATGCGGCAGTCTCTAAAGCATAGCCCCAAAATGATAGCGGTAAATCGGTAAGAGACATCATAGATCGCACCATATCTAATAGAGTGCGATTACGATGTTCGGACACACCATTACGCTGAGGTGTTTCAGGCGGCGTGAGTTGTGAAACTATTCCACATTTTCTTAAGTGTGTGCCAAATTCGTGACTCAAGTATTCTCCCCCACGATCTGATCGCAAGAACTTGATTTTCCTGTCACGTTGATTCTCAACCTCACTCTGAAATTCCTTGAACTTTTCAAAGGTCTCAGACTTATGTTTCATTAAGTAGACATACCCATATCTACTCAAGTCATCAGTGAGGGTGAGAACATAACGATAGCCACCGCGAGCCTCAACACTCATTGGACCGCACACATCAGTATGTATGATTTCCAATAAGTTGGTTGCTCGCTCCATTGTTCCTGAGAACGGAGTCTTGGTCATTTTACCCATGAGGCATGATTCGCACGTGTCAAATGATTCGTAATAAAGAGACTCTAAAAGTCCATCTGCATGGAGCTTCTTCATGCGTTTGACACCTATGTGACCAAGGCGGCAGTGCCACAAGTATGTGGGACTATCATTATCAACCTTACATCTTTTGGTATTCACACTATGAATATGTGTAGCATTACGATCGAGATTCATTAAGAATAAACCATTCACCATCGGAGCATGACCATAAAACATATCTCTCATATAAATAGAACAACCATTATTCTCGGATTTAAATGAGTAGCCATCTCGAATTAAACGAGATCCTGATACAATGTTCATGCTCAAAACTGGCACTAAATAACAATTATTGAGGTTTAAAACTAATCCCGTAGTTAAATGTAGAGGTAGCGTGCCGACGGCGATCACATCGACCTTGGAACCATTCCCGACGCGCATCGTCACCTTGTCCTTCGCCAGTCTCCGCTTATTCCACAGCTCCTACTTTGAGTTACAAATGTGAGCAACTGCACCGGTATCAAATACCCACGAGCTACTACGAGTACTGGTAAGGTACACATCAATTACATGTATATCACATATACCTTTCGTTTTGCCGGCCTTCTTGTCCGCTAAGTATTTGGGGCAGTTCTGCTTCCAGTGACCACTTTCCTTGCAATAAAAGCACTCAGTCTCGGGCTTGGGTCCATTCTTTGGCTTCTTCCCGGGAGCTTGCTTGCCGGGCGCGGCAACTCCCTTGCCGTCCTTCTTGAAGTTCTTCTTACCCTTGCCTTTCTTGAACTTAGTGGTTTTATTCACCATCAACACTTGATGTTCCTTTTTGACTTCTACCTCTGCTAATTTCAGCATTGCAAATACTTCAGGAATGGTCTTTTCCATCCCCTGCATATTGAAGTTCATCACAAAGCTCTTGTAGCTCGGTGGAAGCGACTGAAGGATTTTGTCAATGACCGCGTCATCTGGGAGATTAACTCCCAGCTGAGTCAAGCGGTTATGTAACCCTGACATAGTGAGTATGTGCTCACTGACAGAACTATTTTCCTCCATCTTACAGCTGAAGAACTTGTCGGAGACTTCATATCTCTCGACCCGGGCATGAGCTTGAAAAACCATTTTCAGCTCTTCGAACATCTCATATGCTCCGTGTCTCTCAAAACGCTTTTGGAGCCCCGGTTCTAAGCTGTAAAGCATGCCGCACTGAACGAGGGAGTAATCATCATCACGTGTCTGCCAAGCGTTCATAACGTCTTGTTCCGCAGGGAGAACGGGTGCGTCACCTAGCGGTGCTTCTAGGACATAATCTTTCTTTGCAGTTATGAGGATGATCCTCAGGTTCCGGACCCAGTCCGTATAATTGCTGCCATCGTCTTTCAGCTTGGTTTTCTCTAGGAACGTGTTGAAGTTGAGGACAACGTTGGCCATTTGATCTACAAGACATATTGTAAATATTTTAGACTAAGTTCATAATAATTAAGTTCATCTATTTAATGAACTCCCACTCAGATAGACATCCCTCCAGTCATCTAAGTATAACATGATCCGAGTTAACTAGGCCGTGTCCGATCATCACGTGAGACGGACTAGTCAACATCGGTGAACATCTTCATGTTGATCGTATCTTCTATACGACTCATGCTCGACCTTTCGGTCTTCTGTGTTCCAAGGCCATGTCTGTACATGCTAGGCTCGTCAAGTCAACCTAAGTGTTTGCATGTGTAAATCTGTCTTACACCCGTTGTATGTGAACGTTGGAATCTATCACACCCGATCATCACGTGGTGCTTCGAAACAATGAACTGTCGCAACGACGCATAGTTAGGGGGAACACTTTCTTGAAATTATTATGAGGGATCATCTTATTTACTACCGTCATTCTAAGTAAACAAGATGCAAAAACATGATAAACATCACATGCAATCAAATAATAATAGTGACATGATATGGCCAATATCACATAGCTCCTTTGATCTCCATCTTGGGGCTCCATGATCATCTTGTCACCGTCATGACACCATGATCTCCATCATCATGATCTCCATCATCGTGTCTCCATGAAGTTGCTCGCCAACTATTACTTCTACTACTATGGCTAACACGTTTAGCAATAAAGTAAAGTAATTTACATGGCATTCCTCAATGACACGCAGGTCATACAAAAAATAAAGACAACTCCTATGGCTCCTGCCAGTTATCATACTCATCGACATGCAAGTCGTGATTCCTATTACAATAGCATGAACATCTCATACATCACATATATATCATTCATCATTCATCACAACTTTGGCCATATCACATCACAAAACACTTGCTGCAAAAACAAGTTAGACGTCCTCTAATTGTTGTTGCAAGTTTTACGTGGTTGCAATAGGGTTCTAGCAAGAACGTTTTCTTACCTACGTGAAAGCCACAACGTGATTTGTCAACTTCTATTTACCCTTCATAAGGACCCTTTTCATCGAATCCGCTCCAACTAAAGTGGGAGAGACAGACACCCGCCAGCCACCTTATGCAACTAGTGCATGTCAGTCGGTGGAACCGGTCTCACGTAAGCGTACGTGTAAGGTTGGTCCGGGCCGCTTCATCCCACAATACCGCTGAAGCAAAATAAGACTAGTAGCGGCAAGAAAGTTGACAACATCTACGCCCACAACAAATTGTGTTCTACTCGTGCAAAGATAACTATGCATAGACCTAGCTCATGATGCCACTGTTGGGGAACATTGAAGAAAACAAAAAATTTCCTACGGTTTCACCAAGATCCATCTATGAGTTCGTCTAGCAACGAGTGATCGGATTGCATCTACATACCTTTGTAGATCACGCGCGGAAGCGTTCAAAGAACGGGGATGAGGAAGTCGTACTCGACGTGATCCAAATCAGCGGAGATCCTAGCGCCGAACGGACGGCACCTCCGTGTTCAACACACGTACGGTCAGCGTGACGTCTCCTCCTTCTTGATCCAGCAAGGGGGGAGGAGAGGTTGATGAAGATCCAGCAGCACGACGGCGTGGTGGTGGATGCCGCAGTCACCGCAGCAGGGCTTCGCCGTTCTTCTACAAGAGGGAGAGGTGTAGCAGGGGAGAGGGAGGCGCCAAGAGTCAAGGGTCCGGCTGCCCCTCCCTTCCCCCTTTATATAGGCTCCCCAAGGGGGGCGGCGGCCCTAGGAGATGGGATCTTCTAGGGGGGGCGGCGGCCAAGGGTGGAGTGGCCCCCAAGGCAAGTGGGGCGCCCCCCACCCTAGGGTTTCCAACCCTAGGCGCAGGGGGTGGGCCAAGGGGGGCGCACCAGCCCACTATGGGCTGGTTTCCCTCCCCACTTCAGCCCATGGGGCCCTCCGGGATGGGTGGTCCCACCCGATGGACCCCCGGGACCCATCCGGTGGTCCCGGTACAATACCGGTGACTCCCGAAACTCTCCCGATGGCCGAAACTGCACTTCCTATATATAATTCTTCACCTCCGGACCATTCCGGAACTCCTCGTGACGTCCGGGATCTCATCCGGGACTCCGAACAACTTTCGGGTTACTGCATATTCATATCTCTACAACCCTAGCGTCACCGAACCTTAAGTGTGTAGACCCTACGGGTTCGGGAGACATGTAGACATGACCGAGATGGCTCTCCGGTCAATAACCAACAGCGGGATCTGGATACCCATGTTGGCTCCCACATGCTCCTCGATGATCTCATCGGATGAACCATGATGTCGAGGATTCAAGCAACCCCGTATACAATTCCCTTTGTCAATCGGTACATTACTTGCCCGAGATTCGATCGTCGGTATCCCAATACCTCGTTCAATCTCGTTACCGGCAAGTCACTTTACTCGTACCATAATGCATGATCCCGTGACCAGACACTTGGTCACTTTGAGCTCATTATGATGATGCATTACCGAGTGGGCCCAGAGATACCTTTCCGTCATACGGAGTGACAAATCCCAGTCTTGATCCGTGTCAACCCAACAGACACTTTCGGAGATAACGAAGAGTATTTCAGGACATCTTGTAATAACAAGAGCAACTGGGGATGGCAATATGAACGATAGGTGTAAGTAGTTATCCAGAGGGATTTATCGATGGAAGTGAATTGCAAAAGCGATGGTACATAGTCTCGAGAGCACATCGTAGAGTATCTTCGGAATCTTCTGGTTAGCAGACGGTCATCTGAAGTAAGGGGCTCTCCGGGAGAAAGTACTTGCGAGAACCTAAAGTTAGTTTTTTTTTTT
>NC_041388.1:658486166-658492768 GCF_002162155.2 Triticum dicoccoides | reverse complement strand
GGAGTGGATCGGGGGGAGGGGAGTGGGGAACGAGGAGGAGAGTGGGCGTCGTGGGGTGGCGGCGGGTGAGGGAGACGAGGGGAGAGGTGGGGATTGTGCGGGGGAGTGGGGTGGCCGGGCTAGGGTTCGGTTGCCCCAGGGGGTGTTGTAGGTGCCAGCTGGGCCGGCCTGGTTGGCCCGATGGCCAACTGGGTCGAGGCCTAGTGGGGGGTCCCCTTTTTTTTGTATATTCTTTTCTGTTTTTATTTTATTTTACTTTTCTGTTTTCTATTATAGTTTTTAATAGTTTTCAGTTTTGTAAATTTATAAGACCAGTACCTAAAGGGAGGTTGTAAATTAGCCCACTTCCATAATATATTTTGGAATTTTTAAAATATTTAGTTCGCATTTTTATAAATTTCAAAAGGGCATTTATAATAGGTTTAGATGCTGTTTTAATTATTTTAGTGCATTGGAATAATTTATAGAAGTTTTGTTTCTTCACCATAATTATCTATGCAATATTTGACACGGTCCGAACAATTTTGTTTTAAAGTTTGAAAACTTTGTTTGTTTGCCAAAAATTCAAGTTTGAATTCGAATCGTTTTCGAACTAATGCGAGATTAGCCACAGTAATCAAGGTGACGTGGCATCATTAGCGAAGGATTACTGTAGCGTAACTATCCGGGCGTCACAATTCTCCTCCACTACAAGAAATCTCGTCCCGAGATTTAAGAGGGGGACTAGGGGGAAAGGTCTGGTTACGAAATCCTAACGAATCTTCTCGTCTTTGGTTGCTCTTCTTGAAGAGATCAATCCATTACACTGATGTCTTCATTCCTCTGCTTCAGGTCATCAGGATGAAGTCGGCATCCTTTCTTCGGGATCTTCATCGTATTTAAGAATAGGTAACGAGGCAGATCAGCAACGACAGAATGCTATAAGGGTAATAACCTGGGATTAACCCATGAATGAGCAAATGAGTACCTCTCGAGTTGAACAAAATAAAACACATCGAGAGTAAAGTTGGAAGGTACAATAAGAAGTTTCAAGCAGCCAGGCAATCATTCATCGCCTAGGCAGAAGGTGAAAAGGGGTTTCAAGCAACGGAATAATTATTGTGTCCGATGCCAGAATTGACGATCTCATTGGAAGGTGGCTCATGAATTACATACGAGTCCACGCGGGAGGAATAACTTTGGGAACAGGGGGTGTACAGGAGAGTCAGGTTTCGATCCTGTGGAACTGTGGGTTATGGGCCCACCACGTGGGTTAAAGGTAGGAAGGGCGGAGACGTCTTGCGTGATCATGCAAGCAAGGTATGTCAGAGGATAGCCTATCAGTTATGTCGGCAACAACATCAGTACCAAGGACGAGGGATGAAGAGAACCATTTTCCTGCTCGTTGAACGAGGCGGACCAGTAGGCAAATTTCTCGTCCATCGGTGGTTACCGAAATGTCACCAACAAAAGTAACAGGGTCTCATTGGCAGAGTTGTACACCGAGGTGTTTACATAAGCAGGAGAATATTACTGCTCAGATCATATAGATCACAAGAAAGGTTAAATCAACAATGGTAGGAAAACATGATCATCAGATTAAACAGATCAATGGAAAGGAAAATAGGTTTAAACACATATTTCAAGGGTATATCCTTCCCAAGGACAAGCAGAGCATGATATCCATGTCAGGATATAATGTAGAAAACTCTTTAGGTAGGGGAGAGGATTTTTCATGACATTACCCATACAGCGGTGTTTGGATAATTGGGCAGGAAATATTTAGCATTGGGCTTCAATGTACTTGTTGAAAATCAGAGTACCACAAACATGCTTCGAGATAGCATCGACATGGTCTTCGAGCAAAGGTCAGACTTTGAAAACATGAAGGATCCATCAGGAATAACTTGTAGAATAAGTCTTACAATTTCCTCATGGATGAATGGATAACCTTGCTGAAAAGGAATCTATAATGATAGGTCCTCCAGCCGGGGGGGGGGGTGCTAGGCATGACATCATGTTAGCGGGTCATCAAAGGATCAACATCATAACTCTTGGAAAGGTGTCCCAACCCTCATATTTGACCGAGATTCAGATCCGATTGGTGTCAGGATACCTCAGACTTAGGATACCTGAGAAGAAAAGGTGCAATGCAAATTGACGAGATGACATTGTAAGATTCTCGGGGAAATGAACTATGAAGTGTTTTCCGTTATCAAGAGTCCATCATTAACCCAAGGAGAGGACAAGGAGGTGGCTCATGGGCTCGGCGATAATCCATCGAGATTTCCGACAAGATGGATTTCCACAATTATGTGAACAAGGAGATAACATTTGTCAGATCAAATGGTATAATGATGTATGCTCGAGGAAACATACTCAATTAAACATTGGTTGAAAGGTGCACCTGAATATGGGTTGGGTCGCACGATCAATGTTAGAGTGGTGACTTGACGAACAAAAGAATTAGAATGAAACTCGACCATTACTTCAAAGCAATAGGGTTGCTAGAAGTTTTGAATTCACACCTCATAGTTCAATTGTCGGTATTCCGGTTAGAAATAACACGGGTACCAAGAAAGAATGGTGAGGGTGAGAAGTATCACCATACCAAGAATTCTTAAGAGGTGGAGTAATCCTCACGACCTTCTTGACATAAAAGATGGTAATACTCCCGAGGTAAGGAAGATCAAATGCTGGGTAGCAAGGAACTCAAGGTATTACACCAAGCATGAACAAGCTTGTGTTGGTGGGAAGGCAATAAAGTGGTCGATGATAATACAATTCATCTAGGGCAAGGATGGTATTTCTCATCATGAATTCAATTGATATCCTGGATGAGCTCAGAATGTTGATGATCACGACACCTTTGTCGCGAGAGTTCATGAAGATGTAATCGATCGGTGACGACATCAAGTCAAGTAACGATGAAGTGAAAGGTTATTGGAACCAAGGGTACGACACAAACTCGAAACCAAGCTTGTTGTTCAAGGCGAAATGATATGGCGATGAGGATCGACGTAAGGTTAGTTCATCGTCAAAAATTGGTGCTCCGAGAATAAGGGCCAGGTAGCACAGTTAGAATCGTCACGACAATGATATACCCAAACAGGCTAGGAATGGCGTGATCGGGTACAAACTCGTACTTATAGAAGCTTACTGAAGAGTTGTTGAATCGTAGTGCGGACTTAATTCAGTTATCGGTGTCTTTGAGTGTTCAATAACTCAGAGCCCGCGAAAAATTGGAATCAGTGGGAAGGTAGCACTTGATGAAGAACTCATAAGGAGTTATGCGGTTCCATGATAATCTCGAGATACCAGGGGGGTAATACTCGACACAAGATCAAAGTAAAGGTTGGACTGGGGCATTGCTCTGCAGAAGACAAGTGCTTAAACTTGCACGAGAAATGGTATTTAAAGGAGAACATGGTCAGAAGCAAGATTGCAAAAGGCCAGATCCCAGATATAAGATGATCTTATATCAATGGAATAATTAATTTTAAAAGAAGCTTCGATGAGAAGATGTGTATCGTGTCCATGGGCATGAACACAAAGTTCAAGGTCGACTCCCACTTCCCCAATGCACAACCTTTCATTCACTTCTCGCGTTCAATGAAGTTGTAGTGTTGAAATTTTATCTGGCAAAATATCAGAAGAGTACGACTCGTGAAAACTTTCGAGCCCACACATATTAAGGAAGGCATAGGTTCAACCCATCGGGGCATCTTAGAATCATATACCAGAATCTTTAGAAGTAATTAACTCAAGCTCGAAGACATAGCATGGTTGAGAAAGCAGACGATACAATTTACCAAAGGCATTATGTATCAGAGAAAAGGCTCACAAGGTTATTGAATATGAAGGGCGTTGTCAGATAAAATCCAACAAAGGATCTGGTGGTCCACAAGGGATCTGACGTGAGCATCGGTACTCAACTAGAGGAAGCAAATTATAGAAACAACTGACTAACTCAATTGTCAAATGCAAAGGAATTATGATTTCCAAATCAAGGGATCAGAAGCAATGCTCTGATTAGGGGTGGATAAGTTGAATAGCCTTAGGGTACAATCAAAGACAATTGGATTGGTCGAGAACCAATTCCAGTTAAAAGGATGGCAGCTCAGCCGGAAAATTAATTTATAAGGATCAATGATGATTGCGTGTATTCGCAAACATATTGAGTCAACGGACTCAAAATGATAATGACAAGGAATGTCATTAAGACTACGAGACTTATGGGATTAACCATAATGCAAGCAAGCAAGAATTTCAAGAGCCAAAGGCTCCAGAGGATTTTAGGAAGATCGAATAATATTTTAAAGACTTTTGTGAAACACATGAACAACTGGGGATGAGCGGATACTCGGCAAGCGCGAGTAATTATCCGTAGGGGTATTCATGCAGCAAGGAACCGCAGGGCAGTAAGCGTAAAGAATTCTCGGAATAACGAAGAGTATTTCAGGACATCTTGTAATAACAAGAGCAACTGGGGATGGCAATATGAACGATAGGTGTAAGTAGTTATCCAGAGGGATTTATCGATGGAAGTGAATTGCAAAAGCGATGGTACATAGTCTCGAGAGCACATCGTAGAGTATCTTCGGAATCTTCTGGTTAGCAGACGGTCATCTGAAGTAAGGGGCTCTCCGGGAGAAAGTACTTGCGAGAACCTAAAGTTAGTTTTTTTTTTTTGCAAAATCGTTTAACCCGAATAGAAGAGAGTTCAGAATCCCAGAGTAAAGGTCGAGGAGTAAAAGATCCTAATATCACCCAATGGCGACGTGGGCCCGTAAGGCACACAACCATGTTAGTAAAAGTTTTGCAATGACTAGACTCGACTTCGGCCAAGGAGTGTGGAAGGGGATTACTACAGGCAGTCGGCTCTGATACCAACTTGTGACGCCCCCGATTCAATCGTACACTAATCATGCACGCAAATGTGTACGATCAAGATCAGGGACTCACGGGAAGATATCACAACACAACTCTAAAACATAAATAAGTCATACAAGCATCATAATACAAGCCAGGGGCCTCGAGGGCTCGAATACAAGTGCTCGATCATAGACGAGTCAGCGGAAGCAACAATATCTGAGTACAGACATAAGTTAAACAAGTTTGCCTTAAGAAGGCTAGCACAAACTGGGATACAGATCGAAAGAGGCGCAGGCCTCCTGCCTGGGATCCTCCTAAACTACTCCAGGTCGTCGTCGTCAGCCTGCACGCAGCAGTAGGCACCTCCAATGTAGTAGTCGTCGTCGACGCTGGCTCCTGGCTCCTGGACTCCAGCATCTGGTTGCGACAACCAGAAAGAAAGGAAAGGGGAAAAAGGGGGGGAGAAAGCAACCGTGAGTACTCATCCAAAGTACTCGCAAGCAAGGAACTACACTACATATGCATGGGTATATGTGTAAAGGGCCATATCAGTGGACTGAACTGCAGAATGCCAGAATAAGAGGGGGATAGCTAATCCTGTCGAAGACTACGCTTCTGGCAGCCTCCGTCTTGCAATAGGCAGAAGAGGGTAGGTCGAAGTCCTCCAAGTAGCATCGCATAGCATATCCTACCCGGCGATCCTCCCCTCGTATCCCTGAGGGAGAGCGAAGACCACCGGTTGTATCTGGCACTTGGAAGGGTGTGTTTTATTAAGTATCCGGTTCTAGTTGTCATAAGGTCAAGGTACAACTCCAAGTCGTCCTGTTACCGAAGATCACGGCTATTCGAATAGATTAACTTCCCTGCAGGGGTGCACCACATAACCCAACACGCTCGATCCCATTTGGCCGGACACACTTTCCTGGGTCATGCCCGGCCTCGGAAGATCAACACGTCGCAGCCCCACCTAGGCAAAACAGAGAGGCCAGCACGCCGGTCTAAACCTAAGCGTGCAGGGGTCTGGGCCCATCGCCCATAGCACACCTGCACGTTGCGTACGCGGCCGAAAGCGGAACTAGCCCCCTTAATACAAGAGCAGGCTTACGTTCCAATCCGGCGCGCGCCGCTCCGTCGCTGACGTCTGAAGTGCTTCGGCTGATACCACGACGTCGGGATACCCATAACTACTCCCACGTAGATGGTTAGTGCGTATAGGCTCGTAGCCGACTCAGATCAAATACCAAGATCTCGTTAAGCGTGTTAAGTAACCGCGAATGCCGAACAGGGCCAGGCCCACCTGTCTCCTAGGTGGTCTCAACCTGCCCTGTCGCTCCGCCACAAAGTAACAGTCGAGGGCCGTCGGGAACCCAGGCCCACCTCTACCGGGATGGAGCCACCTGTCCTTTCAGCCCCCTCGTCAGAATCACTTGCGGGTACTCAATGAGCTGACCCGACTTTAGTCACCATCTGTATAGTAGGTATATATGTATAGTATATACCCGTGATCACCTCCCAAGTGATCACGGCCCGATAGTATAGCAAGGCAGACTGACAAGAATGTAGGGCCAATGATGATAAACTAGCATCCTATACTAAGCATTTAGGATTGCAGGTAAGGTATCAACAGATGTAGCGACAATGTCAGGCTATGCATCAGAATAGGATTAACGAAAGCAGTAACATGCTACACTACTCTAATGCAAGCAGTATAGAGGAGAATAGGCGATATCTGGTGATCAAGGGGGGGG
>NC_041388.1:658482326-658485028 GCF_002162155.2 Triticum dicoccoides | reverse complement strand
CCGATCCAGGAGTGGATCGGGGGGGAGGGGAGTGGGGAACGAGGAGGAGAGTGGGCGTCGTGGGGTGGCGGCGGGTGAGGGAGACGAGGGGAGAGGTGGGGATTGTGCGGGGGAGTGGGGTGGCCGGGCTAGGGTTCGGTCGCCCCAGGGGGTGTTGTAGGTGCCAGCTGGGCCGGCCTGGTTGGCCCGATGGCCAACTGGGCCGAGGCCTAGTGGGGGGTCCCCTTTTTTTTGTATATTCTTTTCTGTTTTTATTTTATTTTACTTTTCTGTTTTCTATTATAGTTTTTAATAGTTTTCAGTTTTGTAAATTTATAAGACCAGTACCTAAAGGGAGGTTGTAAATTAGCCCACTTCCATAATATATTTTGGAATTTTTAAAATATTTAGTTCGCATTTTTATAAATTTCAAAAGGGCATTTATAATAGGTTTAGCTGCTGTTTTAATTATTTTAGTGCATTGGAATAATTTATAGAAGTTTTGTTTCTTCACCATAATTATCTATGCAATATTTGACACGGTCCGAACAATTTTGTTTTAAAGTTTGAAAAATTTGTTTGTTTGCCAAAAATTCAAGTTTGAATTCGAATCGTTTTCGAACTAATGCGAGATTAGCCACAGTAATCAAGGTGACGTGGCATCATTAGCGAAGGATTACTGTAGCGTAACTATCCGGGCGTCACAAAGTCAAAGAAAGTAGAAGCAGGGAGAGCGACGTGATAGGTGCGTCGTCTGTCAAAGATTAGTCGGTACTAGAGGAACTGATCGTTCCTCTCAACAAAATGATGGCGAACCATAGCCTCATAATCCAAATAAGCAGGAGGCAACTCAATATCATCCTCACGTATGGTTATATCAAGAAAATTAGCTATACGGGTTGCATAAATTCCACTAAAGAAATCTCCATTAAATCTATTATGATGCAATCTACGTGCAACAATGGCTCCCAAATTATAAGATTTATCTCCTAACACAGCACTCCTAAGAATACTGAGGTTAGGGACACACATATGACATGCTTCATCTTTACCATTTATGCACATACCTATGAAGAGAGCAAAATAATGTATAGCAGGAAAATGAATGCTCCCTATGGTAGCTTGTGCTATATCTCTAGATTCCTCCATAGTTATACTAGCAAGAAAATCTCTAAATTCAGATTTGCGAGGTTCACTAGCACTACCCCATTGTGGAAGTTTGCAAGCAATGATAAAGTCCTCTAATTCCATAGTATAAGAATTTTCATAAAGATCAAACAGGATAGTTTGAGAATTACGTGAAGATAAAAATTCAAACCTCCCCACAAAGGAACTAGTGAGATAGTGGTACTGACGGCATTTTTCTGCCTCAAAGCTCACAAAATCAGCATTACGCAAATATGCGCTAAATTCTTTCTTAATTCCTGCTCGATCCATGAAGTCCTCTGAAGGCCATTCACAAGGCCGCATTGGAGCGTCCCTTGGTGGCTCATCATCAGCATCACGCATTGCAAGCCTGGATCCTTGTTTTCTTAAAGAACCACCTTGGTACATTTTCCTAAACATATTTCTTCCTCTAAAAAATTTCTGAAATTTTTAGTAACTTCAAATAAAAGAAAATCAAACTCAACAAAATTGGTAGCAACTACTCCTACAAGTTCCTAGAGCCTATATCATGCATCAAAACTACTTTTGACCATATAAATTTGACATGCAAGCTCAAGAACAGGGGCACCTAAGCAGCAAAAATATGCAATGAATAAAGCACTAGAACAAAAACTAATTGGACCATTGGAGGAGTCACATACCAAGGAACAATCCCCCAAAGCAGTTTTGTGAGAGGTGCTTTGAGCAAGGAGATCAAAAATCGCAGCAAAATGAGCTAGAACTCGGGTTTGAGCTGGTTGGTGATTTTTTTGGGAGGAAGAAGAAGTGTGTGGGTGCATGCACTCGAAGAATTCCGAGAGAATGACTGCATGTTTACTGATGTGCCACGGACTGCCGTCCAAACGCGGTCGCGATCGCGCTTGTTAGAGAACTCCGCCACAGACGTGTTTTCTCCCACAGAGTTGAAGCTCAAGCCCTTAGGGGTTACCCCATGCAAGCCGAAGGGCATTGGAGATCGTCTAAATATGGAGTGTATGCCGGTGTAGTACCTTGCCCGCCAGCGACCACTTCGTCGGTTCCCCCTCCTTGACGTCGTCAATCACTAATGGTGTGGCTTCTTCCTCAGTTAGATCTAACTTGCCCATTGCCTCCTCCAGCCTCGCCCTTGCCACGCACGGCGAGAGCGTTCCTTCATCTTCTTTGCCGGCGCCGGATGAACTCATCTTAGCGCCGCCCGAGTGTGCCTCGCCGATCGAGATCAGGCGCGCGCCGCCGCTTCCCCTTGAAACCCTAGTCGCCTATCAGGAGGCTCCTAAGTTTTCGGAGAACTTTTTTGCTAACTCTCCAACCATTTTGAAAATCATTTGAATCGAAAATGCCCAATGTGTCACCACTTCCCACGATACTATACGTCTATACGGGTAGCACACAAACCTGCCGGCTCCCGCAGATCTGCCCGACCCGGCTCCGGGAACCTGGAGTGCACGCGAGGGGAGCAGTAGGTGGGGTTTGGGTCTACCCACGACGCCCACCGGCCGTCGCGATGGCCGGCGCCGCCTGGCCGCTCTCCGCCGCCGCGGGCCTCCTCCCCGCCTCCCTTTCGCTGACCCTCCTCC
>NC_041388.1:658472308-658482095 GCF_002162155.2 Triticum dicoccoides | reverse complement strand
GCCCTCTCTTCTCCTCATGTGCGCAGGTCGTCGTGCTCGTGCTGGGCGTCGCCGCGGTATTCCTCGAGCACATCCGCAAGATCGGATGCATGCACTCGTAAGCCTCCTCTGTACTCCCCTCTTCTCTCTCTTGGGATCTGGCCCTCTCCGTCGTTGACTGGTCCGCCGTTCGGATTCGGCCGCAGGATTGAGAGGACCGCCGTCTCGGACGCCTTCTTCGAGGACCCTGGCTCGCTCAAGAAGGTGCTGATTGCTCGTACGAATTGTTTGTGCTGTGGCACGGTGTGCACGCTAGGTGTTTGCTCATTTGCTTGTGCTGCCTGTCGTAGGTTCCCTGCCCGTCGATTTTTGACCCTGCCGAGAAGTACATTTCGTTGATCGTTCCTGCTTACAACGAGGAGTGTCGGCTCCCGGAGGCTCTTACAGAGACGCTCAAGTAAGGCCGTGATACCAGCATTCGTTGCTCTGTCAAGTTTCTTATCTTTGAACAGTACTGTGCAGTTTATACAACCAGTTGCCTGTATGTAACTGCAGCTTCATCTGATAGGCGATTGCTTGATACGCTATGTTAATCACTGTATTTCTTTTCTTTCTTTCTCCATTAGCTACCTGAAACAACGCTCATCTGCCGACAAGTCATTTACTTATGAGGTATGTGAGAATTGAACATGTTCATCATCTTTATTTGATATGATAAATTTGGATGGTGCAAGCTACTTCTGCAAGCGGAACTAACTTGGATTTATTTAGAAGATTATGCATTTTAGTATCACGTTCTTCATTTGTACTTAGTTTGTTTTGTTTTGTTTTGGTCTAAACACGAATGTCATTTCCGCTCCTAAATTCTGGATACCTATAGCCCCCTCCCCTCTCCAGATATGAAAATTGCCTGCAATGGAGTTTGACCCGATCTTTAGTATAGTGAGTAGAATATGACTGTATTGCAGAACTTGAATTGCTATAGTTTTTTTCTGATGAACTATTCATTTGGTTGTAAAACCAAACTAAAGACCTGGATCTAGGATTACAGAGTTAGATTTACATCCGCTGTTAGTGTTTAGAAAGGCCCTGACAAAGCTGCATAAATATTCCCAGAGCTACATCGTATTAGCTTCTGAATATTCATCACTTGTCCTTTATGTATTGTCCCATGTGATATTCATAATTATGCTCTATGCACCTCTGATCTTGGTAGCTATGCCGTTGTGAGATCCACAACTAATTCACATTAAAAATGTAAGTTATGAATAACGCCTCACTGAATCCAGTAGATGGGTTGATGAGACCTAAATAGAATCTGAGCTGCCTTTGCAATGGTGCAGAATTCAGTCAAGCATACCTATCTACTACACGTGCTATTCGAAATCTTGTTATCATTGTCATTTGCATCGTTTTGTATTGACCGAGGCTGATATTTAGCATTTTGTGGCACGTCTTATATAATCCTGTATCTGTTTAGCACAATTTGAAGGTTTAATATATGTTATTTTCTTGGTCTTATTCAGGTATTGATTGTCGATGATGGAAGTACTGACCGTACCTCAAAAGTTGCCTTTGAGTATGTAAAGAAGCACAACATTGACAATGTTCGAGTTCTTCTACTTGGAAGGAACCATGGGAAAGGTGAAGCCGTCAGAAAAGTGAGTGTTGAACTACCCACCCACACACTAGTTTCAACAAATCAACTCTAATTGATGCTTTCCAATTATTTGTGGAAGCATTGTCTAGGGGATGCTCCATTCCAGGGGTCAACTCCTACTCATGCTTGATGCTGATGGTGCAACTAAGGTCACTGATTTGGCAAAGCTTGAAGCTGAGGTCCGTCAGACGCTCAATCCAATACCATGTTGTTGGGCTTGTTTTGATTGTGATGAGCATAATATCTTGATTTTTGATTTTTTTTTTGCTGTTAGGTTCTTGCATTGGCGGGGAAAGCACTCTCTGCTAGTTCATCCCAGAGGCTATCTGATGTTGAAATTGCTGTTTTTGGTTCCCGTGCTCATCTGGAGAAGCAGGCTCTTGCCACGGTACATCTCCTGAAATCCATCATTTTTTATTCTGTTTCCTAGTCTCTTAGGTTCCTCCCTTATGCTGTATATGCTTTTCCTGGCTTACTGCAGAGGAAATGGTACCGGAACTTCCTTATGAAAGGTTTCCACTTGGTAGTACTGTTGACCGCTGGTCCTGGAATCAGAGATACACAGGTATGCTTTGGCCAACATAAGATGCGCTGATGATTCCTATTTGCGTTTTTTCTTCTTCTCGGGAGGCATGCTATTTATTCGCTTCATTTGCTTGATTATTACAAATCCCAGTGTGGCTTCAAGATGTTCACTCGATCTGCTGCAAGGAAACTCTTTACAAACATCAGACTTAAGAGGTATTTTTTTTTCTGAAAGGGAAAATCCCACGATACTATCTAGTATATAATACAATAATCTTGCAAGGAATAAATCTGGATGTTCATTCTGCCCTACTTACTGCATGGCCAGGTGGTGTTTTGATGTTGAGATTGTGTACCTATGCAAGCACCTGAGGATCCCGATGGCAGAAGTATCTGTCAGCTGGACGGAGATACCTGGGTCCAAAGTGCGCATGACAAGCATCCTGCACATGGTGTTTGAGCTCCTGCTGATCAGAGTAGGCTATGGGCTGGGCATATGGAAAATTTACTCATAGACCCTGTCCTGGGTAACTCATTAGAGCTTAGGTCTCGATCGCTTCAGCGTATACACCAAACTTAGTTCGTCACTTTGAAACACAGCTACCAAATTAGTTCCAAGGAGCATTGTAAAACTTTTTGAGATTTTTGACTGGAGAGAAGAATCCAGTTCGAAGTGTATGTTGGTGTTTGATCATAGCAAGATCTTGACATATGCTCACAGCTCACATGTATTTTTGCTCCTTCTGATAAATTCTCTGATATTTTTGCTGTCTTTTGTTTTTATCACAAATGGCACATGTTTCTCTTAACTGAAGAAAAGCAGCTTGTCTCTTCAGACAGTCTGACAAAATTGTTAACTTATTAATCAAAACGACCAGAGAAGATTATGGTGGTTTCTGTGCAAAATATCGCAATTCGCCTGGCTAAATTTCGAAAGTTGCCAGTTCTGCTTGCATTGTGCACGGCTTCGCTTCAGAACGCACATGTTTGCGCCGTAGAGGAACCAGTTTGAGCTCGAGCGCAAGCAGCGAAGGTCAAAACCCGCAGGACCCACGGCTCGCCTGCAATGCGTTCGAGCAAATGCCGCCCCGGCCCCCGCTCCGCTCGCCTCCGAGCCGCGGCCCTTACACCACCGCGCCGCCGTCGCCGCCGCGCGCGGCCGAGCAGCACTGCCTCCGCCTCCTGAAGCGCGCCACGACGCCGGCGTCGCTCCTCCAGCCCCTGGCATTCCTCCTCAAGTGCGGCCTCCACTCCAACCCGCTCGTCCTCACCAGGCTCTTCGCGGCCGCGGCCTCCGCCGCGCCCGCGCTCCTCGAGCCCCTCGTCGCGGCGCTCCTCCGCCCGGGCCTCCCGCTCGACGCCTTCCTCCTCAACACCCTCATCCGCGCCCACGTCGCGTCCCTGCTCCCCTCCGCGCGCCGCAGCGCCGCGGCCTTCTTTCCGCTCATGCTCTGCCGCGGCGTCGCCCCCAACAAGTTCACCTTCCCGTTCCTCCTCAAGTCCTGCGCCGCGACGCCGGGGTCCCCGGACGCCGGCCTCCAGGCCCACGCCGCCGCCCTCAAGTTCGGGTTCGCCGCCGACCACTACGTCTCCAACACGCTCATACACATGTACTCCTGCTTCGGGGCCGGGTTCCTCGGGGACGCTCGGAACGTGTTCGACAGAACGCCCAAGGACAGCGCCGTCACCTGGAGCGCCATGATGGGGGGGGGTACGTGCGTGGCGGGCTGTCGAGTGATGCCGTCGTGCTGTTCCGGGAGATGCAGGCCAGTGGTGTGCGACCCAATGAGGTGACGGTGATTGGGGTCCTTTCGGCCGCCGCTGATTTGGGCGCGCTCGAGCTCACGCGCTGGGTTGAGCGGTTTGTGGAGATAGAGGGAATTGGGAGGTCTGTGACGCTTTGCAATGCGCTGATCGACACGCTCGCCAAGTGCGGGGATGTCGATGGGGCAGTGGCTGTGTTCGAGGGGATGGAGGAGCGGACTGTTGTGTCATGGACGTCGGTGATTGATGCGCTTGCGATGGAGGGTCGTGGGAAAGAGGCTGTGGCGGTGTTCGAAGAAATGAAGGCTGTTGGAGTGCCACCTGATGATGTCGCATTCATTGGGGTGCTCACTGCATGTAGCCATGCTGGAATGGTTGATGAAGGCCGTGGCTACTTTCACTCAATGAAGACAGAGCATGGTATTGAGCCTAAGATTGAGCATTATGGTTGTATGGTTGACATGTTTGGTCGTGCTGGCATGGTCGAGAAGGGGTTGGAGTTTGTCCGTGCGATGCCCATGAAACCAAACCTAATAATTTGGCGGACTCTGGTTGCTGCTTGTCGTGCTCATGGTCGGCTCGAGCTTGGCGAAAGTATCAGCAGGGACCTTCTCAACGAGTACCCAGCTGATGAGGCCAACTACGTCATGCTCTCCAACGTGTTCGCGTTGACGCAGAGATGGAAGGAGAAGTCAGAGATTAGGAGAGAGATGAGTAAGAGAGGAATTACGAAGGTGCCAGGCTGCAGCATTGTTGAGCTTGATGGTGAGGTCCATGAGTTCATAGCAGGAGATGAGTCGCATCCGCAGTACAAGGAGATATACAGGATGGTTGAGGAGATGTCAAGAGAGCTAAGGCGCATTGGGCATATTGCAGCTACATCAGAGGTCCTCCTTGACCTCGATGAGGAGGACAAGGAGGGTGCGCTTCAGTGGCACAGCGAGAAGCTGGCGATTGCATTTGTGCTCCTGAGGACTCCTCCTGGAACACAGGTCCGGGTGGTAAAAAACCTACGTGTATGCTCCAATTGTCATGCGGCGATTAAGTGCATATCGCAGGTTTATAACCGGGAGATCATAGTGCGTGATAGGAGCCGTTTCCATCGCTTCAAGGATGGTTCCTGCTCGTGCAAGGATTTCTGGTGATTGCAATTGTGTTTCACCAGGTTATCCTGTTTCTGATGGTGCAGTGAAGGGTGGATTGAACTTCAACGGCACGTGCAGGCGATCGTGAACTCATGATGTATTTTCGAGGAACTTCTGCAAGTCCTCGATGTTTGCCAATTTATATGTAATACAAAGCTTTCAGTGGCCAAAAACTGATGTTTACTGAAGATTACTGGAAGTAGCACTGAAACATATAAACATTCAGACACTTTATCTTGTGTACTGAATGTCTCACCAGTACACATTTAAGGGCTAAGATTTCTTACAAGAACCTAGACCATTTTGCAAACATATCTAATGCGTCCTGAGTTTGCATCTTGTTCGAATCATGTAACCAATCTAAACTTTTGAAGATACCATTCTCTATGCATAGACAAACTTCATGACATGTATATATGATAACAGTATGATGCCTTTTGTTCATGCAGGGGCAGATAAATGTGTCTCCAAATCTTGTGCTCTCTCAGTGGCCTCTCTGAGTTTCTTTGGCACTGTTCTAAGCCTTGTACTGAATGTCTCATCAGCACACATTCAAGGACTAAGATTTCCTACAAAAACCTAGACCATCGTGAGAACATTTCTAATGTGTACCCCAGCTTGCATCATGTACGAATCATCTAATTAATCCAAACTTTTGAAGATACCGTTCTATGCATAGACAAACTTCATGACATGTATATATGATAATAGTATGATGCCTTTTGTTCATGCAGGGGCAGATAAATGCATGTCTTCTGCTCTCTCAGTGGCCTCCCTGAGTTTCTTTGGCACTATTCTAAGCCTTTCCTCAACTATCTCATTCCCCATTGCTTCTTCATTCATGCAGTGAGTTTGTAACTTACTATGCATCTATGAACTGTCTGCCACCAATGCTTTGAAGCTTTCCCTGTTCTTGTACGCCCTTGCCTTCTCATTATTGCAGGGAGCTGTTAAGTCAATCTCAGCCTCCTTGCGCAAGTGATCGCATCATCATTCACTACAGGGACTACATGGGTAATATTTCTCTGTACTTCCCTTTGTAGAGTCTCTCATTTTATAGGATTCTGCTTTCAATAGCCAAGAAATTTGTTTCCACTGCATGGATCAAACACATTTAAGCCTGTATTTTCTTGTTCGCCTCTTCTGTGTCTAGCTCTGCCAGAACCTCCCACACAGCCAATCTTATGAACCTCCCTGTATCTGCTGTTAGATCAAACCTTTTCGATATAGCATGATGTGTATCTTATTTGCCTGCATGGGTGGAGTCAGAAGTAAACATATGTTAATCTACAGGTCTAGTGTACTGTGGACCCGTGGTCAGTAGTTACTCTGTTTTTATGTTGACACTTGAGTTTCTCTATAAATTTTTTTAACTCTGATATTCATGGGATTACAGAATCTTATACATATTGGCACTTAATGATTCTGCATGAAATATAAAAAAAATCCAATCAAGGTCTTCTCTTTTTTCCCTTCCATAGAGTTGGCTTAAATATACCTGAAGCAGTATTACAAGTCCAGCTTACATTTGGCACGATGGCAATTGGCAAGTGCCGGAATTCAACTGCACGTTTTCACTTTCCATGCCCATGCAGTATGAAGCGGAAAGTATCTTGAGCATGGCGCTTGGGCGGTGTGGCTCGTTTTTTTTTAAGAATGGTTTCTGCCTTTCTGGTCATGGAAATTTACGATTCACAGAGTTGCTGCCAATCAAGAAGGGTGCTGCCATGCTTCAATGCACAAAATGCTATGTTGGTAAAAACTGGAAGAAAGACTTTGTCTCATTTATCAGATTTATTTGAGAATTATTTAGAGAATTCTATTCCATTTTCTTTCTATTTAGAAAACCTATGGAGTCTCATTGCTTTCTTTCTTTTTTTCAGACATGCTAGCATGGACCACTCATGTTTGGCTTAAACATGGGAAGGAAATTACAACCAGCTGACGGGCCGAAGCATCCATGTCTCCAGCTAGGCTCTCCACAATATGCACAAGAAGCAGAGGACCTTGTCAACTTCAAAGTCATATTGCGCAGTCTATTTGCCGGTTCTGATGGCGGTGAGGGTGACGCAGCCTTGTTCCTAACTTTCTGGATGGTGTCAGCAAAGTGCGCTAGCATGATAGGATTTGATGTCTCGCAGTTTTGTGATGTCAATGGCTATGCTAATCTTAGCCAAGGCTTAGCCTTTGCACAAGCTTAATCAGTTCCTGGAGCTCTTGATCAGCTGCCGTTTCAGCCAAGAAAACATCCACTTTGACAAGAAGCTCCTCTGGTGATGTCAACACATGCGGTGAATCCCCAAACTGACCTGACGATTGGTGGTAACCACACGTCGCCTCCATTGAGGATCAATGAGGCTTCTAGTCTGAGCAATCCTATGAACTCCCTGATGTTCTTCGACGTCTTTTCAAGTGCTTTCACTGTGCTCTCCAGCTTGTCCTCAGCGCTAGAGAAGAGCGCCACCGAAGCGGTGCGGATGCATCATGCCATGCTGGACCACACATTTCTCGTGAAATACAGTGGTAATACCAGCACCATGCTGGTCATCATTGTTCCAGTGAGTGGCTTTGTCTGTTGCATGATGTTTGAACCTGAGAAGCACCTCGTCACCATGGGCGGCAGCCTCCTTGAGCTTCTCCAGCCACTGGACCAGCGTGGTACTTTTTATGGTCTGCTTCGCTCACACCTCGACCGCGCTGCGAATCCTCATGAGGAGCAGCTTCTCATCAGCGGCCATCTGCCAGTTGAAGTTCTACATGAACTTGGACACTGCCCTGTCCTGTCACCACGGCGGCCACTGCTGCGGCAATGGTGGCAACCACTTGTGCCATGGCTAGCTCTCAAACAAGGTATGTGACTAACTAGAGTCTCTCAAATCTATAAATACATATAATTAAGGATTGTTCTGAGTGTCCCCCATCGCAAAATGTAAAATTAAGTAGTCAGTGAGTGTATGAGACTGTGGAAACAACAAGTTATGGACATAGTTGGTGTCAGCCACCCTAAGGTCGACCGACACTAAGAAAAAAAACATGGAATTTGTTCGACGGACACAGCAACACCAAGCTGTCAAAGTATTGCACATCCCAAGACAGCCTGTCCCCAGTACGCACGAAACTGCAGAGATCATCTGCTTCATTATCAGAGCAAGCCGCTGTCTCGTTTCCACCTTTACCTTCGACGTGTGCCAGTGATAGGTGTAGACAACGTTGTTGTTGCCACTATCTACAGCCTCCCACTGGATGGTCACCCACTGTGACGGCCATACGAAGCCTTCCAAGTAGCACCTCTCTGAGCATTCCCACAAGCTTCCTTTGTTCCATTATTAGCATGTCTTCTAATTTAAAGAGAAAATACTTTTTACAATGGATCTAGACTTCCTGTCTTATTATTGAGGTGAGCCGCCTTGACATGATAACAACAAGTTAGCATCTTGAACACATGTATACCAATTTGCCGAAGCATTCCACGTCCCTGGCTAAGCCCTCCATACTATGCACGAAACTGCTGAATTGATCTCTCTCTTGATCTTGATCACATTTCACCATTGGCTCGTTATCTTTGGCTCTCAGTGTTTTGCGAGCGCTGATGGTGCCAAGAACGACACAGCCTTTTATCTTGGCCTCCCTTAGGATGTCAGCCCAGTATGCGAGCCACTTCATGTCCCCAAGGTCGTGGCTATCTGCCAGCTCGACGGTCTTGCAGATATTGGCAAACCCTTCCTCAAGCTTGTCAAGGAGCATTTCACACTGTTCCTTCTGGATAGCTGCCGTTTCATTGATCGAAAGATTGATCAATTTGTTCACTACCGCATCCTCCACGCACGGAGCTGAAATTTTTGTGTCTTCCTCATCTAATTTGAGGCCAAATAATCTGCACCCTGAATTTCTTGTGATCCTCATCTTTTTTCTTGGTCTATGCTCTGTTGTTGGAGCCTCCATACTCTCGGTAGATGTTAGATCTACCTTTGCCCAGTCCTCAAGCTGAAACAATCTTATGAACTCTCTGATTTCTATGGAGAGCTGCTCTAACATGTCCAGTGTACTGTTCAGCTTTTCCATGTCTTTGTCACTCGAAAACAGCACCTGGGTTGCGTCGCGGATGCCCTGCACCATGCCCAACATAGATTTACTTGTGAAAGACAGAGCACCTGTAGCTCTAGCAGAAGCAGCACTAGAAGAAGAGGATGAGCCTTGCTGCTGGTTGGTGTCAACGCCCCTTGTGGCTTCAGCGTCTTCCGCCTTGCGTATGAAGCTGGCAAGCACTTCGTCGCCTTGTGAGGCTGCTTCCTTTAGCTTTTCGCGCCATCGAAGGAGCCACAAATTCTTGATGGTGCGCTTCTCTGACGCCTCAACCGCGCTGTGGATCTTGATTAGCAGCATCTCCAGCCGCTGCAGCTTCTCTCCGGCAGCTGCCTGCTTACCAAACATCTGTATCAGCCCCGACAACACTCTGCTGGTGAGCTCCCCGGTTACAGCAGAGGCCATAGGGTAAACTGTCTGTTCTGCCATGGCCATGGAAATGGAGGAAAGGAGAGAAAGTGTTAGCAACAAGAATGCTAACTTGTGCTCATAGGTTGTATCACCTTTATAAGGACCTGTACTGTACAAGAAACCAAAAAAAAAGTAACAGAATTTTTGGCTGTGGATAGTTTGTCTGGTTAGACCCAAAGTGGTCGGACCCTTCCCCAGACCCTGCGCAAGCGGGAGCTAC
>NC_041388.1:658460174-658471924 GCF_002162155.2 Triticum dicoccoides | reverse complement strand
CTACATGGCGGAAAAAAAAGTCCTGCAAGATATTTTTTTTGAATGATCCGGCAAATGCTGGCTTTGACGTATTAGCACATAGCAAAAGGATAAAAGATCAGAGTAAAGGAAATAAACTTTGAATAAAAGGACAGAGCCCAGAGAAAGTCTGGTTCAGGGCAACTCCCAGATGATCGGCATCAGGCCCACCCGCCAGCCGCCAGAGCTCAGCCAATCACCTAATGGCCAGGATAACCTGAGTCGACGAGAGCTACTTGTCATTGAAAATCCTCCGATTATTTCAAGCCAGAGCTCCCATGAAACGAGAATGAAAAGCGACTTGTTTCCTTTGATGCACATACTGCCAGAATTACTAATAGCTTGAGACGGGACAAAGATAGTAGTTAGGCCATCCCCTCCGCATCAGCCTGTCGGCGCACCACAGCCAGTCCTCAAACAGCAAGGTCTCTAAGATTAGCTTGCACTTAATTTGTATCATCCATGTACCGTTGTTACAGGTCAAATGGATTACACTTTACAGAACAAAGTTTGCTAATGAAAATACGAATTCTGAGGTATAAACTACGAATTCTGAGGTATAAACTCGAGTATCATAGCATGCCAAGAGCTTGAGAAGTTTTATTAATCTGTAATGAAAACACAAACTCGTTTTGGTCGTAAAAGGTGATCGAACCAGCCAGAGACACTGAATTCACAGAAGCACAACATTAACAGTTCTATGCGCAACAATAAATGTCGGCACCAATCTGAGTTCAGACACCATGTTAATGCGATCTTTAGATCCAAGACCTTAACCTTCTCCAAGGCTGTGCGGCGCACAGATATAGTAGGCAGACCTTTTGATCCAGCTGAAGACTCACGAGAAGTTATCGGCAGATGGCAGGGTGTTCGTTCTTAGAATGCTGTTTACCTATAGGACCCCACAATCTGCCGGTAGCTTCTTGTGCGTCGATAGCTGCATTGCTCCTTGGTAACCAATCATTGCAGAACGAAAGAACCACTTGATATGGCTCAGGAAATGGCATGCATGTAATTTATTCAAGAAAAAAAGGGCATTTCTCAGCTAAAAAAAGAGGTGTTTTTGGAGTTGTAGCTTGCAACCACTCCTTGGTAGTTATTTGTGTGGTGATCTTACAGGAGAAGGTAAGATGATAAATTGTAAATGAAAAGGACATGTAAAATGACTACGGAGAAAACATACCAAGGTATTTGTTCAAGGAAAAAAAATCAAGAGATAAGTTAGAAATGAAAGGCAACTTAGTTGCTGTCACCATTGTTTTAATCGCTCTGAGGCCAGAGAATTTTTTTTTTAGAAACAAACAAATGATGTGTGGTTGATATCTGTATTAGAATTGAAAGGAATCTTTACAGCTTGCACATTCTCAACAATAGAAAGGATAGTTAGGTAAGCCCTATTGATGACTCAGTAGAAGCGGGAATATATAGTCAAACATGCAACGTGATTTGCAAATGCATGAAAATTGGGCTTATAAACGTGCAAAAGTTCTAAAATAGTTAGGGAATGCGTATTGTGTATCCATATAAAAATTTCAAGACCAAAATCAATCAACCTTTTAATAGGGAACATATATTTTTTTCAATACCTATACTGTAACAGCTTTAATCAGAAAATATTACGAAGTTACAATCCAGAAAAAAGGAAAAATCTCAGAAGTGTTTCCCTTTCGATGCTTCCTACCATCTTGGTTCCCAAACGCCTCAACTGCGCTGTGGATCTTTGATTAGCAGCATCTCCAACCGCTGCAGCTTCTCTCCGACAACTTCCTGCTTACTGAACATATGTATCAGCCCCTAGAACACTCTGCTGGTGAACTCCCTGGTTACAGCAGAGGCCATAAATAAACTTAAACTGTATGTTCTGCGATGGCTACAAACTCATGTCATAGATTTTATCAATCTTACAAGGACCTACTGTACAAGAAACATAAAAAAAAAGTAACAGAAGTTTTGGCTAGATAGTTTAGACTTCAGAGAGAAAGGCTTGCAAGATTAGCTGCGCTTATTTTATACCATCTTCATACCTTTCTTGTTACAGGTCCAATGATATGCACTTAGTATGCAGGAGTTACAGAACGAAGTTCATTAACCAAAATATGGTTCTGAGTTATAAACTCTAGTATCATAGCATGCTAAGTGCTCGAGAAGGTCTATTAATCTGTAATAAAAACACAAACTCATTTTGCTTATCAAAGATGATAAACCACAAATAAAGGTCAGCACAATCTGAGTTCAGACATCATGTTAATATGATATTTAGATCCAAGATCCTCACTTTCACCAAGGCTTTCCAGCACAAACAAATTAGAGAAACCCTTTGATCCAGCTGAAGACTTACGAGAAGTCATCGGCAGATGGCAGGGTGTTCTTGGAATGATATTTTTATCTCCAGACCCCCGCAATCTGCCGGTAACTTCTCGTGCGTCGACAGCTGCATTGCTCTTGATAACCAATCACCTCAGAACTAAAGAACCAGGCTCAAGAAATGGCATGGAATTTATTCAAGAGAACATATATGGGCGCCTGTCAGCTCAAAGGAAGAGGTGCTGTGTTGGAGGTGTAGCTTGCGATCACTCCTCGGTGGCTATTTGTGTGGTGATCTTATGGAAAGGGTGAGATAATGAAATAGTAAACGAAAAGGACAGCTAAAAATGAATATGGAGAAAAGAGACCATGAGACTCTGTGAACTACAAACAAAGAGATAAGTTAGAAAGAAAAGACAACTTAGTTGCTGTCACCATTGTTTTAATCGCGCTGAATGCTGGAGACAAAAGTTGGAAACAAACAAATTACGTATGGTTGGTATCTGCATTAAAACTGAAAGGCATCTTTACAGTTTACACATTCTCAAGAATAAAAAGGACCATAGGTAGGTCTTTTTGATGATTCAGCACAAGATTTGGATATTTGGAGATCTTGGCAACTGTTGTTTCAGGGAGGGACTATATGGTTAAACATGCCACAGTTGATGCAAATCCGTGAAAGTTGGGTTACAAACATTTAAAAGTTCTAAAAGTAGCTACAAAATGCATATTTGTATCCACATACCATTTCAAAACAAAAATCAATCAAATTTAACAGGGAGCATAAATTGCTTCAGTATCAAATTTGTAAACTGTAACAGCTGTAATCAGAAAGCAAGACAAAGTTACACAACCCAGAATGGAAAGAACTCACAGCATTGGCACTGCCACCCAAAACTATGTGGGGTCAACTCAAGCTAACCCTTCAAACTTTGTTGAAGTATCAAAAGGATGGAGGTATTTTTAGCAAAATCTACATCTTGTACATGGAATTGCTGCTGTCTCACAGGCCCTGCCCTTTTACGCTCACTATAACCTTCATGGAGTCAAGTATACAGTCATGTGTTCTCTTCCTGCTCGAATGTTGATGTGCTTCCTTTTGTGATGCGGGAGCATTCTTCTCCCCATTCAAAACCTCAAGCTTAATGGATCTCGTGAACTGATTATCTGCCGATAGCTTCTCCAACATCTCTGGTTTCTTCTCTTTTGCAAGCTCAACCGATCTCAAGAACACCTGATTATCTGCTGATGGCTTCTCCAACATCTCCAGTTTCTTCCTTTTTGCAGGAGCATGCTTCTCTACTGTCGAAACCTGAAGCTCAACCAATACTGAGAACACCTGATTATCTGCCGATAGCTTCTCCAACATTTCCACTGTGCTGTTTAATTTCTGCACATCCTTGTTGGTTGAGAGCAGCATATTGGCAGCACTGTGGAAGTACTTTATAATACTTGACACAGCAATCTTTGTGTAAGCTAGAGGACCAAGTGTACCTATATTATGGTTGATGCTCTTGCTGGCTTTGGTCAAGGCTCGCCACCGGAAGTCGAAAAGTACCTCATCACCCTCTATGCCAGCTTCCTTCAGTTTCTCCTGCCACTTGAGTAGATTGGTCCCGGTGATTTCGTGCTTCTTAGATGCTTCAACTGCACTGTTGATCTTTATGCACAGCATGTCCAGCTTGCGCAGCTTGTCATCGATAGCTGTCTGCTTGTTGATCATTCCAATTACCTTGGAGATGGCCCTTCTTGTGATCTCGTTGATCACTACAGAGCCAACTTGTCCTGCCATTGCTTAATGAGCTTGTATGTATAGCTAGATCAGACTAAAGGATGAGAAGGGATTATACTGGATAGTGGATATATAGCAGTGGTCAGCTGTTTAATAATCCCCTAGAGTTTTAATTTATGATAAGCCAATTGTAGTGATACAAGGAAACAGAAATGAATGGAGAAAAAGAGGTGACCTGTGGCATAGTTTCTGCCATCCACTTACCACCCTAGAGATATTCACTGAGACTGAAAATTGATTGGGAGTAAGAGGCCTTGCTTGCATAGTTTGTGTCGGCCAAGGTGGAATGGATGAAATGGGGTTGGGGAATTCGCGCAGACAGCTTAGTTACACTAGATTATGCAGGAAATGTCAAGAACCAACCAAAGTATTCTCTTCTATTCCCTACATAGAGTCAGGGCAAAAATATTCCAGAGTCAGCATTACAAGTCAAGTATTACATTTGGCACCAACACCTTGGCAAGTGCCGGAATTCCAGTCCACATGTTCAGTTTCTAATGCATATGCAGTATGAAACAGGAAGTATCTTTAGCATGGTCCTTTACCGGTGTGACTCAGTTTCTTTAAGGTTGGTTTCTGGTCATGGAATCTGTGATTCACAGGTTGGTTTCAACCAAGAAGGGTGCTGCTGCCATGCTTCAGCGGGCAAAAAGGCCACGTTAGGAACATGAGGTTGAAGAAGAAAGTGGTCGTCCCATTTCTCCACATTTATTTCAGAAATATTTAGAGAACTCTCTTCAGAAAATATATGCTTAGAGAACCAAGGGCGCCTCATTGCTTTTCTTTCTCTCTTCTGGAACAGGCTAATATGGAAGACTCGTGTTTGGCTTAACATGGGATGGAATTGGTGAGGCTAACAGAATGAAGTCAACCGGCTCATGGGCTGAAGCATTCCATGTCCCCAGCTGCTAGGCTCTATGGTATGCACAAAGCCGTGAAATCCATCAGTGGCTGCGGCTTGAGCGACGGTGAGGGTCCGTCGGCCTTCCGCCACCCATTGCACAGTTCAACGATATTAATGGCCATATGCAGATCCTAGCCAAGGCCCTTTAAGCGGGGGTTTGTCAGTTCCTGGAGCTCCTGACCACCTGCTGTTTCAGCCAAGGAAATATGCACCTTGAAGCTTATCTGTCGATGTCAGCATGTATAGGGCTAATCCTCAAATTGACCATGATGTGTTAACAACCATACAACATCTTTGCTTGAGGTTCGACATGACCTCTTGTTGGAGCAGTATTGTCCGTCACCTTCTCAAGCGTTTCCATTGTGCTGTTGAGCTTCTTCATGCTCTCATCGCTGGAAAAGGATGACACCATAGTGGTGCGGCGTACTATGGCGCCATGCTGGGTGTCGCTGTTCCAGTGAGCGGCTTCTCTGACATCCGAGGCTTGAAGCTGAGAAGCACCTCGTCACCATGGGAGGCAGCCTTCCTTGAGCTTCTGCAGTCATTGGACCAGCCTGGTGCTCTTGATCGTGTGCTTCTCCAACACCTCAATCTGCGAATCCTGATGGGAACAGCTGCCATCTTCAGGTTGAGCTTCTCCAGGAATTTGGACATCGCTCAACTACAGCGGTGATGGTACTACCAACCACTTCCTGGGCCATGGCTAGCACTCAAACAGGGTAAGTCGCTGACCAGAGCCTCTCATGTCCCGATATACATAAAATTAATGTTTCTTTTGAAGTGGCCATCTTAACTGAAATAAAATTAGATCAGCGACACAAACAAGGTATGCACATAGTTGGTTTTATTCACCCTAAGCCAGGTCGTCTAGCACTAAGAAAAGAAGAACATGGATTAGACGGACACAACAATACCTAGCTGCTCAAATATTGCACACCCCAAGACTGACATGTCCATAGTAGTACGTGCAAATTGCCATGAAAAAAATTATTACATGTAAAACTCTAGATATCTGCTTCACTGTCAGTCTGTCACCACGAGCCACCACCTTGGTGTTACCTGTCGTTCCTGTTACAGAAGATTTGGGGTACAAGGAAAGAAACATTGCCTAATAAGGACTCCTAGACCAATGCTAATACTCCTTAACAATTCCTTCCACTGGATGGTTGCCCATTGCGAGAGAATAGTGATGCAAAGCCTTTGAAAGTTTGAAGTCCCTTTCCTTCGTCATCTTGCAGGCCCTGCCCAATGTGCCCATACAAAGTAGCACTTCTCCAAGCATTCCGTCGACCTCCCTCTGCTCCATTACTTGATTCCCCTGTTCAGCAATTGGCGAGGTAAAGGTCGAAGGGCTGGCCATATAAGAACCTCCACCACATGTACAAAATGTGAGTGGAGGGCTCCAGCAGTAACAAGTCCACGATTGCCCATTGCTCATGCTCCTGTTACTAATGCTTGCTTTGGATTTCCCTCTGTGTTCCTTGCCACCTGAGTAAATTGCCAAAAACCACCACAATTGCGTCCCTCAGTGCGGAAAACCACCGTTTTCATAAAAAGTTTGCTAAAAACACTGATTTTGAGTAATCGTATTGCTGAAAGCACTAATTGGTCAATTGATCATGTTTTGACAGAAAATCTGACAGTGGGGCCCTGTCATCGGTCCCACGTGGCACCAAATTTTTACATTGTTTGGCAACACCGTTAAACTAGACGTAGGGCTCACATGTCAGCGTATTTGCTCTTCTCTCTCCTAGAGGCATTCCCGCAAACACCCTGTGTGCGCTGCTTGCTGTTGCTGGACGAGCTGATGCTTGCCGTTGCTGGCGCCATTGCTGCTTGCTGGTCTAGCGCCGCCGCTGCTTGCTGGATGAGCTGCTGCTTCCTGTTGCTAGCGCCGCTGCTGATTGCCGGTCTAGCACCGCCGCTGCTTGCTGCTCGCGCGCTGAGCCTGGCCCTACAGCCACGCGCGATCGCTGGCCACCCGCACCTGGACTAGCTGTTGCTAGCGTCGCTGCTACTTGCTGTTGCTGGCTCTGCGCCGCTGTTGCTGGTAGCACGGCACTAGCCTAGACTAGCCGCCACGCGGGCTCACCGGTGCCGGGTTGCCGTCCCCACCTCGTGCTCGAGCTCGGCCACGAGTCCGTTCAGAGCGCGCCGGGCACCGCCGCTCAATGCCTGCGTGTCCAACGACCGCATGCCGCTGCCCCGAGGTCCCTCAAGCTCCAAACGATGCCGCAAGCATCCCTGCCGAAGGAATCGCCCCGGCTGCCCCGTGCCGGGCGAATCAGACTGTCTTCTCCGACTATGGCCGCCACAGCCATCGCTCGATCCGTGGCCTCCAGAGCGCCTGCAACCTCACCATATTCTCCAACTGCCCCTTGGCGAGGCCCTCTTCCTTTCCCCTCTCCTCTAGACCTCTACTGCTTGCCCTCGACCCCTAGCCATCAGCCCCCGAGCTCCGACCGCCGCTGTCCGCCATGGACCTCGAGCTCGTCAATGGCGCGGCTACGGACCTCCCATGACGCTGCGCGCGGGCAGGCGCAGCTGGACGTCGGCGCGTGGGTGATGTGGGCTGTCGTCGGAGTACAGGTCGTCGCCGCTGCCCTGGATTGAGCACACCTCCAACGCACCCTCTGGTCGAACAAGTCAATGCGAGCCACTTAACGACCGTCCGTGGTCACCGTCTCCCACTTGCCACGTGGCCCTGACGGGTGGGGCCTGGACGTCAGGTTCGCTGTCAAAACGTGATCAATCAACAGTTTAGTGCTTTCGGCAACACGATTACTTAAAATCGGTGTTTTCGGCAACTTTTATGAAAATGGTGTTTTTTCGCACCTAGTTCCTCGCCTTTTGAAGATGAAAAACACCTCCATGCCTTTATCTTGTCACACCTTTGGAGCTGCAAGCTTAGTTTGACTCTTACATAGATCGATCAACATTGTTTGTACCGTCTAGTGCTTGCATGAAAAATAAAACGGTACCAGCTTTTCATAGGCTGTCTGACCTGACAAACTGTAAACCAAACCTTGTTTTGCACTACAGGCCTCCTTGAGCTTCTCCCGACACTGGACCAGCCTGTTGCTCTCGTTCGTCTGCTTCTCCGATGATTCGATTACGCTGCAGATCCTGACAGGAGCAGCTCCAGCTGCTGCAGTTTCTTGTCAGTGGCCATATGCGGATCGAGGTTCTCCAGGAACTTCCACACTGCCCTGTCCGAGATCACAGCGGTCACTGATGCGGTGATGGTACCAACCACTTCTTGTGCCATGGCTAGCTCAAACAAGGTACGTTACTGACCAGAGCCTGTCAAGTCTCAGAATGCATAAAATTAAATAATTGTTTTGAGTGGCCATCTTAAGTGAGATAAATTAGGGAGTCAGCGAGACAAACTAGGCGTGCACATAGTTTATGTCACCCTAAGCCATGTCGGCCAGCACGAAGAAAAGAAAACATGGATTTGACGGACACAACAATACCAAGCTGCTTAAACATTGCACATCCCTAGACTGGTATGTCCATACTCCATAGTACATGCGGAACTGTAGAGACTGGCATGACACATTCTCAAGAATAAAAAGGATTGCTAGGTAAGTCCTATTGATGATGGAGATCTCAGCAACTGTTATTTGAGGGTGATAATAATATTGTCAAACATGCAACAGAATTTCCAGATGTGGGAAAATTGGGTATATAAGCGTGCAAAATTCTAAAATAGACAGGGAGTGCATATTTGGGTATCCATATAAAATTTTGACCCAAATCTATCGAACTTTAACAGGGACAGAAATTGCTTCAGTACCGAATGTATATGCTGTAACAACTTTATTCTGAAAACATGAAATAGTTACACAGTCCAGAACAAAACAATCTCACAGGTGTTGCCCTTTTTACACTCCCTATCATATTCAGGAGTCAAGTATAGAGTCAAGTGCCCTCTTCATGTTCTAATGTTGATGTGCTTCCTTTTACAACAATGGATGGTTACATATAGCAAATGGTTTCTTCCATTTTGCAGGTGTGTGGTCCTCCACCATGAAAACTTCAAGCTCAACCAATCTCGAGAACGCCTGATTATCTACCGATAGCTTCTTCGGCATCTCTAGTTTCTTCTCTTTCGCAGGCACCTGCTAGAGCTTGACCAATATCTGCCAATAGTTTCTCCAACATCTCCACTGTACTGTTCAACTTCTGCACATCGTCATTGCTTGAGAGTAGCATCTTGGCAGCATTGTGGAAGTAATCTGCAATACTTGACACAACAATCTTTGTGTAAGTCAGAGCACCGAGTGTCTGAGTGTGTGTATCTTATAGTTGATGCTCTTGCTCGCTTTGTTCAAAGGCTCTCCATCGGAAGTCAAAAAGTACCTCGTCACCCATTGTGCCAGCGTCCCTTAGCTTCTCCTGCCACTTGAGTAGATAGTTGCCAGTGATACTATGCTTCTCAGATGCCTCAACCATGCTGTCGATCTTTATGCACAGCATCTCCAGCTTGCGCAGCTTCTCGTTGACAGCCGACTGCTTGTTGACCATTCCTGTTACCTTGGAAACGGCCCTCCTCATGATCTCGCTAACCATTGCAGACACAAGTAGTCCTGCCATTGCTTACTGAACTTGTATGGATAGCTAGAGCGTAGAGCAGACTAAACTCTAAAGGATGAGAAGGGGTTATACTGGATAGTGGATTTATAGCAGTAGCCACTAGCCAGCTGTTTAAATCATCACCTGGAGGTTTAATTTAATTAAGATGGCCCAATTGTAGCAGATACAAGAAAACCGAAGTGGATGGACAAAAAGAGGTGATATGTGGCATAGTTTGTGTCATCCACTTACCCCCCCCTAGAGATATTCACTGATACTGAAAATTGATAGTAAGTAAGGCCTTTGCTCTGCTAGTTTTTATTTTTACCGGCTAAGGGGTATGGATGAAATGAGGCTGGAAACTTCGCACAGACAGCTTAGTTAAACTAAATTCTGCAGGAAATGTCAAGAACCAATCAAGCCATCAAGGTCTTCTCTTTTCCTCCCAACATAGAGTCAGGGCAAATATTCCTAAGGCAGTATTACAAGTCAAGTAGTATTACATTTGGCACCAGTGTCGGCCGTCAAGTGCCGGAATCTCAATCCACACGTTCTGTTTCCATGCACATGCAGTATGAAACAGTAAGTATCTTGAGCTTGATGCTTGGCCAATGGCTCGGTTGCTTTAAGGAGGGCTTATCTGGTCGAATTTTTTGATTCGCAGGTTGCTGCCAACCAAGAGGGTGCTGCCATGCTTCAACAGGCAAATGCCGTATTACTATATTAGGTTGCCATGGGGAGGGAGCCTTCTTGAGCTTCTCCTAGCACTGGACCAGCATGTTGCTCTTGATCCTGTGTTCTCTGACACCTCAATCTAAGGATCCTGATGGGAGCAGCTACAGCCGATGCAGTTTCTCACCAGCGGCCATCTGCTGGTTGAGGTTCTTCAGGAAATTTGGACACTGGCCTGTCAGGTGGTGATTGTACCAACCATTTCTTGAGCCACGGGCCCACAGCTAGCTCTCAAACAAGGTATGTGACTGACCAGAGCTGCATGAATAAAATTAATGATTGTTTTGAGTGGGTACCTTCAGTGAGAGAAATTCCAGAGTCAGCGAGACAAACTAGGTATGCACATTGTCGGTGTCGGTGACCCTAAGCCAGATCAACCAAAACTGTAAAAACAAAAGCACGTGATTAGACAGACACAAGAATATGAAGCCGCATGACATTGAACATCCCAAGACTGGCATGTCCATAGTACATGCGGAACTGTAGGCTGCTTCACCGTCATAACAATCCACTGCCTTGTTGTCACCTTTGCCATTCCTTCCACACGATGGCCGCCCATTGTGGTAGCCAATAGTCATGTGACGTCTTTCAGGCAGGGACGGAGCCAGCAAATAACGATAGGGGGGCAGGGGGGAACAAGAGTCTAGAGGCATCGTTGATCGTCTAACACATAATTGCATAGCATAGTAAATATAACTGATATGCAAATTATGATCACTGCTATGCAATATGAATAAAATTACATATTTATTAATTTGAATTTGACTGTACACCCTTTGTGTGTAGTACTTTATATTAAAGAGAGAAGGAAGGGTAAAGATCAGCCCTCATACAACCTCGCCATTAGAGGTTTCAACAACTTTTTCGGAAGTAAATATGGCTACTAGTTCCAATTGGATTGTTCTCGATTAATCTGTTCATCTTGATGTCTCCGTAAGCATATAATTAGACAATCAAGTATTTGCTGATTGATTTCTTATAATTGCAGTTTCTAGTTCAACAGTTTCGAAGCCACACATTCAATCAATCAAACAAATTAAAGATTAAGAGAGAAGAAGTGAGGAATCAAGACTAACGGTAACCGTATATGCACCTCTTGATGAAATCCTTTGCGATTACTCTAGGCCGGCCGGCTGGCCGGCGGCATGTGTACGTCGCAACTCGCCGTCCGCAAGTGCCGAGTAAGAGCTCAACGCGGGCGGGCGGGCGGAAGTTATCGATCTGCCCTTTTTTGGAGAGAAGAGGTTATCGATGTGTTTGGCGGCTGTGACTAAATTTAGGGAAACGCGGTTGTGACTTTGTAGTACCTTGCGTGGCTACATAACGATCAGCGAGGGACAAATATGACTGGACAAGGCCCAGATAGCTGGCTAATTTTTCTATTTATGCAATTGGGCTCATCTTTAAAGCCTTTAACAACAG
>NC_041388.1:658449393-658459782 GCF_002162155.2 Triticum dicoccoides | reverse complement strand
CCCCCACCCCTTGGAATCTTGACGGCCCTGCCCAATGTGCCCATACAAAGTAGCAAATCTCCAAGCATTCCATCAATCTCCCTCCGCTCCATTACTTGATTCCCGTGTTCAGCTTCAGCATTTGGTGGGGTAAAAGGAGGAAGATGTGCTCCTTTATCTTTGTGTTGTGGCCTTTGGAGCTGCGAGCTTAGTTTCTATCGCTATAGGAACCTTCATTGTTTGTACCGGCTTATGCCTGCATGAAAACAAACCGGTAGCAGCTGTTCATAGGCTGTCTGACCTGACAAACTGTACACAGCCAAACCTTGTTTTACACTGCAGGTCATCCTTATCAGGGTGATGCATACGATGAGCATGAGCATTCTTGTTGCTAATGCTCTGTCTTATTTTCCTCCACTCCTGTTACATTTAATCACCTAAAATCTTTCCCTGGCAGCAAGTCGCACAATGACATGTTTGACATCCAACAGTGAGAAGATCTAGCAGTTCCAGCGATCACTAACTCCTTGGAGACATGGCAGGCGAGGCAGTTAACGCTGTGGTTTTGGCTGTGACTAGCGAGCTCACCAGCAGAGTGTTCTCCGGCCTGATACAGAGGTACGGTAAGGATGCAGCCACCAGGGAGAAGCTGCAGCGGCTAGAGATGCTGCTAATCAAGATCAACAGCGCCGTTGAGGCGTCTCAGAAGCGCACCATCAAGAACTCGTGGCTGCTCCAGTGGCGCGACAAGCCAGCCTTGCAAGGCATGGAGGTTCTTGCCAGTTTCACACAGCGGGTCAAGGATGCTGAAGAGACTAGCGACACCAATAACCCTAACCAGCAGCAAGGCGAAGCAGCTTCTTCTTCTGCTTCTGCTCCCGCTACAGATGTAGGTCCCCTGTCTTTCAGGAAGCATTCTCTGTCCGGTATGTTGCAGGGGATTCGCAACACTAGAGCAATTCTGTTCTCGAGTGGCAGCGGCGACACGGTAAGGCTGAACAAGACATTGGGAAGTTTAGAAATGCTGTCACCAGACATCAGTGAGTTCATAAGTTTGCTTCACCTTGAGGCCTTGCCAAAGGCAGCTCAAACACATTACGGTGGATCATTGTCGACATGGAAGACAAGGAAGAGGAGAAGCTCGACCAGACATAGAAATCCCTCAGTGGAGCCTAGCTTATTTAGTTTATCGACAAAGTCGGACAAGACAGAAGAAATGTCACCTGAAGAAAAATACCCCCAGAAGTGCGACAACAAGCATATCTTCGACAACAAATACTCCCAGAAGCGCAACAACAAGCATATCTTCGAGTTGGCGTGTAAGAAGTTAGCACTTTACCAGAAGGAGCAAGAGTTTGTGCTCCTGCGTCACAGGCTTGAGGCAGCATTCGGCGAGATCTCCAAGGCCGTCGAGCTGGCTGACAGCCGCGACTTCGAAGACCTGGAGTGGCTATCGTATTGGGCTGGCATCCTCATGGAGGCGAAGGAACAAGTCCGGGAAGCCCTTGGCGCCACCGTCGATGCAAAAGATAAGCAGGAGCGATGCGAGCAAGAAGATGAACTCAGCAGTTTCGTCCATAGACTAGAGGGGTTAGTTTGGGATGCAGAATACTTCAAGAAACTGGTAGACCTCTGCCCTGCATTCTAGCCTCTTGTTATTATTGTTGAATATATATGGTGTATTGCCAGCCTTTTCCTCGCAAAGGAAGATTCCACGTGAAACAATTGGTGCATTAAATTTGTTGTACTCATTTGTTTGTCTTCCTATCCAGTTCACGCATTTTGTTGGCCTTTTAAATCGTTTCTTTAGCTTCCCTCTGGTCTATTTTATAAACCTTATCTTAAGAGCCTTATTCTAAGGCCGGGCGATAGCCTCGTTTCTAAAAAAAATCTACTCCCTCCGTCCCAGAATATAAGAACGTTTTTGACACTACACTAGTACCAAAAACACTCTTATATTATGGGACGGAGGTAGTAAGTATTTGTCCTCATTTAGCAGCAGACTGCAGATTAGCATTTGTGATGTTGTGAATACCACTTTCCTTGTGGGAAATACCTGAAGAAACAGTCAAATAGTAGAAGAAACATTTGTTTGTGTAGAAGTTTGGAAATAAAAAAATATACTGCAGAGAACCATCGCCACTGCTTGCGACGACAGAGTTCGGTTCCATTAGCGTCCAGATAACATGTTAGGCTAGTCATAGTGGGAGTAACTTAGATAGTAACATAGCACACTCTAAGAAAATTTTGTTTATGTGATATGTAGTCAATGAGGAGAGAGGTGTTTAGAGTAACATAATATGTTACTGTAACAAAGCGTTTTCCGAGAAAAGACGAGTCTACAAGCTAATAAATGAAGTCATCTATGACACTACTATTATGTTACTTTGCACTATGAATGTAGTAATTTAGACTAGTGTCATATGCATGACACTAGTATAAATTACTCCCCATTATAACCAGCTTTAACAAGAACTTCATATTAGAAAAACCCATTGATCCAACGGAAGATCTACTTCTTGAGGATTAGACCCCTCGTGCACCGACAGGTGCATTTATCTCCATAACTGACCCCTGCAGATATAGCATAACCACCTGATTGAGTGATTCTGGTATTGCTAAAGAAGTGACGTGGAACTCCACTTACTAAAAGAAAATATCTATGGGCATCTGCCAGCTCAAAGCAAAAGGCGTTGTGTTGGAGGTGTAGCATCATCACTCTCCAATGGCTATTTGTATGGTGATTTTACGCTGAAATTTTAAGGTAATAAAAACGAAATTAACACTTTAAATATAGAAGGATAAAAACTTAAAAATGAAAGACACCAAGAGGGCAACGGGTATCTGCAGGAAGGAGGGCTATGAAAACGTCTACAGCAGGGAGCCAGGAGGATGGTTCTAATGGTGCAAGAATTCTTTGGAGGTCGACATGGTGAGGGTCCCGTTACTCAGAGACTTGCCGCCGGTGATGTCGACATCTAAAGAGTTCACATCATTTGTGCTGTATAATCTGCTGCTTATTAGGAGTGTAGTCTATCTGATCTTCTGTAGAGCTATTATTTCAGGAATATGGTCGTGTTTTTGAGTTTGTAGTTTGTCTTAATTCCCCTGTTTGTTTGTTTGTTTGAAGTGTGTGGCATGGAACTTGGCCAATTTCTTAACGAAATTTGGAGCTAGCCTCGGTCTCTCCTTTCGAAAATAGTACATGCCGTGAAAGCTCATGGGACATGGAAGAACTCGAGAGCTATACTGACACTTATTTCAAAGTTTTAAATAACACACTATATATCTCGGTGCTATAGCATCTGGAGAGGCATCACGCTAAACGTCATTGTGTATGATTTAGTGGCTTTAGCACCATTTAGCGCCTATTAAGCGTATTTTGAGGCTGACGCTATTTTAAACTCTGCTTATTTGTAAGTCTCATTTGCCAGGTTGGTAGCAATCAATGTCCCAAAGTGTTTATGTCGACGAATCCTCGGAATGGAGTAATAGCTTGTGGCCTTGTGCTATTTCACAGAGGAAATGGGCATACTCCCTCTGTCCGGTGAAAGTATACATATAGAAATTTTAGAACAAATTATGGAGTGGAGTAAAATGAAAAGGGGCAAGCCACCATCTCTCTCTTTTTAATTACCCAACCGTCAATGAGCTAAGTGCATGTAGAAATTGAGGAGACCATCTGTAAAATGTTATTGGTTTTGATTATCGTGTGATGAGAAAGAAGCATTTTTTCTACTTTAAAGTGTATTGGTGTACACTCTTTTGTGGACAAGTTTTAAAGGCAAACGTACACTCTTCACCGGACGGAGGAAGTACAAAACATTTTTTTTAGGAAAGGGAGAGCTTCATTCATATCAATAAGTGTGAAATACAATCAGAAGCTATTACATGTTTCGAAGCTTGTGGCACATCAGCTAATAGAAAGAAACCCCCACTCACTCTAGCATAGACAGCAAGCTCATGCGCGGCCGCATTGCTCTCCCTATGGACTTTGGAAACAGAACAAGCTCCAAACTCCTTGATCATATCCTTAGAACTCTCATAACAAGCCCACCAGCTGGCCCTGCTAACATTATTATCGTCATTCACAGCGGTCACAACAACGTTGCAATCCGTCTCCATCTGCACTTTGTTCAAATTCAGTTTACGAGCCTGGTTAAGGCCGAAAGAAAGGGCCTGGATTTCGGCTTCCTCTGCATCCGTCTCCATCTGCACTTTGTTCAAATTCAGTTTACGAGCCTGGTTAAGGCCGAAAGAAAGGGCCTGGACTTCGGCTTCCTCTGCATCCGAGCATCCATGAAAACGGCAACCAGCTGAGAAGACAATATCACCAAAACAGTCCCTGCCAACCTCTTCCAGCGCAGCCAAACCCGTGCCAGCAATGAAAGAAGCGTCGACATTGATCTTTATGTGATCCGCAGGCGGCTTAGTCCAGCCAAGCACCTCAACATGGGGAGGCAGGCTAGGAGACTGCAAATTACCTCCATGCAACTTTTGCTTCCCCTTCACATCGTTGACAACCGGATTTGGGCTGGATAGGCACTCCCAATAATTCCTCAAGAAAATCACAGAATCTTGTATAGTAGCTTCACCTTTGTTGTGAATGACATCATCTCTCAGGTGCCAAGCCCTCCAAAGAACTAGCATAAGTTTTTCCCTCATGTCACCATGGCAAATACTCAAGCTTTGCAAAAGCCAATCCGGGGAGAAGGGCATGATTGATTTGTCTTCCGGAAGTTTCTAAATTTTACTCATTTCCTCCCGAAGAGCTCTCTGTTTTGTGCATACAACAGTAGCATGATGTGCGTTTTCAACCGTAGCTCCACATAGGTTGCATATACCATCCAATTCAAGAGTCCTCCTGTGCTTGTTGTCCTTCGTAGGGAGAGAATCAGTGGCAGCCCTCCAGGTGAAGATACGGACTTTATGTGGTACCTTTGCTTTCCAGACTAGATTCCATAAGCTCTCCCTAGCAATACTGGGGTTTTTTGAGGATCCTTCATTAGATCCCCCCTGCAAAGAAACTCCAAGATGATAAGCACTTCTAACCGAGAAAGTACTGTTCTTCTCATAGTTCCAAGCTAGAATGTTCCCCATTGGCTTTGGGGGAAGCTTGATCTTGTATATTTCTTCCGAGTCAAAATTGTATATTTCTTGTTCCAGTCATTAGAATGGGGAAGCAACAACTGGTTTACCCATCTAAGCCGGCTTCTAGTTTTCATGGATTGTATGGAGAGGCCGGATTGCCGAGGTATCCAGTTGTCACGAAGGATTTGGATACTCTTACCATTTCCCACTCTCCAGACCACACCTTTTTTCAGGAGTTCAAGCCCATATTCAATTCCATGCCACACGGGAGATCCATCAGAGGTGAAGACCGTGTCCAACAAATCTCCTTTTGGGTAGTATTTAGCTTTTATAACCCTAGCATAAAGACTATCAGGTCTTTGGACAAGTCGCCATGCTTGTTTTGCGAGAAGAGCCTGATTGAAAATACGCATATCTCGAAACCCAAGCCTCCCCTCACGCTTTGGTTTAGTCATCTTCTCCCATGACATCCAGTGCATTCTTCTTTTGTTCTCTTCACCCCCCCACCAGAAGTCACGCACCAGCTTCTCATATTTTTCACAAAAGCCTGCACTCATCTTGAAGATGCTCATGGTATGCATAGGCAGGGCTTGAGCAATAGATTTGACCAAAATGTCTTTTGCCCCATAGGACAAGTATCTTTCTGCCCAGTCCGTAAGTCTTTTAGTGAACCTCTCGAAAATGGGTTGGAAATGAGAAACTTTCATTCGGCCTTCAGGGGTTGGAAGACCGAGATACTTTTCCTCAAAGGTCGAAGAGGTAAGGTCCAGGGTATGCATAATCTCCTCCTGGACCTGAATCGGACACACACTGTTGAATAAGATGGAGCATTTGCTTGGGCTCAACAATTGTCCCGTACCTTTCTGGAAAACATTGAGGGCTGACTTCACGCTCTTTGCTTGATCCCCAGTAGCCTTGAAAAACAGTAAACTATCGTCCGTAAACAGAAGATGAGAAATACCCGGGGCGCCCTTTGCAACCTTAAGAGGGATAATATTAGAGGTAGAACAGTCAACTTCAAGAGCTCGGGACAGTCCTTCAGCCACAAAAAAAAGGTAAGGGCTCAAAGGATCTCCCTGTCTCAACCCCCTGGAAGGGTAGAAGGATTCCAGGATTTCACCATTCAGTTTGACAGCGTATCTAATAAAACGGACACACGTCAATCCATGACACACATTTTTGGCAGAAACCAAATTTTAGCAAGACCCCTTCTAGAAAATTCCATTCCACTCTGTCGTAAGCTTTTGTCAGGTCCAATTTATAAGCACAATGATTGTCCCTGGCATTCTTACTCTGCTGGATCTTGTGGAAACACTCAAAAGCAATTGAAGCATTATCCGAGATTAACCTTCCAGGAATGAAAGCACTTTGAGATTCCGAGATTAGTTCCTCCAGGAAAGGTCTGAGACGATTCGCCAAACACTTTGAGATAATTTTATAAATCACGTTGCAGAGGCTAATAGGCCTGAAATCTTGTAATTTCTCTGGTGATTTTCCTTTTGGGATGAGGACGATGATTGTATCATTTATGCCCTCTGGTAAGATGCCATTAGAAAAGAAGTTTTTTACCGCAGCAATCACGTCTTGTTTCAGCTCGCCCCAGTTCCTGTAGAAAAATCTTGCAGGAAAACCGTCCCTGCCTGGTGCTTTTAGGGGACCAATTTGAAATAAAGCATCACTTATCTCTCAGTCCGTAAATTCCCTGCATAAGGCCTCATTAATCTCCAGAGAAACTTTTTCGTCAAAGAGATCGAGCAAGGCTTCTGGTTCTACATTACTGTCAGCCTCGTAAAGTTTCTTGAAGAAATTTGTTGCCATTGACGCTATCTACTTCTTATCATGAACCCAAAGACCATCTAGATTTTTTAGCTTGCTAATGTTGTTTTTCTTCTGCCGCCAAGAAGCCTTACGCTGGAAGTACTTGGTATTTTGTTCTCCCTCACGAATACCAGTAACCCGCGAGCGTTGGCGCCAAAGCATCTCCTCCCTGTACAAGTATTCGTCAAGCTCACGCGAACATTCTTGGATTTGAACATCCCTACTATAAGAAGGAGCCGAGTCCCAAAGTTTATCAAGTTGCTGTCGCAGTCTTTTAATTTTGTACCTAACCGATCTGAACTTCCTCCTGCTCCATCCTTGTAAATGTTGTTGAACTCCTTTTAATTTCTGAACTACCTTAACCAGCCCAGGGCCCTGACCATTGTTGCTATTCCAGGCATTCTTTATTTCATCCACCAGAGAAGGATCTCTCTCCCACATATACTCGTACATGAAGGGCTTCGGACCACCCCACACATTTGCCTGACCATAATAGATTAGCAGAAGCGGAAAATGATCAGATCGTTGTGTGGTTATGTGGGTAACAGTAGCTTGTTTGAAACAATCCTGCCAGCAAGGGGAAGCCACAACACGGTCAATCCTAGCCTTGACATTTTTATCGCCTTGTTGTTTGTTATTATAGGTCCAAGGCTTCCCTTTGAACCCCAGATCATGCAAGTTACAGAAATTTAACATACTACGAAACCTTGCAATTTGACCTTCAGATCTTCTAGTTAACGAGAAGTGTTCAGATTGCCACATCGTCTCGTTAAAATCTCCGATAACCATCCAAGGTTCACTTTCATTTGGTTTGATCCTTCTCAACAAGGACCACATATGGTGCCTATCCTGCGCTCTTGGCTCGCCATAGACAAAAGTTGCACGCCACGTAGGGCCATGGGAATCATCAGTCACCAAAACGTCAAAATAACGGGGATCATACGACAAACACTTTATTTTTATTGATTCATCCCAATACAAGGCAATGCCCACACCTTTGCCTTTACCATCATGAGTAAGGCAGTGCTTCAGACCTAGTCTTCATTTTATTCTCTTCACCTTTTCCTCACATTGCCTTGTTTCACACAGGAAAACGATCCCAGGGCGATGGGCTTGCACCAAGCCCACAAGTTCTTGAACTGTCCGGGGTTGCCTCAAACCCTGGCAGTTCCAGCTTAGGATACTCATGGCTCCTGACGAGCGACGTCACTCACGCCCGTCAGAGTACCGATGGCCCCAGGATCGGTAGCCGTCTTTCCACCTTCCTGTCCAGTGTTCTGCCTCTCCCCCTGTCCACTACACATCTTCTTCCAGCTAACATAAGTTGCAGAGAAGTTTTTCTTACCCAAAGCCTCACCCTCTAGAGCCCTATCCTGCCTCTTACCTAGAGCAGAGGACACTATTAACCCAGTCCTACTATCATCACTAATTACATTAGATTCAGAGTGACAGGATTTTTTTTTTTGGTATTGAGACAGGAAAACATGGTCGTAATAGGACAAAACAAATTGTATGAACTGAAAAAGGAAAAAAGAAGTTTCATGCAGGTTCACACGGAATCTTTTTGAGGAAAAGGCAAGGCAATACATATTGATTCAACTACAATCGTATGTAACAAGAAGCTAGCACCCATCACCAAAAAAAAAAGAAAAAGAAAAGATAGCAAATGTGATAGATGCACACAACTACATTTATTAGCGAATCAACCTGTGATTGAGTTGGTTAGGTGGATAATGGGAGGAAACGTTCCTCTGTACTGATGCTAAAAAAAACTACATTTATTAATTACACTCTTATATTTTTTACAGAGGGAGAGTATTAAGCAGAGTGCAGAGAAAACAACCACAACTGCGATATGAAGTAAATACCTATGACTAACTTCTTCCGCAACAACACTTTCAAACAGACGTGCATCAATTTCTCGAAATATTCCACATCCGTAGCTAACCCCTCGAGCCTATGCACAAAGCTGCTGAATTCATCTTCTTGGACGCATTCCACTATCGACGACTTTGCGTTCGCGATGGCGCCCAGGACGTCCCGGCCTTGTTCCTTGGCCTCCCTGAGGATGCCTGCCCAGTATGCTAGCCACTCCAGGTCCTCCAAGTTGTGGCTGTCAGCCAGCTCCACGGCCTTGGAGATCTCAGCGGATGCTGCCTCCAGCCTTTGACGCAGGGCTATGAGCTGCTGTTGCTTTTGGGAGCGCTTAGGTTGGTACAACTTCACCGAAGATAATATCTTCAGATTGTGGGATACTCTAGGCGCCACCGTCGAGGGTTCACTACGTGTGGTCAAGCTAACCCTCCTTTGCCTCTTCTTTGCTATCGCAAGCAATTGAGCTGATAATGCTCTACTGTAAGGTGCTCGGCGACCTGCCTTTTTCAAGACCTCAATCTGAAGCAAGCTTACGAACAAAAGGATGTCCGGCGAGCCCTTCTCTAAGTTAACCAATGTCGTGTTCAGCCTTGCCATGTCCTCGCTGACGCCGCGTGAGAAGAGCATATTTGCAGCATTGCGGATGCCCTGCACCATACCAGACAGAGATTTCTTGGTGAAAGACAGAGGACCTACATCCGTTGTGGGAGCGGGAGGGGGAGCAGCGGCGGAAGAAGAAGCTGCTTCGCCTGCCTGCTGCTGGTTGCCGTTGGCGTTGCTGGTGTCACCGGCATCATTGTCAGACTGTGGAAAGCTGTCAAGCACCTCCTGGCCTCGTGTGGCGGCTTCCTTGAGCTTGTCGCGCAACCGCAGCAGCCACGGGTTCATGGCGAGCTTCTCAGACGCCTCGAGGGCGCTGTTGATCATGGTTAGCAGCATCTCCAGCCGCTGCAGCTTCTCGCTGGTGGCCGCGTCCTTGCCGTACTTCTTGAGCAGCACTGAGAACACTCGGCTGGTGAGCTCACCAGTCACGGCCGAGGTCACATGTTCTGCCATGGCTCAGCTCCGAAGGAGTTGGTGATCGCGCGAACCGCTCACGCTAGATCTTCTCGTCAAACATGTCGTGGTGGTGTGGCTTCCTACGTGCTACTACCAGGGAATGATTTATGAGGTGACTTACACAGGACCGGCCGCGATGGAGGAAGATGAGACAATGCATTAAAAACAAAGATGCTTGTGCTCTACAGGATGTCCTCTACTGTAAAAATGGTTTGCCTGTCTACAGTTTGTCCGGCCAAACAGCCTACGAACAGAACAACTGCTACCGTTTTAGTTTTCGTGCAGGCATTAGCCGGCCGGCCGGTACAAAACAATGCAGGTCCATACGTGCAACGATGGAAACTAGGCTCGCTGCAACTAATGAAGGCAACAGGATAAACGAAGTCACCTCGGAAGCCATTAAAGAAAAGGTGGAGGTGCTGAGATGGTTTCTTGCACTGTGTCTGTGTCAGGTGTGTAATGGATGGAACGGCTGGGCTGGAGTAATGCTACACGTGCAAACGAGTTACAAGCTTTTATAAAGAGGGTTAATTTGATTGGTCAATAAGTGGCGAGGTGGTCCACCCA
>NC_041388.1:658388640-658448856 GCF_002162155.2 Triticum dicoccoides | reverse complement strand
TTGTTTAGTACATGTAAAAAATCCTAGTCAGCGTGTAATTGCGTGTAACTCTTTGTATGTTTAGCATTATTGGCTGGGCAGGGTAACTAATTTCAAAACGAAAAAATTAACGCTCACACGTGTGGCATATTGCACATCGCCCACATGTCTCCTTTACTACTCATTTTGCCACATGTGAATATATGACATCAGCAGGATTTCTTTTTTGGTTTTCGGCTTAAAAAGTTTTATCTCCTAACTAAAAAGTCGAATTAAAAATCTGTTTTCACCATTAAATCCGTCTCGACGAGATCTTCAAAACTAGAACCCATGTTGATATGTTTCGACGAAAATTCTTTTTGCCCAGAAGTTGCCATGATGTTTTCACTGTAGTTGACATAGTGCTTAAACTAAAGTTCCCATGTGGCAATTTCAGTTTGTAGAGCATGGCAATTTTAGTATTTTGATGATGGCAACTGCAATACTTTGACCATGAAAAATATTTTTTGTATGAACCATGGCAATTTTAAGTGCATGCATCATGGCAATATCAGTTTATGGTTAAATTTTACTTTCTTAATTTCCTGTTTTATAAATGTTAAAATTTACTTTTAAATGTAGAATAAAATTGTTAAAATTTATCATGGCAACTTCAGTGTAAACACCATGGCAATTCATATGCAATAGACATGGCAAATTTTAACAAAAAAGAATTCATCGAAATATATTGATATGAGATCTAGTTTCGAAGATCTCATTGCAAGAGATTTAATGGTGAAAACGGATCTTCAATCGGATTTTTTATTTAAGAGATAAAACATTTTAAAAACAGGAAATCCAAAAAAATTCTCGCATGCATACATGCATGCAGCGACGTGGCGCAGTCTGTGTACTACAGGGTGTGTGGTCGGGTTTCGCTCCCACCACACATGTGGGCGTTAACGTTGTCCTTTCAAAAATGCTAGACATGCAGGCTTTTAAAGGAGTTCTATAGGCTCCTTCCAAACTTTCTAAACATCCCCCTTCCCTGATTTTAATGTGGGTGGGTACGTGCTGCTTCTAATGACCAATTAAAAACTGTAATATCACCCTGTAACCTCCTCTTCCTCTCTTCCCTGTAACATCCTGTAAGTGTAGCAAAGCCGAGCTAATTTAGTTTTTGACAAGGCCGATATGCGTGCGACCCCTAGCGCCAAGGAGGCACGGCAACACGGTAGAGGAGCCGGTTCCCCCTTTGGTCGTCACTGGGTTGCGGCTAGAGTTTCCTGCTCGGCTGTGTAGCCGCCTCGCTCACAAGTTTCAACAAATATATTACCCGCAAAAAATAAATATATCCATGTATTACAAATATATGATTTTAAATAACACACTTTTCTTTCGTTCTTCTTTTTCTAGTTTTATGTTTTTAATACATGAATATATTTGTCGAAGATCGTGAGAGAGGCGGCCATGCAGCCGACCAAGGCACACACTTGTTCTCTTCCCAATGATGTCGCCTGTGCACGAAGACATCGGCGATAGATGGACATGCAATTGTAGATGCACGCCGGTGCATGCTTTTCTTTAACATGAGAAATACTCCGGGCCTCTGGATCGCCTGAGGGCTCGCCCTCATCGGCTCATTCGCTAGCTCTCTCCACAGATCTCCCACCCTCATGAACTTGAGGGGCAGATCGCCGGTGCACATGCATGCGACTCCAGTTTCGCATGATCGGTTGGCAGGCAACTAAAATTATGTGTGATCGGCGGGTAAAAATAAAAGCACACAAAAACAAAAATAAAAGTACCAATCGAATGGATTAAAATAATAAATAGAAGATAGGAAAATGACATATTCCGCTCCACTAAAATAAGATTGAGATTTTGTAAAACTACTTTTTTTAAAACAAGTTCCTTTTCGTTAGTCATGTACTGTATTAATTACAGTTAATTCGTTAATCTTTTTTTGAGGGGTAGTTAATTCGTTAATCTGTTCAGGTGTATGATGCATTGAGCGGATGGGCTGGGTAGCTACATTGGTTTTTCGCAAGGCCCATATGCCTGCGTCCACTAGCGCCATAAGGAGGCAGGGCAGGGTGCCGTGCTTAACAGCACGGTAGAGGAGCCGGCACAAGTGGGGAGGGCTTCACCACTGCGCGAGGCCTGCCCTCCCACAAATAATAAATTACAAGCAATAATTTTCAACCTAGCCACAGTACTCCGGGAATATTTACACTGAAGCAAAGCAGAAATAGGAGTAGTGGCCGAGCAGCATTTGTCCTTTTGGCCCCCCTCAACAATCTATGTCAAGCTCCACCACTGACAGGAGTAAACATACAGGTCTAGACATGCAATAAGAACATCATATTGTGACGACCGAAGAGGGGATCGGCCTCACGGCCAGAGGTAGGGGATGAGGAGAGGAGCAGGGAGCAGGGTAGGTGAGAAGGAGAGAAAGGGGATGAGAGCAACTAGACTTTTCTCATTTCATAAGTCTCCACAGAGTACAGGGTAGGTCTCTTATAATTGCAGACACACACACACGCCCGGCCACATGTGACCCACTGGCACACACACGCTCACCCCTTTCTATCTATTTCACCTTCCAGGTCCACCGATACTCATGTATCAGGTGTGACATCTAAGTATTTAACCGATCAACAAACATTCACTTTTTGCAGGTTATTTTCAGGGCCACGGCGTTCATCCGTATGTGGTCGCTACTCACTCCGACGAAGGTCAGGGAGCGTTTGGTTACTGCGTCTACCCGATGGGAGATGGTAGCGCGGGATATTTTCAACCGGTTTGGATGACGGTCATGTAATAGGATAGGCATGTAGTGCTCCTATTGTGTTTGCCAGCCGGTTGTGGCTTTGGGTTTTAGCTCTTTCGAGCTTTTTGTTTATTTTCGCACCTCGATACTTGGCGACTTTGCTATTGGATTATGTTTTTAATAATATGAGCCGTATGCATCGTTCTGATGCAGAGGCTGGGGTAAACCCCTTTTCGAAAAAAAGGTGTGACATTTGCCTCACCTTGAGCGCGGGCGTCTTCATCCCAACAGCTTGCCTCCGGGTAGCGCTGACGGAGCACTGAATAATCCTCCTAGGTCGAGGATTCAAGAGCTAAAGAAGATCATTGAACTTTGACCTGCACGATTGAGCTGTTGCCTTTCTTCACCATGCGACGTTCGAGAATGGCAATAGGTTGTAGCGGTGCCGCTGTGAGGTCCGGTGCATGGGGTAGCTCTAAGAAAACTGGACTATAGTCTGGCATGAAGGGCTTGAGCTGCAAGACATGAAAGATTGGGTGTATGCGACTGTCGTCCAGCAACTGGAGCTTGTAAGCCAGAGTACCAATGCGTTCCAGAATCTGAAATGGACCAAAGAACTTGTACGCCAATTTGGGGCACGGGCGGTTAGCCACTGTCGACTGAGTATATGGCTGAAGCTTGAGTAGCACTGAATCGCCCACTTCGAAGGACTGCTCTGTACGATTGCGATAAGCCTTTTGCTTGCACCTGTTTTGAGCCCGCACCAATTGATCACGGAGCCAGCCACTGTGAGTTGCCCAATCCAGCTCGGTGCTTGCATCCGCGGGCAACCTGGTGGCCAAAGTAGGTAGACCACCCAGGTTGGGTTCTTTGCCGTAGAGCGCCTGGAACGGTGTTGTGTTTAGCGATGAGCGATGGGTGGTATTGTACCAGAACTCTATCGTGGGCAGCCACTTGAGCCACTGCTTGCTAGGGAACGCAATATTTCAAAAAAAATTCTACGATCACGCAAGATCTATTTATGAGATGCATAGCAACGAGATGGGAGAGTGTGTCCACGTACCCTCGTAGATCCAAACCGGAAGCGTTTAGTAACGCGTTTGATGTAGTCAAACGTCTTCACGATCCAACCGATCCAAGTACCGAACATACAACACCTCCGTGTTTAGCACACGTTCAGCACAATGACGTCCCTCGAGCTCTTGATCCAGTTGAGGACGAGGGTGAGTTCCGTCAGCACGGTGGCGTGGCGACGACGATGATGAAGTTACCGCCGCAGGGCTTCGCCTAAGCACTACGACGATATGACCGAGATGTTAAACTGTGGAGGGGGCACCGCACACGGCTAAGAGATTGTCTGTTGTTCTTTGGGGTGCCCCCTGCACGTATATAAAGGAGGGGGGAGGAGGAGGCCGGCCAAGGAGGGGCGCGCCATAGGGGGAGTCCAACTAGGATTCCCAATCCTAGTTGGACTCCCCTTCCTTTTCCAAGATGGGGGGAGAGGGGGAGGGAAAGAGGGGGGCGCCGCCCCCTCCCTAGTCCAATTAGGATGTCAGAACCCGATCCTAGTCACATCGATCTAGCATGTAACACATCATATCACTTTGCGGCCTCACGCACGATATTCCCACGGGTGCCACCTTACCTGGCCCGGGACCGTTTGCACCTTTTGGCTCATGTATATGATAGTGTCGCTAGCATCCATATGACAAAGAACCCGGGCCGACATGACTAGTCGTGAACCCAAAGTGGCACTAACTTACAGGGACATGCATACATGAACCAGCATTGAACATGTCGGTCATCAGCGTGTGAATCCGAGCTGTAGCAACTGGGCTAACAGGACTCCAGGAACCCGGGCTGTGGAAGGCTAGCAGGACCCCAGAAGTCACCGCGTGATATTTCTCCGAAGGGACAGACACAGGAACGAAGTGGATCACATGCCGGCCAGTCTAAGTGTTCCGGAGCAGTAGTAACTGGGCTAGTAGGACTCCGGTAAGCCGGGCTGTAGCAGACTACCATGGCTAAGTGGAAGCACTAGACTACATTTCCCCATAAGAGAAGCTACCAAGGATAAACAACTAGGTTGTCAGATCCCACACATACCAATCATTTCAATCATACACACAATATGCCCGATATGTGTAAATACAACATGGCATCACAACAAAACTCTACAACTCAAAGTATTTATTCATTAGGCTCCGAAGAGCCAAATATTACAAACATGGGTGTCAGTGTCAAAACCGGCGGATCTCGGGTAGGGGCTCCCGAACTGTGCGTCTAGGCCGGATGGTAACAGGAGGCAGGGGACACGATGTTTTACCCAGGTTCGGGCCCTCTTGATGGAGGTAAAACCCTACGTCCTGCTTGATTAATATTGATGATATGGGTAGTACAAGAGTAGATCTACCACGAGATCAGAGAGGCTAAACCCTAGAAGCTAGCCTATGGTATGATTGTATGTTATGGTTGTTGTCCTACGGACTAGAACCCTTCGGTTTATATAGACACCGGAGAGGGTTAGGGTTACACAAGGTCGGTTACAAAGGAGGAGATATCCATATCCGTACTGCCTAGCTTGCCTTCCCCGCCAAGTAGAGTCCCATCCGGACACGAGACGAAGTCTTCAATCTTGTATCTTCATAGTCTAACAGTCCGGCCAATGGAGATAGTCTGGCTGTCCGGAGACCCCCTAATCCAGGACTCCCTCAGTAGCCCCCGAACCAGGCTTCAATGACGATGAGTCCGGCGCACAGCATCATCTTCGGCATTGCAAGGCGGGTTCCTCTCCAAATTCTGTGTACCTGTCGAAATAATGTCCGGTTTCTTGTGAAGGTTTGTACTCCTTGGCTTCTACGCCCAATAATGGCCACTTTCCACGTGTCGAGCGAATGTGAAGAGCCAAGGTGTTTTCACATTTACCCCCCTAGCTGTGTGAATGAGCTGCCTATTTAAAAAGACGAGGATTCAGATCCAAATTACACCATCCTCCCTTGGCGAGCCTTCATCGGAGCGCACCCGATAGAGATCCATTCCATCATGGCCGGTCGATGCAGCTCCTCCTCTCGCACCCCTAGCTCCAAGCCTGGAGATTGGGAGAGATGTTCCGTCCCGCACAGCAAATTAGTGATGCTTCAGTCCAAGGGATTTCTTCCCCTAGCGTACCTGGTCCCGGTTCGAGCCGAGCTTGCCACCTATAATGGAGGAGAGCAAGCGGAGAGCCTTCCCAATCCCTCCAAGGGAGAGCAGGTTTGCCTTGTCCCTTATTTGGTAAGAGGGCTCGGATTTCCTATTCATCTGTTTCTCCGGGGGCTCCTGGAGTTCTACGGCCTCCAGTCGCACAATCTTACGCCTGCCTCCCTGCTGCATATCGCGGGATTCGTAGCCCTTTGCGAGTTGTTTTTGGGCTATGAAGCTCATTTCGCTCTGTGGAAGAAGTTGTTCTGCCTTGTGCCCCGTTCTCAGAAGGGGTCAATATATCAAGTGGGCGGAGCCGAAGTGTGGCGTGTCGCCGGGACCGGATACCTGTCCGGAACCCCAAAGAAGACGTCCGAAGACTAGCCTTCAGAATGGTTTTATATAGAAGACGCCCCCTCCCGGATCCTATTCGGATCGGCCTTCCTAAGTTCGACAACGCCCCTTTGAAGAAGCGCCGGAGCTGGCGTCCACGGAGCCCCCTGGAGGAAGATGACAGGGACATTCTTTACCTGATGAGCCGGATAAGTTTTTTAGCTCGATCCGGATTGACCATGATCGAGGTCATGGCCACATGTATCATGCGGGGGGTGCAGCTGCTTCAGTATAGAGGCCACCCCATGTGGGATTTCAACGGGGAGGATGACGCCACCCGCCACAGCCGCAAAGGGCCGGGATCGGCTGCTGATCTAATAAAGATCTTATCCACTTTGTACAAGGGAGAAGAGGAGGAATTCCTTCGTGTCAACCCGCAGGGTGGTTTTTCTATGTACAACCCTCCGAGCTAGGTAAGCGGAAACTTTTTATCGCCCAACCATTTCGTATTCCCGTAGTTAAGTATTCATTCTAGCGATTTCATCGCAGGAGCTGCGCCAGGCTGTAAAGGAGATAAATAGGCCTCCTCCACAACCCGAGGACCCTGGACGGTCCCTTGATCCGACCTCTCAGGAGGATCCGGACATATCTATGGAGCTAATCGATGGGGTATTTTACCAATCGAGTAATGACAATGCTTTGGTGGCCATTACGGCCGATTACCCTGGGCTAGTTCTAGCCTCACAGGTGACTGAGACCGAAGTCCCAGCACTTAAAAAGGGATCCATCCTTGCGCTTTTTTGATTGCTGTATAACAGCCGTGTTTTGCAGGGGAGGTCCCCGGGGCAGAAGGCCGAGCCTGTGGCAACTAGCCAACAAGGGGCCGCGAGGCCAGGCAGGCTGAAAAGATCCGTAGTCCGGATTGAGATACCAGCGCAGGGATACAGCGCGCCGTCTTTATTGCAAGACATTATTCTTAGAGGCATATTAACGCTCATGCCTTGTTTTCAGGAAAAAGAGCGCTCGCCGGACTATACCCGGAGAGGCTACCAATCACGCCTCCACAAGCCAGGCTCCAAGGCCGGATTCGAAGGCGGGAACGAATACAAGGCGTGCCCCGGGTGCTCCTCCGATAGAGGATGCGGATAAACTGTCCGCCACCCATTCCGAGGTGGAAAGTGCCATGAACCACAGGCGTCACGGGACTGTTCTTCGTGACGCTTGTTTCTCCCAAGAGGCATTGGATGCCTTCAATTCGGGAGACACGCACCTCCGTGCCGCTCAAAATGGTCTAGCCAGAGCCACGGAGCAGTATGTAAAAGACACACGGGTGAGAAAATTTGATGATTATATATATATCAGTAGCCCCTGAGACTTGAAACAGTTAGGATAACTGATTTAAGGATCATTTATTATGCAGGTTCTTACAGAAAAGAATACTCAACTGTCCCAGGAGCTGGAAGAGTGCAAAGCCCAACTTCAGGCCGCACTGGCCACAACAGGGGAGCCCAAAGAGACCCCTTCTGGTAACATATCCTTCGAATGATAAGTATCATATTAGAATGCGGCGTATATGCAGATCTGACGATAAAATTGCAGATGACGCTGGAGTGAATCCGGATAAGCAACAGCTCATAAGTCAGCTGAAGGCCGGTGAGAGCGTGCTTACGAGGGTGAGGCAGGAGAAGAATGATCTCCTAGATGCCAACACCAAGCTGGGCGTGGAACTAAAAGATGTTCGGGCCCAACTGTCGGACTCTGTTAAGGAGAATCGGCGGCTTCGATGCGGCATATTTAGTAAGTGCTTGAACGAACTTTGAAAAAGAGTTCGGCGAGGAAGCTGGCTGACAAAGTTATGTCTGTAGGTATGCTAACAGGTCGTCCTGCCAAGGAGATGCCCGGTTCAATGGGTGATCTTCTTCTCGAGCTCTCACAGCTGCACGAACGAGTTCGGCAGGTGATGCAAGGCGTCGCCCAGGCCTTTTGGCCATCCGTCTCCATACCCGAAGGCCTTGGAGAGCTTGCAAAAAAGCTGAAGGGAGCACGGCGGCGCTTCCGATTATGGAAGATATCGGCCTGCCGTCAGGGCGCCAGGGAAGCCTGGGCAATGGTGAAGACACGGTACACGAAAGCTGACCCGAACCACATGGCCGAAGTCGGACCAGTGGGGCCTGATGGGAAGGATATCCCTGTGAGCTTAGTGTACGACCAAGTAGAATTGGCCGCAAAGTATTCCCAACAGGAATGTAGACTAGACAGCCTATTAGATGGTATTGAAGAGGAATTCAACCAGTCAAATTGACTATGTAATTTTAAAGTGACATGTATAATACCTTCTAGCCAGATTGTAGATCGTTTGTCATGGCGGACCTTTTCGCTTCAACCTCGGGACCCGACAGTCCGGAGTGTATCCGAATACCCTCTCACTTATGTAAGAACCGGGGCATGCGTGGAGACCAGGCGTAGGGGTCATTAGTGCTTTATCAGACAAGTACCCAACTAGTTATGTTATATTACATGGGTAGTAAGAAACATCTTCCAGGGAGAATAGTTCCATTAACGGTTCCTTTCCCTGGGTAAGCATGCCCTAAAGTGCATGTCCGGACTGCGATAAGAAGCGCAAAAAAATCATCTGGGGGCAGATATGAATAATAAAAGTCATCTTTTATTCACCGATCGAATATTCCTTTAAGAACGCTAGCTTTCGGCTTCACCTAGTCTGAGGTACACGTCCAGCTGACCCGGCGGTAACAATCACAGAGGTGCTCCCCTTATGCCCTAGCCGAATTAACGGGAACATAGGGCATAAGTACAAGAGCCAGGCAACCCAGCTTGGCCAAAACTTAAGTCATATCGATGCATATAATGGTGAAAAAAGGTACATGCGGAAGTATAACACATGTGTTGGGCGTGAGGCCCAGGGAAATAATTAAAGCTTCTGTGAAAGAAGCCCCCAGGTATGAAGAGTGCGGCTAGCGCATCTGTGATGTATGAGTGAGGCACAAGGTGACCCATGAACGCCTAGAGAAATAAAACAAAGAAAGGGAAACAAGACAAATGATGCATATGCAGAAAATGGACAAAGGGAGGGGACTAACATAAAGTCCGGTGCTAGGCGTAGAATCTTCGGAGCCTTGCTGCATTCCATGGGTTCGGCTCGAGTCGACTAGTCGATGCATCCCGCAGTCGGTACGCTCCACCGGTCAGAACTTGGTCGATAATGAAGGGACCTTCCCATTTGGGCTCAAGTTTGTTCTTTTTCTTATCCGGCAGCCGTAGAACTAGTTCGCCAACGTTATAAGTTTTGGCCCGTACTTCTCTGCTTTGGTATCTGCGAGCCTGTTGCTGGTAAAATGCGGAACGGGCTTTGGCTACGTCACACTCTTCCTCCAAGGTGTCCAGACTGTCCTACCGATCGATCTCGGCTTCTCTTTCTTCGTACATGAGCACTCGAGGTGAGTCATGAATTATGTCACAGGGCAGGACTGCCTCTGCGCCGTACACCATAAAAAATGGTGTATATCCGGTACTACGATTCGGCGTGGTCCGCAGCCCCCAGAGTACGGAGTCGAGCTCCTCTACCCAGTGCGTGTCAGACTCTGTTAAGGAGCGCACTAATCTGGGTTTAATGCCGCTCATTATAAGACCATTTGCTCGTTCGACTTGACCGTTGGTTTATGGGTGATAGACTGAAGCATAATCGAGCTTGATGCCCATTTTGCTACACCAGAGCTTTACCTCGTCGGCCGTGAAGTTCGTGCCGTTATCAGTGATGATGCTGTGGGGGACGCCGTAATGGTGTACAACCCCGGATATGAAATCTATCACCGGTCCGGATTCGGCTGTTTTAACAGGTTTAGCCTCTATCCATTTGGTGAATTTATCCACCATGACCAATAAGTATTTTTTCTTGTGGGTTCCCCCTTTAAGGGGTCCAACCATGTCAAGCCCCCAAACCGCGAAGGGCCATGTAATGGGGATTGTTTGGAGGGCGGTGGGTGGCATGTGGCTTTGATTTGCAAAGAGCTGGCAACCGGCGCAACGTTGGACCAAGTCCTGTTCATATGCCCGGGCCATTGGCCAATAGAATCCTGTACGGAAGGCCTTGCTTACAAGAGCCCGGGCAGCAGCGTGATGACCGCTGAGTCCGGCGTGAATTTCTGCCAAAAGGTTCCGCCCTTCCTCTTCGGAGATGCACCTTTGAAGGACTCCGGTAGCGCTTTTTTTGTACAATTCTCCCTCATGGACCCTGTAGGCCTTGGATCGCCGCACTATGCAGCGTGCCTCATTTTGGTCCTCCGAAAGTTCCTGTCTAGTTAGGTAGGCCAGGAATGGTTCTGTCCATGGGGCAATAATGGCCATTATTTCATGGGCTGATTGTGTTATTTTGGTGGCGGAGCCTCTGATTGTGTCAGAGAGTTCGGTATCGGGTATTTTGGCCGGGTCCGGACTGTTGTTACCGGTGTCCCCTTCCCATGCTACGGATGGCTTGAAGAGCCGTTCCAGAAATATGTTGGGAGGGACCGCGTCACATTTTGCGCCGATGCGGACGAGGATATCCGCCGCCTGATTGTTTTCCCGAGCCACATGGTGAAATTCGAGCCCCTCGAACCGAGCTGACATTTTTAGGACGGCATTGCGATAAGCTGCCATTTTTGGATCCTTGGCATCGAAGTCTCCATTTATCTGGGATATCGCGAGGTTCGAATCCCCGCGCACCTCTAGGCGTTGAATGCCCATGGATATTGCCATCCGGAGACCATGTAGAAGGGCCTCATATTCGGCTGCATTGTTGGAGTCAGTATACATTATCTGTAGTATGTATTGAACAGTATCTCCTGTTGGGGATGTCAAAACGACGCCAGCCCCCAGACCGGCCAACATTTTGGAGCCGTCGAAGTGCATGATCCAGTTTGAATATGTGTCATACTCTTTAGGGAGTTCGGCTTCCGTCCACTCAGCGACGAAGTCAGCCAAAACTTGCAACTTGATAGCTCGACGTGGCTTGTAAGTTATGTCGAACGGGGGGAGCTCAATGGCCCATTTGGCAATCTGGCCCGTCGCGTCGCAGTTGTTTATAATATCGTTAAGTGCTACTTCCGAGGCTACCATTATCGAACACTCTTGAAAGTAGTGTCGCAGCTTCTGGGATGCCATAAATACCGCGTACGCTATATTTTGATAATGCGGGTACCGTGATTTGCATGGAGTAAGGACAGTGGACACATAGTAAACCGGCTTTTGAAGGGGGAATTTGTGTCCGTCCGCTTCTCGCTCGACGACGAGCACTGCGCTTACTACTTGATGAGTTGCCGCAATGTATAATAACATTGGTTCACCAATGTTTGGCGCGGCCAGGACTGGGTTTGTTGCCAATATGGCTTTTATTTTGTTGAGTCCGGCCGAGGCAGCATCCGTCCACTCGAAGTGTTTGGTGCGCCGGAGGAGGCGATAAAGGGGTAATGCCTTTTCTCCCAAGCGGGAGATAAAGCGGCTTAGAGCCGCCATGCATCCAGTCAATTTTTGTATTTGTTTGAGGTCTGTTGGGATAGCCAACTGTGACAACGCTCGGATTTTGGCCGGATTAGCTTCAATACCTCTACTAGAGACAATGAATCCGAGGAGCTTTCCGGCTGGTATGCCGAAAATGCATTTTTCCGGATTGAGCTTGATGTCATATGTTCGGAGGTTGTCGAATGTGAGCCTCAAGTCGTCTACTAGAGTTTCGACATGCTTGGTTTTAACGACCACGTCATCCATGTATGCCTCCACTGTTTTGCTGATCTGGTTTGCCAGACATGTCTGAATCATGCACTGATATGTTGCGCCGGCGTTTTTGAGCCCGAAGGGCATTGTGTCGAAGCAGAATGGGTCGTATGGTGTGATGAATGCCGTTGCGGCTTGGTCTGGCTCCGCCATTTTAATTTGATGGTATCCGGAGTATGCGTCGAGGAAACACAATGAATCGTGTCCTGTGGTAGCATCGATGATTTGATCGATGCAGGGGAGGGGGAAGGGATCCTTTGGGCAGGCCTTGTTAAGGTCCTTAAAATCGACGCACAAGCGCTAGGATTTGTCCTTCTTTGGTACCATCACCAGGTTTGCTAGCCAGTCCAGATGTTTATGTCTCTAATGAATCCGGCCTCCAATAGCTTGGCTAGTTCCTCTCCCATGGCTTGTCTCTTAGGCTCGGAGAAACGTCGAAGAGCCTGCTTGACTGGCTTGAATCCTTTTAGGATATTTAGGCTGTGCTCAGCCAGCCTGCATGGGATTCCTGGCATGTCTGAAGGGTGCCAGGCAAAAATGTCCCAGTTCTCACGTAGGAACTCTCGCAGTGCGGCTCGACATCAGGGTTTAATTGTGCCCCGATGGAAGCTGTTTTTTAGGGTCCGTTGGATGGACTTGGAATTTGACTATTTCGTCCGCCGGTTTAAAGGAGGTGGACTTGGATCTTTTATCGAGTATCACATCGTCCCTGTTCACCATGGAGCGCAGCACAGTTAGTTCCTCGGCCGCTAGGGCTTCGGATAGTGCCTCGAGGGCCAGTGCGGCTGTCTTATTTTCGGCGTGGAGTGCTATGTCCGGATCACTAGCAAGAGTGATGATTCCGTTGGGCCCGGGCATTTTGAGCTTCATGTACCCGTAATGGGGTATGGCTTGGAAGATTGTAAACGCCTCCCGCCCTAGTAGAGCGTGGTATCCGCTGCTGAATGGGGCCACTTGGAATGTAATTTCTTCGGACCTGTAATTATCCGGCGTGCCGAATACCACATCTAGTGTGATTTTCCCAGCACAACGTGCTTCTCGACCGGGGATGATTCCTCTAAAGGTTGTGCTACTTTGCTCAATGCGGCTCCTGTCTATTTCCATCTTTTGAAGAGTTTCCTCATAGATGAGGTTTAATCCGCTGCCGCCGTCCATGAGTACCTTGGTGAGTCGAAAGCCGTCCACGATTGGACTGAGGACCAGTGCGGCTGGTGCTCGGGCTGTTCGGAATTTGGGTTCGTCACTGGCATTGAAGGTAATAGCCGTGTCACTCCAAGGATTTATTTTTGCTATGTGGCAGATTTCGGCCATGCTTCAGAGTGTTCGCTTGCGTCTATTATTTGACACGAAGGTCTCAAAGACCGTTAACACCGTATTGTTGTCCACGGGATGGTGCTCTGTGGTTTTTGGGAGGAGTAGATCCTCACCACTTTTGGCCACCTGCCAGAGTATCCAACATGCTCTAAGGCTGTGCGTTAGTATCATCCGCTGTACTATGAATTTTGTAGGGTCCGTTGAGCCATCCCTCCAGTACGGTTCCTTGCCCCGTAGACGGCTTTTGCTTTTTGGTAGTTAACCCATGTGTATTGTGATAATGCACCCTTTTATTTCGGACTGGGTTTGTATTCAAGGCTGGATTAACCCAAAATTTTATTTCGGTTTTCCAGGCGCTTTCCATCGCACAGTACTTTCGTACTATGGACACCAAATCGGCAAAGCGTGTAATTTCGCGGCGACTTATGGCATTGGGGATTCCCTTGTCCATGCAATTATTGCAGAAGAATGAAATTGCGTCTTCCTCGCGGCAGTCCTTTATCCTATTCATGACCAGGAGGAATCTGGCCCAGTAATGGTGTACTGTTTCTTGGGGCTCTTGCCTAATTTGGGATAGATCGCATATGTTTGGGTGGGTGGGTGGAATTGAATCCGAATCCTCACCCAATCTGAGACTCAGGGGCCAAGGAGTTTCCAAACTCGAAAGTTTGGATTCTTGGATGTTTTCCGATAAATCTAGCCCGCTGCCTGATTCTAGGTTCAGGCCTTGAGTGACGTCCTCCCCTCTGCGGGTATCCGGCTGGGAGGGATCGGGAATCCGGACATAGCTAGTCCTTAAGATAGATGAAGGGTTGCCGCATTGTTCCTCCACCACTGCAACATGATGGGTGACCTGGGGAGAGTTAATCTCTCTCAGATCGGGTTTAGGCCCAATCTGATCATAGTCTGTAGCGACTCCCAGGGCGGCGATGCGATCCAAGAGCTCGTTCAGGGAAGAGAGCTCCATTGGATCTAACTGCTCGGCGAGTTCCGAGTTGACGTGAAGATTGCTTTCGATGACCCGAGAAGTCATCGTCGGCGTAGCAGCCGAACAGGCGGTCATAAGAAAACCCCCTAGCTGAAGAGTTTGGCCGATAGCCAAAGATTCCTCAGCGATAGTGCCGTCTTTAAAGACGGGACGAGACATCCTTCCTGGTGGCGATGGCACAGCCTATGGTATGATTGTATATTATGCTTGTTGTCCTACCGACTAGAACCCTTCGGTTTATATAGACACTGGAGAGGGTTAGGGTTACACAAGGTCGGTTACAAAGGAGGAGATATCCATATCCGTACTGCCTAGCTTGCCTTCCACACCAAGTAGAGTCCCATCCGGACACGAGACAAAGTCTTCAATCTTGTATCTTCATAGTCTAACAGTCCGGCCAATGGAGATAGTCCGGCTGTCCGGAGACCCCCTAATCCAGGACTCCCTCAATGGGTCTCATGACCCAACATACAGAGCATACAAGCAACAAGCACATGCAGAAGCTTAACTTGTCTGAGTACAGACAACTACAAATGGAAAGGACGAGAAGCTTGACTATCTACAAGACCCTGCCGAGGGCACAAGATCGTAGCTGAGGTAACAAGCTAAACATCGAAGTCCACGCGGAACTACTAGCGAGACTGAAGTCTCTCTGGAAAAACATAAATTAAGCAAACGTGAGTACAGATGTACCCAGCAAGACTTACATCAGAACTAGCTACATATGCATCGGTATCAACAAAGGGGGTGGTGGAGTTTAACAGTAGCAAGCCAGCTTTGACTCAGTGGCTATCCTGAACTACGACTGCAAGTAACTCTTTTGAGGTGGCGCACACGAGTCCACATATTCACCATACCAATACACCACCATGGATCCGCTCCCGTCTCCCTACGAGAATGCCATCCATAGCACTCACGCTTATCTTGCGCTTTTTAGAGTATCCAATTTCGCTTGTCTATGAACTGTATAGGCAACCAGAAGTCCTTTACCGCGGAGACGGCTATTCGAATAGATGATGTTAACCCTGCAGGGGTGTACTTCTTCACACACGCTCTCACCACTTACCACCATGTACACGTCGTGTATCTCGGCAACCTTCAAGCGGAAGCCTGGCGAGGGAGTTGGCCACGACCTGACTAACCACACAAGTCTCTAGTCCAGGTTTATCGCCTATTCGGGTTCCATCCGCGAGGAGATCTGGCCGGGGTTTCGCTCATAGCCCCAAACGTTGTGTACAGGGTTCCGCGACACCAAACGGGCACCCGGCATACCCGGTCACGGTGTATCTACCGCATCATAGCCCACCCCTAGGGTCAGCGCTATGCACGGCCTCCAACACATATCCTACAAACACCAGAAACTAGTTGCAACTCCTGGACAGAGGGCAAGGGCGGTTCATAAGTCGAGAGGGACCATTGGTTTCGGGCCCAATGCGTGGTAGTAGCTGTTCATGGATCATAAACACAGAACTCAGTTCCTAAGGACGGCTTCAATGAAACAACCCACCATGTACTCCTACATGGCCTCTCATCGATACCTTTACCAAATCGTGTTCACACACTTAGCTCTCAACAGTAGGACATGTTCACACACCTCCAATTCATCCCCGATGAATCAGACCTGACTCAACTGTAAGCAGTAGCAGGCATGACAAACAAACATGGATGAGTAGGCACATCAGGGCTCAAACAACTCCTACTCATGCTAGTGGGTTTCATCTATTTACTGTGGCAATGACAGGTCATGCAGAGGAAAGGGGTTCAACTACCGCAGCATGTAACAGTTGAATCGTTGTTGTCCTAATGCAGTAAAAGAGAGCAGGAGCAAGAGAATGGGATTGTATCGGAATGAACAGGGGGGTTTTGCTTGCCTGGCACTTCTGAAGATAGTATAGCTCTTCATCGGTGTCATCGAACTCATTGTCGGAACACGTCTATCGAGAGGGACAACCACCGGCAATAGAGAAGGAACACAATCAATGCAATGCAACAATATGATGCATGAATATGACATGGCAATATGCTGTGATTTGGACTAATGCAACAGAAAGTCATTTTAATTGAAGTGGAATTCAAAACTACATCAAATTCCAACTCCAAACCTATTATGAAACTTGCCCTAATCATGTTTCATCCTAAACAGTGAGGTTAACTTGCTCAAACATGCATGAACATGGCATAAACAGATTCTTTGGATTTTTCTGATCATTTTTCATATATAAATTATTTCATTTGGAGTTATTTTAATTCATTTTTTTAGAAGTTTGGGATATTTTCTGAATTATTTTAAATCCAGGAAATCAAAACTGTGTCAGCATGACATCATGCTGGCATCATCAGGTGAACGGCGCCAGCCCAGGTCCAAGCTGACCAGTGGTCAATGACCCGGCATCATTAGTGTCACGGACAGGTGGGTCCGGTCAATGTCAATGTCAACACGGTCAACTCTGACTTGTGGGGCCACTGTGATTAATTAAAACTAATCAGAAACTAAACTATTGTTAATTAAGGGCGTGGGACCCATATGTAAGTGGATCAGGGGGTTAATTAGCAGGGTCATTAGTGGCTAATGATGGGCCACGTCGACATCGCCGGAGTTCGGCCGGCGGTGACCAAAACCGACGATGGAGACGCTGCGGGAAGGCGCTACAGGGGACGGTTTCGAGCGTCGTTTGCGGCTATGGGTTGCTGGCAGTGTGCCGCAACCAAAGGTGCCATAAGTTAGTCGCGGGGTGGCCGAATACGTCGACGGTGTCGAGTTCCGCAGCGGCCGGAGTTCGGAACTTGACAGAAACGATGCTACGAGGCGTCTCCGGGCGAGCTGGTGGTGTCTGCGGGTTCCTGGAGGCGCTCTGAGTGCGGTGACATGCTTGAATGCGAGCACCAGCTACTGTGCCTGCGGCGGCGACATGGACGACAGCTGGAAGCTCACGGCTCTGGCGATTGGAGTGTCTAGAGCGAGCAAAAACACGCGGGGAGAGAGGGGAATCGAAGAGGAGCTCATGGTGGCATTGACGGCATTCTCAGTGGGCTCGGGGACGGCTTGGTGACGACGAAATGACGGCGGCGATCTCGGGCGGCCGACGATGAAGACGACGGCAGTGGTGACGTTCCAGGCCCTCCCGGCTCACGTGGCTCGTCGAGGACGAAGAAGACAACATGGCGGAGCTCTCAAACACGACAGGCGGTCAAGGGGACGGCGGGTAGCACGTGGCCAGCGAACGGCGGCGACGGCGACGTTCGGTTTTGGAAGAGAGAGAGCGACAGAGGCGGAGATGAGGATGGAAGAGAGTGAGTGAGGGGGTCAGGGGGTGTGTGGCGTCTCCAGGGCATCCCGGGGGAAATGACAAGTAGGAGCTAACAGAGAGCGTGCGCGCGGGGGGCGACCACGGGCCCAGTCCTTCTGGCAGAGGAGGAAGATGACAAGGGGTGTGCTAGTGGGCTGGGCTGGACAGCTACAGTGCTGGGCCGGTTGGTGGGCGCCAGTTAAGTTCTCTCTCCCTCTCTAATATTTCTCTCTTTCTATTTTCTGTAACTTGTTTCTGATTTAGTAAAAATAGTAAATCACTTTATAAAATCATGAAAACTTTTGTGGCCACTATCTGATTTAAACCAGAGGCCCTCACCAAGTTTCAGAATATTTGGAGCTACCAAATATTTTATAGGAATTTATAGCTCCACTTCAAATACAATATGATTTAATTCAAAGACCATAAATGCCTTGGAAAAATGTGCATGGCCTATGGTAAAGGTTTTAACCTCTTTCCATAAATAATGAACATTTTTAAGGGCATTTTGGATCCATAGAAAATATTTTTATTTTGATCCTAGTTGCATTTCATTTGGTGCTAGGGTTTGAACATCCCCATTTCAGGTTTAAGAAAATTTAAACATGATGCAACAACCAAGACTAGTCCACAACAAGGCTGAAGCTAGGGCTGTGACAACTCACTCCTACTAAACAAGAATCTCGCCCCGAGATTCAAGATGTAAGGTAAGAAGACAAATGGGACATGGAACTGGCACAAACTCCAAAATCCATTGCATTCTTGAAGATATTGATTCTTTGCATCATATTGATCTTGACGTCTTTGCCTTCGAGATCTTTGTCCAACATGATGATGATGGAAAAAACTCTATAGGAATTGATCTTCTTAAAGATCGATCAACTCACGGAATGAGACGTTGAACATCTCTTGAGCCGAGACACAACACTCACATCAGGGTGATGGAAGTTAGATGGCGAAGATTCAAGTTGGTAGGCAACAATTCCACGCTTGAGTAAGATGGTGCAAGGTTTCAAAGTAGCGAGGAAATAATTGCCATGATCCCATACTAGGGCACCTTCGAGGAGGTGTGACTCGTAAAATTATTCCCCTAAGTGGCAAAAAGAATTAATTTTGATATCTAGATCATTGAAACTCTTCATACCAGCCTAAGGAAAATTACAATTGATCGTTTTGGAGAGTTCGAAGAAATGACATACTCAGACTAGGATGGATGATGTGGACTACCTTGTTGAAGACAACACAATGGATGATTTTTGCCTATCATTGGAAATGGATGGAACCCGTGGTAGGATGGCACAATGGCGGTGCAAGATGGGAATAAAATGCAAATGCTGGGAATGATTCTAGTAACTGGGAAGGAACCCAACAGTAGAGAGTGAGTCCAATGTTTGAAAAGGTTATAACACAACCAAGGAAACTGGGAGCAAATCCCAATTAATGCCAACGATAAAACCTAGTGCTTGCGCGTGCTCTCAAGAACTTGAGCATTTCCATATTCATCAAGGTTTTACCAATATCTGTGTCAAGGATCCTGGCAACACAACATACTACCATGATGAATGGTGATGGATGATGCAGATGCAAAGGAAGCTAACACCTTCTCAGATTTCACCTTAACGAGGCCAAGGAAACAGAATCTGGATGATCGATCGAGAGACATTTAGCACTCTGCTTCTAATGTTCTCCTTGATGTGCTAGCATAACCCATTTATTGATATGGTTTGGTATCTAGCTAGGACATCAAGTAAAAGGTCGGACTTCGGGAACACAAGAATCCATAAGGAGCAACTTCTGGAGTATACCCTATGAGATCCTTATTGGGAGGTGGCCAACTTCCTCAATCAAGATACTACAATAATAGGTCTTCCGGCTGGGTGTGTTGGCCACGACATCCACTTTACCATGTTATAGAGAAACCAATATTATAGTTCTTGGGACACGTTCCAACCATCATATCTGCCTGAGATTCAGATTTGGCTGGTGTCAGGATATTCCATACTCATCAAGTCTAGAGAGAAAAATGAAATTTTGCAACACAAATCGACGAGATGACGTTGCGAGATTCTCGGGAGATGAACTACGATAGAAAGCCCCAAAACATGAGCGGGTTCTGCTACACCCATGTGAACATGTTGTCCCAGACAAGCATGATCACATGGTAGTCTTACAACAAAATACTACCGAGTTCTGGTAGGGAACCATCATTAATGATATCGAAGTCTCTGCATGGAAGTCTAAAGTAATAACCTTAGAACAAACTCCTTTATCTTGAAAAAATCAATCAGTGGCTTAGTGTGCTAGGAATTACATATGGAATGGAGGTGGCCAAACCTATCAAACCATAGAATACTTCGCGCATACATGACTGACTTGGGATGATTCCAGAGGAAGCAAAACAAACTTTCTCAAAGTCACCACGGCAACTTACACCAAGTGCACATGAATTAGAGGAAGTATCTTCTTTCATCCAAACATATACTTCATGAATGGGACACGAAGAAAATGATTACACAAGTTTCCAACACTAGCTGGATGTTCATCATAAATCATGGAGAAGATAAAAATGTTGCTGATGGGCTCAACAACAATTCATTGGGATTTCCAAAATAAAATGGAATTCCATAATTATGTGAACAAGGTGATAGCATTGGTCAGACCCGAAAGATATAATGGTGTATGCTCGAGGAAACATCCACGAGTAATACAACATTATGAACATCATTGGTACTGATTTGATTTGGTGATAGCCCATACTCAAATCAAAGGATCGTAAGGCAATAGCACCGACAATTGATCACGTGGATCAATCGATGAATATATCATCTTTCTTCAACACACACACACAAATGCAAAGATATCCCTTCAGAATGAACTAAGTTCGGCAAAGCTTTTATCTACCAACTCTCCAAATTGTTGTTTAGCTTAACCAACTAGCTCAGGGGTATCCAACACAAATTCTTGGAGAAGGGGTGGTTTACAAGGAAACCAACTTGATCACGAGCTCAACATAATGGTCAGGGGGAAACCTGGTAATACTTCCGAGAAGATATCTGGAAAATCATGAACCAGCGATATGTCTCTAAGATCGGAAACAATCTTGCTTTTCAGGGCAAGACGATGTGACCAAGAGAGTGATAGATTGCCACAATCCTATCTCATTGATCAAGGAGTGCACCAGGTAAAATGGACTAGGTAGCACGATCAATCTTAGAATGATGGTTTAGTAACCAACACGCTATGAATAAATGTATCGTCCATAAACTACCAAGCAACGGGTTGCTAGGAGTATTAATTTCACACATCACGATTCACTTGTCGGCATTCCGGTTATAATAAAACGGGAACCGAGGAATGAACAATGATGGCAAGAAGTATCACTGCGTCAAGAATTCATAAGAGGTGCTGCAATTCTCATGAAAATCCTGACATAAAGGGGGTAATACTCCGAGGTAGAATAGAACAAAAGCTGGATTGGCATCTTGATCTATGGAATACAACTACTTTGACCAGTCCAAGAAATGGATGAGGTGCTGGAGTTTGTTTCTCCTATTCATTCAATAGAATGGCTTGACGGACCACAAGAATAATAGGCATCGATAACACGAATGCACAACTAGTCATGACTATCAATTGATAGACAGAGGTCAGAATACAACTAAAGAGAGACAACTCAAAGGAACATATGGTTTTCTGAGTTGCGGATGCATAGATTTAGTATGTCAAACAAGTTTAACATATTTCTTCCAAATAATACATGCAGAAAGGTAGGACTAGCAGATTCTCCATGCAGAATGGAGAATTCATCAAGAGCACTCTGGTTGTGATCTTTTGGTTCAAAGAACTTATACCATAATGGTTCATGGTACTGGAAGAACGATATACCACAGACCCCCAGGACTATCACAAAGGTTACTAATATCCTAAAGGAACAAGCAAACACTATCAACATGAGGTAAGTAGAGTGAATATTGGGTTTAAGAACCCAGAAATAGAATACCTACATACTAAATGGCATCACGGGATGCTTTCGAGAATAATGGCCAGAATCATCACACTGGGGATACAAAGCATTGCTAGATTACCGAGTGGTTCTCTAAGATGCCTAGGGTCATAATACTAGCTCCAACATATATGTTAGGGCAATTGAGTACCTCAACAGACTGTTTAGTGTGCTTAATCTGGCCCAAAAGGACATCGGGAACTGGAAGGAAGGATTTGCAAATGCATCAGATTCTTTAGAAACCTGGGATGACTCGGACAACATAACGGCTGTAAATGCTCAGAAAAGATTTGAGACATTCACAAGGATTTGCATAATCACTCAACAACATCATATCAAGGTTCTGGTTCAACTGACAACATACTAAAGTAGTAGAAACTGAACTGAGGCCTGGAACCAACAATCCTAAGATTTTATGGATAAGTAACACGTGAACCTGATAGAGAGATGAGATCCTAGTCCTTAACCCACATAGGAAAGAAGAGGATGACTCAGATCAGAAGGGCATAAGGTAAAGGAGTAAAAAAAGAGCCTTACGTCCCTTCCCACAATGAATTCCCCTACATATAACTAAAGCATTTCTAGACTCAACTTCGACCAGTATGGCTTGGTAATTCTACAGGCAGTCAGGCTCTGATATCAAAGCTGTCAGGACCCCAATCCTAAGTCACACCGATCTAGCATGTAACACATCATATCACTTTGCGGCCTCACACACGGTATCCCACGGGTGCCACCTTACCTGGCCCGGGATCGTTTGTGCCTTTTGGCTCACGTATATGATAGTGTCGCTAGCATCCATATGACAAAGAACCCGGGCCGACATGACTAGTCGTGAAGCCAAACTGGCACTAACTTACAGGGACAGGCATACATGAACCAGCATTGAACGTGTCGGTCATCAGCGTGTGAATCCGGGTGTAACAACTGGGCTAACAGGACTCCGGGAACCCGGGCTGTGGCAGGCTAGCAGGACTCCGGAAGTCACCGTGTGATATTTCCCCGAAGGGACAGACACAGGAACGAAGTGGATCACATGTCGGCCAGTCTAAGTGTTCCGGAGCAGTAGTAACTGGGCTAGCAGGACTCCGGTAAGCCGGGCTGTAGCAGACTACCATGGCTCAGTGGAAGCACTAGACTACATTTCCCCATAAGAGAGACTACCAAGGATAAACAACTAGGTTGTCGGATCCCACACATACCAAGCATTTCAATCATACACACAATATGCCCGATATGTGTAAATACAACATGGCATCACAACAAGACTCTACAACTCAAAGTATTTATTCATTAGGCTCCAAAGAGCCAGATATTACAAACATGGGTCTCATGACCCAACATACAGAGCATACAAGCAACAAGCACATGCGGAAGCTTAACTTATCTGAGTACAGACAACTACAAATGGAAAGGCCGAGAAGCCTAACTATCTACAAGACCCTGCCAAGGGCACAAGATCGTAGCTGAGGTAACAAGCTAAACGTCAAAGTCCATGCGGAACTACTAGCGAGACTGAAGTCTCTCTGGAAAAACATAAATTAACCAAATGTGAGTACAGATGTACCCAACAAGACTTACATCAGAACTAGCTACATATGCATAGGTATCAACAAAGGGGTTGGTGGAGTTTAACAGTAGCAAGCCAGCTTTGACTCAGTAGCTATCCTGAACTACGACTGCAAGTAACTCTTTTGAGGTGGCGCACACGAGTCCACATATTCACCATATCAATACACCACTATGGATCCGCTCCCGTCTCCCTACGAGAACACCATCCATAGCACTCACGCTTATCTTGCGCTTTTTAGAGTATCCACTTTCGCTTGTCTATGAACTGTACAGGCAACCCAGAAGTCCATTACCGCGGACACGGCTATTCGAATAGATGATGTTAACCCTGCAGGGGTGTACTTCTTCACACACACTCTTGCCACTTACCACCATGTACACATCATGTATCTCGGCAACCTTCAAGCGGAAGCCTGGCGAGGGAGTCGGCCACGACCTGACTAACCACACAAGTCTCTAGTCCAGGTTTATCGCCTATTCAAGTTCCATCCGCGAGGAGATCTGGTCGGGGTTTCGCTCACAGCACCAAACGATGTGTACAGGGTTCATCTACACCAAACGGGCGCCCGGCATACCCGGCCACGGTGTATCTACCGCATCATAGTCCACCCCTAGGGTCAGCGCTACGCACGGCCTCCAACACATATCCTACAAACACCAAAAACTAGTTGCAACTCCTGGACAGAGGGCAAGGGTGGTTAATAAGTCGAGAGGGTCCATTGGTTTCGGGCCCAATGCGTGGTAGTAGTTGTTCATGGATCACAAACACAGAACTCAGTTCCTAAGGACGGCTTCAATGAAACAGCCCACCATGTACTCCTACATGGCCTCTCATCGATACCTTTACCAAATTGTGTTCACACACTTAGCTCTCAACAGTAGGACATGTTCACACACCTCCAATTCATCCCCGATGAATCAGACCTGACTCAACTCTAAGCAGTAGCAGGCATGACAAACAAACATGGATGAGTAGGCACATCAGGGCTCAAACAACTCCTACTCATGCTAGTGGGTTTCATCTATTTACTGTGGCAATGACAGGTCATGCAGAGGAAAGGGGTTCAACTACCGTAGCATGTAACAATTGAATCGTTGTTGCCCTAATGCAGTAAAAGAGAGCAGGAGCAAGAGAATGGGATTGTATCGGAATGAACAAGGGGGTTTTGCTTGCCTGGCACTTCTGAAGATAGTATAGCTCTTCATCGGTGTCATCGAACTCATCGTCGGAACACGTCTATCGAGAGGGACAACCACCGGCAACAGAGAAGGAACACAATCAATGCAATGCAACAATATGATGCATGAATATGACATAGCAATATGATGTGATTTGGACTAATGCAACAAAAAGTCATTTTAATTGAAGTGGAATTTAAAACTACATTGAATTCCAACTCCAAACAGGGAGGTTAACTTGCTCAAACATGCATGAACATGGCATAAACAAATTCTTTGGATTTTTGTGATCATTTTTCATATATAAATTATTTCATTTGGAGTTATTTTAATTCATTTTTTAGAAGTTTGGTATATTTTTTGAATTATTTTAAATCCAGGAAATCAAAATTGCGTCAGCATGACATCATGCTGGCGTCATCAGGTCAATGGCACCAGCCCATGTCAAACCTGACCAGTGGGGTCCACTGGTCAATGACCCGGCGTCATCAGTGTCACGGACAGGTGGTCCGATCAACGTCAACGTTGGCACGGTCAACTCTGACTTGTGGGGCCACTGTGATTAATTAAAACTAATCAGAAACTAAACTATGGTTAATTAAGGGCGTGGGACCCATATGTAAGTGGGTTGATACATCTCCGTCGTATCTATAATGTTTGATTGTTCCATGCCAATATTATTCAACTTTCATATACTTTTTGGCAACTTTTTATATTATTTTTGGGACTAACATGTTGATCCAGTGCCCAGTGCCAGTTCCTGTCTGTTGCATGTTTTTGGTTTCGCAGAATATCCATATCAAACGGAGTCCAAATGGGATAAAAACGGACGGAGCTTATTTTTGGAAAATATGGAAAATCCGGAAGGAAAATCAACGCGAACCAGTGCCCGAGGTGGTCACGAGGCAGGGGGCGCGCCTGCCCCCCTGGGCGTGCCCCTTACCCTCGTGAGCCCACCGTAAGGCAGTTGACGCTCTTCTTTTGCCGCAAGAAATCTAATATTCGGAAAAAAATCACGGCGAAGGTTTCAGGCAAATCGGAGTTATGGATCTCCATATCTATACGAAATGGTGAAACAGAGCCAGGAGAGAACGCAGAAACAGAGAGAGACAGAGAGATAGATCCAATCTCGGAGGGGCTCTCGCCCCTCCCACGCCATGGGAGCCAAGGACCAGAGGGGAAACCCTTCTCCCATCTAGGGAGGAGGTCAAGGAAGAAGAAGAAGGGGGCCCCTCTCCCCCTCGCTTCCGGTGGCGCCGGAGTGCCACCGGGGGGCCATCATCATCACCGCCATCTTCACCAACAACTTCACCGCCATCATCACCAACTCTTCCCCCCTCTATGCAGCGGTGTAACCTCTCTCTTACCCGCTGTAATCTCTACTTAAACATGGTGCTCAACGCTATATATTATTTCCCAATGATGTATGGCTATCCTCTGATGTTTGAGTAGATCTGTTTTGTCCTAATGGCTATTTGATGATCGTGATTGGTTTGAGTTGTATGTTTTATTATTGGTGCTCTCCTATGGTGCTCTCTGTGTCGTGCAAGCGTGAGGGATTCCCGCTATAGGGTTTGCAATATGCTTATGATTTGGTTATGGTGGGTGGCATGAGTGACAGAAGCACAGACCCGAGTAAGTAGGTTGTTTGCGTATGGGATAAAGGGGACTTGATGCTTTAATGCTATGGTTGGCTTTTACCTTAATGAATCTTTAGTAGTTGCGGATGCTTGCTAGAGTTCCAATCATAAGTGCATATGATCCAAGTAGAGAAAGTATGTTAGCTTATGCCTCTCCCTCAAATAAAATTGCAATAATGATTACCGGTCTAATTATCGATTGCCTAGGGACAAATAACCTTCTTGTTGACAAAAGCTCTCTACTAGAACTAATTTAGTTATGTCTTTATCTAAACAGCCCCTAGCTTTTATTTTCGTGTTCTTTACTTTCTTGCAAGCTTACCCAAAAACACCTACAAAGTACTTCTAGTTTCATACTTGTTCTAGGTAAAGCGAACGTCAAGCGTGCGTAGAGTTGTATCGGTGGTCGATAGAACTTGAGGGAATATTTGTTCTACCTTTAGCTCCTCGTTGGGTTCAACACTCTTACTTATCAAAAGAGGCTACAATTGATCCCCTATACTTGTGGGTTATCAAGACCTTTTTCTGGCGCCGTTGCCGGGGAGCAATAGCGTGGGGTGAATATTCTCGTGTGTGCTTGTTTCCTTTATCACTAAGTAAGTTTTATTTGATGTTCTTAGTTGTTCTCTATCTTTAGTTATGGATATGGAACATGAAATACCAAAAAAATTAGGTGTACTTTCTGCTCATGGAGATGGGGAACCTCCTAAAACCCTCGATGCTGGTTATGTGAAAGATATTTTGTACTACTTTAATAATCCTGAGAAAACCTGTCGGTGTACTAGAGTAGGGGTACCCTAGTATCCCGAACTTGTGCACGGGCAGTCGCAGCATCCTGCGGCAAGGCTTGCTGGGTGACCGCCAAGGTCCTCCGTGGTTCCTTTGGAGCCATCCAAGGCATATCCAAGCCAAGGAGACAAGACCCCGGCAAGAGGAGCTTGCCGGGAAGGCCAACCAAGGCATCCCAAGGAACTTGCCGCGACGCGCCACGCGTCCCAGCAAGGCCCGATGAGCGACAAGTTCCCGGACGCAACAAGACAACGACCGTGGCAAGGCGCTTGCCGCGGCAAACCACCACTCTGTGTCCGCGCTCCAGCACATCCACCAACGTGTCGCTCTGGGACCCTTCCAGGCGTACGTGGCGGGAGGCCGTGTAGCCAGCGGTGCGCGGTGGCAAGCGGCGCTGACAAGATTGCCATCGTGGCGAGCGGTGGCGTCCCTGACGGTCCCTTTTGCACTATTTAGGCAACACAGACGGGCATTTAATGCCCTTGTCCCCTGCCGTCAGGGTTAGGTATGATACACTATAGCAGGTAGCTGTACCAACCGCAGCACCTTTCCATTTTTACCCTTGTCTACGCTGCCACCTGTCGGTGACCCCTTGAGCATATAAAAGGAGGCCCCTGCGCAACGTAGAAGGGGGTTCGGGAGGAAGAGAACTCTCAGGCTCGGTCTCGTTAGCTGCTGGAGTGTACTGTAGCACTCCGCGCTCCCGAGCAAGAACTCAATACAAACCACAAAGCAGGAGTAGGGTTTTACGCATCCATGCGGCCCGAACTTGGGTAAACCGCTCGTGTGCTTCGCCTCGATCCGCTCTTCGTGCGACCCTCGCCCCCGCCGAACCGAAAGGGACCCGGTCCACCAGTCCCATAGGTGCTCGTGGATCAGTACCCCGGCATCTTTGGCGCACCAGGTAGGGGAGGACGAGGTTGTGTGAACCAGATCCGGCATTCACACGAGCTAGATCTTCATCATCTTCATCGACATGCCGCCGAAGAAGAAGGCCTCGGAGGCGGCTACTCCGTCCGCGCCGAATCCACCACCGCCGGAGCAAACGGCTGATGGGGCGGGCGCCGGTGGAAGAACGGGCGTCGACGAAGGAGCTCACGGTGCTGCCAGGTCCAAGGACAAGGCTGCGCTACCCATCGGCGGCGTAGCCGACTCCCACAACGACCGGGCGCACTCCAAGACCTCGGCGTCCGTACATGCACCGCGCCCATCTCAGGAGGCGCGGGACCGGCAACGTCATGGTATTCACGGTACCATGCGTTTGCTGGACCAAGATCGAGCTGGTGGATCACGGAGTGCTCAGGACCAGCATACATGCCAACATGCTGGCACGAGCGAGGCACGGTCGCCTGGACGGGATACTGCTCCTTCTAACATAGTTAGAAGTCCGAGCATATCCCACTCCTCGCACCGTTCGCCACCGCCACCCGCCACTGCAGCAGAAGCTTTGGCGCGAGCTCAACTGCTCCTGGACTACCCTCCAACGGCAGACAAGATCGACGAGTGGAGGGCCACCATTCAGAGTCTCATCGGCTTCGCCAACGGCGACACTCAATGGCAGCCGAGCACGTCGCAGCCGCGGCAGGTCATCCAGGCACGAGCCTGTGGCGACAAGACAGGTGGGGGTGCAACCACTGTGCACTCTCCGCCCCGAAGGCCAAGATCGCCGACTCGTCGGATCCACCTCGACAGCGACTCCACCGCGTCATCAGATCCACGAGCTCGTCGCGATCAGCGCCAAGTTCTTCACGAACGACAGCAAGAAGACGCTCGTACTCGCATCGAGCACCGAAGAGAAGCGCGACGTCAATTAGACCAGCGCGCTGGGCCCTCTGTCGACATGCATGCGCCAGGGGAACCAGGCGGCTTGCCGTACGCGATAGGTTGCCCTGCGTTTACTCGTGAGCCGCGGCAAGTCCAGTGGCCCAGCGCGAAGAATTTCAAGCCAGATGTACCAGAGAAGTACGATGGCAAGTCGCATCCGTCGGAGTTCCTCAGCATCTACACCATCGCGGTGCAGGCTGCCGGGGGGTCGGGACGACAAGATCCTTGCCAACTACTTCCCGCTGGTGCTCAAGCCCAACGTCAGGTCCTGGCTCATGCACTTGCCGGACAACTCCATATCTTCCTGGGCAGACCTATGCCATCAGTTTGTCGGCACCTTTACAGGCGGCCACAAACCTCATGGCCAAGAGAGTGATCTTCATCTGCTCGCCCAGAAGGAAGGAGAGCCCCTGCACAAGTACATTCAGAGATTCAGCCGTGTACAGCACAACATCCCAGATGTCCACCCTGCCGCGGTCATCAGCGCGTTCCATCAGAACGTGCGTAACCGCAGGATGCGGGAGGAGATGGCGATGTGCAAGATCAGAGACGTCAGTGAGCTATATGCCCTGGCCGACAAGTGTGCACGTGCTGAGGAAGGGAGGAAACTCCCCGGAGAGAATACAGGAGCAGGAGGATCTGACAGCGAGGATGCTGCCCCGGCAAGGAAAAACCGGCGGCGGAACAACAAGAAGAAGAAAGGCAAAGATGTGCTAGTCGTTGAGCAGTCCGGCAACGAAGGTGGCGCCAAGAAAGCCAAGGCTGGTAGCTCCGACAAGGAGATTGCCGCATGCACCAACTGGCAGGCTGTGGCGGTCGCCGACAAGCAGGACGGCACCGACAAGCAGTACTGCAAGATCCACCGCACCAAGGGCCATGACCTCTAGAGCTGCAAGAAGGTCGAGCAGCTTGTCCAGCAGCAAAAGGCTGAATACGAGCGACGCGACAAGGAGAGGGCCCAAGGAGGCGCTGGAGAATCCGGCAAGAAGCGCGCCGGCCGGGGAGGACGCCGTGGCAAGGCCAAGTAGCGGCAAGGAGACAGACCTCCCCGCGGCCGCGACAAGGATGAAGATGACGACGATGACGAAGACATGGATGATGTCAAGACCAGTGAGCAGGAGTTCCAGAAAGCCACAGAGGTCTTGTGCGTTGACGGCGGTGCTTCTCTGCATACTTCACACCGCCAACTCAAGCAGTGGGTGCGGGAAGTCAATGCGGCGGAACCACCTGTCGAGTCACGCAAGCTTCTGAAATGGTCCAGCACGCCTATCATCTTTGATATTGAGGACCACCCTGATCGCACAACTGCGGTCGGGTGCTTGCCGATGTTGGTTTCACCAACTATCCGCAACCTCAAGGTCACTAAGATGCTAGTTGACGGCGGGGCCGGCTTGAACCTGATCTCCTCCACTGTACTCCACAAACTCCAGATCCCTGATAGCGAGCTTGAAGAGACCGGCACATTCCAAGGAATCAACCCGGGAAGGAGCAAGCCGAAGGGGAAGGTCACGTTGCTAGTAACATTTGGCAGCGAGTTGAACTTCAGGACTGAGAGGGTCACTTTTGACGTTGCCGATTTTCCATTGCCTTACAATGGGATACTCGGCCGTCCAGCACTCGCCAAGTTCATGGCAGCCTCTCACTACGCATACAACATGCTGAAGATGCCAGGCCCGATAAGCGTCATCTCTGTCCCTGGCGACAAGAAGGATGCTCTTATCTGCGCCGACAAGATCTACCGGGAAGCGGCAGCCGCAACAGATCGCAAGTCACCTGCCATTGAAGCTCCCGGGGGGAAGAAGAAGACCAAGTCCGGCAAGAGTTCTGATGCCCACTCCGGCAAGCGCACCTCTTCGGAGTGCTGCGCTACCATCGAGGACGCACCATCGAGCTCCACCGGCAAGTGTAAGAAGACAATGGCAGCTCCGCCAGAAACCAAGAAGGTGTCCGCCAAGGAGGACGGCACTGGTGGTACCTTCACCATCAGTGCCACTCTCGACCCTAAATAGGAAAGCGCGCTCATTGCTTTCCTGCGGGCGAACGTCGACGTGTTTGCGTGGCAACCGTTTGACATCCCTGGTGTTCCCAGGAAAGTAATTGAGCACCATCTTGCCATTTGTCCTCATGCGCGGCCCGTCAAGCAGAAGGTCAGGAAGCAAGCAGTGGAGCGCCAAGAATTCATCGCAGAAGAGATCAAGAAGTTGGAAGCAGCAGGCCTTGTCAGAGGAGTGCTCCATCCTACGTGGTTGGCCAATCCTGTAGTCGTGCACAAGGCGAACAGGAAATGGAGACTTTGTATCGACTTTACTGATGTTAACAAAGCTTGTCCCAAAGACCCATTTCCTTTGCCGCGCATTGACCAGATTGTTGACTCCACGACCGGATGTGACTTGCTTTCATTTCTTGACGCATACTCAGGATACCATCAGATCTTCATGGTAGAAGAGGATGAGGAAAAGACCGCATTCATTACTCCATGTGGCACGTACTGTTTCATACGGATGCCTTTCAGTTTAAAGAATGCTGGTTCAACGTTTGCAAGGGTAGTCCATATCGCTCTGGAGCCACAAATGCACAGAAATGTGGAAGCCTACATGGATGACATAGTGGTCAAGAGCAAGGACAAGGCAACTCTGATTCAAGATTTAGACGAGACCTTTGCAAATCTGCGCAAGATCAGCCTCAAGCTCAACCCCGAGAAGTGTGTGTTTGGAGTCCACTCCGGCAAGCTTCTCGGGTTCTTCGTGTCTCAGCGGGGAATCGAAGCCAATCCCGACAAGATCAAGGTCATTGAGCAGATTGAAGTACCAAAGCGCGTCAAGGATGTACAAAGACTTGCCGGTTGCGTGGCCGCTCTCAGCAGGTTTATCTCTAGGTCTGCTGAGCGCGCCCTGCCGTTTTTCAAAATATTGAAAAAGGCAGGTCCAATGAAATGGACTCCGGAAGCGGAGGCTGCGCTGCAAGACTTGAAGAGATACCTATCCTCCGCTCCAATACTTGTCGCACCTAAGCCACAAGAGAAGTTGTTGCTGTTGCATGTAATCCTTTGTATAAAGCCAGGCGCAGACCCCGTGCATAAGTAAAGCTCATGTGCTCTGCACATCTTGTCAATTTCATGCTTTTTATTTTTTGCATATGTGATCTGACACTTTGTGCGGCACCTACTCCCGGGTAAGCAATAACAAGCCGTAAGGCTCCATATCTTTATTTTCTCCCCTTTCTTTTTTCTCAAGGAAAGGAAGGTTCCCTCGCCCACAAGTTTGCCGGGGGGAAAGGAGAAGATAATGGTATGGACCAGGCGTCGTTCAAGAAAGTTTCGCCTTACCGGGAAGCAAACAACAGAAAAGCTAAGTTGCCAAAGCTTGAGCAGTCTGATTTTTTAATTTTTAAGTTATCTCCCTTGAACGACCGCACTTTGTATGGAAAACCTGTGCGCGGAGGAACCAACTCGTAGCTAGTTGCGCCCTTACTTTGTTTCGAGTCCGCTCAACAACTTAAGTGAGCTGCGAGTTGCGACAAGGTTTCTTGTCGGTAGCGGCACCGCCAGCAGGCTGCTGACATCCCGCACTCAGCGCTCGCGGCTAAGATGCCTGCACCGGCAAGTTCCCTAAAAGCGTAGGACAAAAACACAAAGGGAGGAATCAAGTAAAGGGAATAACATTGCAATCATTACCCAGAATAGAGTTATATTACAAGGTAGCTTGTCGCAGCTCTAACAGATTGTTCTCATAACATGACCAGCAGCGACAAGAAAAGAAGAAAATGGGCGGCCTAGTCTACGCGATCGCCCTCAATCCTCTTGATCCCGCTCACCTTATCCACAATGGGTGCGACAAAGGGTCTTGAGCGCCTCCAGATCAGCATCCGGCGGCAGGGACCTGAGGACGTTGGTGAGGTTGAGGCCCGGGTTGCGGTAGGCCACCTTCACCAACACCTTTTGAAGAGCTCCCGCGCAGATCTTGCATGACTCGTCGGCCAGCTGCTTTGGGATCTTCTCTCGGAGCCGCTGGAGGGCCGTCGCCACGCCTTTGAAGAACAAGGTGAGCTTGGCACTGGGTTGGAGGTTCTCATCAGAGGGATACCCGAGATCCTCCACCCCCAGTTGCGCCAGCTCCCTGTCGATATCTGCGGCAGCACTCACGAGACCCTCCGTCCAGTGCTCCACTTTCTCCAGCGTCTTCGTCAAAGTGGTCAGCTTCAACTCAAGATCTGCGTTGGAGTCCTTGGCGGCGCTAAGCTCTTTTCACTTCTCGGCGAGACGAGCCTGCAGCTCTGAGTTGCTGTGGGCGTCCTTCTCCTGCTCAAGCTTGAGCGCGGCAAGCTCTTCACCACTCGCCTTGAGATCGGCCTCTAGCTGCGCCACCTTCGCCTCCAGCTCCTTCTTGGCGGCCTCGGCAACTGCGGCAGCATCCTCTGCTTGCTTAAGGGCTCCGCCAAATTTTTCCTCACGCACGACAAGCTCCTCCTCGTGGCTATCAAGGTTAACTTTCCGCTGCGCCAGCCCGCCCTCCTGCGCAAACAACTTCTCAGCGGCAAGCCGCTGTTGCTCTTCAGCTTCGGCCTTCTCGAGGAAGAAGGCCTTCTGCTCTTCGGCGAGCTGCTCCCGTTCCTCTGCCAGGGACCGGAGAGCTTCCTGGTTGAGACCCCGGAGCTCCTCGGCGCGCTTCTCGATGTCCGCTCCCGCCTTCGCGACAAGCGCCTCGCGGGATTCCAGCTTGGCTTGCCGCGCGCGGTAGAGCTATAATAGCTTCCGCAGCAGCCGCTCCTCCTCAGGCTCGCCGCTGCTGCTGCTCGGCGCATCAACTAGCGTCAGCCCAGCGGAGGCGAGCACTTCTCCATCAAAGCTCTCTCCCTCGACCGGCGCCCTGGAGCTTGACGCCCAGGGGAGGTTGATGAAGACTCCATCGCCGGCCTTCAAGTAGACGCTTGGCTGGGGCTCTTCGGAGCCTGGCGCTGCGGTAGCGGTGGACGGGTCGGCGGTCGACGCAGCGCCTGGCGTTCCTGCGGCCTCAGGGCCGTCAGTGCGATCGCCAGACCCCTCGCCAGCTGCTGCGGCGGCAGCTTTGGCGGCCTCGTCGCCGGCAGCAACCTCGGTCTCCATCGGCTCCGCAGTAGATGGGTCTGATTGCCGGAAAAGGGGAGAAAAGTCAAGCAAATACCCAAGAAGAAGAAGAACCCAAGGGAAGCTTTGAAGAGAAGATTACCTCTACTGGGTTCAGCGGTCGTAGTCTCCGTCGCCGGGGGAACGCTGGTGCTGTTCCTTGCCGGAGAACTCTCACTTGCCGGAGGACCCTCCCTTGGCGTTTCGGGGGCGGCCTCCGGGCGCTCCTGGTGGGGCTGCTCTGCTCCTACACAAACCAACGGTCAGATGTCAGTAAAGAAATAGTATCCATGCGCACCTAACAGCGGCAAGTAAACCATATACTTACGCTGGGGGCTGCTCTGGAGAACAGTTGCCGGGTCCGGCAAGGTGGTCTCGGGCGCACCTCCTGCTGTCGCGGTGGGTTCGTCCTCGATGACAATCACCAGGACCTTGGCTCTCTTCGCTGCTCTCTGGGCCAGAGTCCTGAAAAGGAACAAGTTCAGAGTAAAGCAAATGAGATACAAAACAAAACAACAAGAATTGAAGAACTACGAGTACAACAAGAGAATCTTACTCTTCTTCTTCCTCGTCAGAGCTGAACTCGGAGAAGTCGAAGTCCGGCCCACGTCCAGCACGAGGAGGCGGAGGAGTAGTTTCCCTTGGCCGCTTGGTGGGAACAGTGGCGGTGGCCTGAGACGACCCCGCTCCAGTTGCCGCAGCAGCATGAGGTGCTCCCGCAGCAACAGTGCTTGCCGCGGTGGAGCGCGTCACGCGGCGCGGCGACTGTTCACTCGCCTGCCGCCCCGCTATGTCCCCGGCCTTGCGGAGACGCCTTCTTGGTGGGGATGGAGGCTCTGCTTGTGGCGAGCTGCCTGAAGATGAGGAGGAAGAGGAGTTGATCTCCAGCGAGCCGCTCATATCCTTGGCAGGCTCGCTCGACTCGGCGTTATGCCCGGCAAGCACTTTCTCGCCGGCGGGCTCCCCTCGCTCGCCACGGCTTGCCGCCACTGCTGCATCTGCCTCCTCTACGGTGAATCCAAATTCACCCACGACTGCGGCTGCCGCCGCTTCTTCCAGCCTGGTGGCGATGCGTGTCATCTCCTCATCCTTTTCATCGGAGCAGACCGGCACTTCTACCAAGCCGTCAAAGAACTACTGCACGACGTCGTCTGCAGGCTCTTGCCAAGTTGGGACAATTCCATGCGAATCGCACTGCGGCATCATTGCATGGATGCGGTCGAGCGCGGAGTTGTTGCACAGCGGAACGACACCCTGCGACAACCTAAACACTTCAGGATGTTGAGGGTCGTACTTGAACAGCTCCTGGAGCATCGTGTTGAGCTCCAAAACAGTGAAGTTGAAGTTGAGGCCCGGACGCAGGCTCATGATATCCGCCGCATTTTTGAATTCCCAGGTGGGTCTTCCCCGTTCCTGCAGGGGGGCAATGCGGCGGCGAAGAAAATCTGCGCCAACAGCGCCTACAGCGAGCCCGGCAAGCCTGAGGCATAGGATCCGGGTGACGGCAATCTTAAGCCTATCATCTTCCGGGGCCACGTCACTCCAATCGCTGCCGCGTGCTACTGGGACTTGGCGCCGGGCGGTAAACGGCTGCGGGTTCTCCTCGTCAATCTAGCACCAGTCTGCTCTCCATTCCTCCCACTTGCCGCGAAACTCTCCCTCCAGATAAGTGTCCTTCTTGCCGGCCCTCGAGATCCAGGCGATTCCGCCGGATAAAGGCTCTCCTCTCTCTACTCGGGGCATAAAGAAGTGGCGAAAAAGGGCTACATTGGGATGGACTCCGACAAAGTTTTCGCAGAGATGTGCGAAAACTGCCATGGTCAGAACGGCATTGGGGGTGAAGTCAAGGAGGTGGAATCCGTAGGTGTTCATGATATCGCAGAAAAACTCAGAGAAGGGCGGGCAGAGCCCGCAGTAGAAGAACAAGGCGAAGAAAGGATATCCGTTTGGAGCCATTTTCCAAGCGGCGGTTGGAAGTACCTTCGTGCGCGGATGCGCTCGCGTTTCCGTCGACCAGAAGAGATAGTAATTCTCCCTCAGCTCCCTCGTGGCAAGCTTGGGGGGAAGACTGCCCGCTCCTTTCGCAGCGCCGCAAGCCGCTGCGCCTCGGTCGACTTCACAACCTTCCCCTTGTCGGCTCTCGGAGCCATGGCGGAAGTGGTGGAGGAGGTTGACGGCGTTGGTGGTGCTGGTGGCGATGGGGGGCGGGGCGCTGCTCTCTTTCAGCTTTGGGAAGACGAGGGAGCGGCGGAGATTTCCGAGATTGGAGTTGCAACCGGCGAATGGGCGAACTGCCCCTGTTTCCCCTGCTTATAAGGAGGGAGGGGGCGGACATTCCGCATTTCCGAATAAAGAAACCACCCACGATCTCTCCCACGATGCCGCATCCAACGCGTGCCGTTCGGGGAGGGCGCGGTGGATACGGAGAGAGATACGGCGTAACCCAGGCCGCGCGTGCCCGTGCCCTGTTTTGGGCCTGGCCCAACAGCGCTCGGCACCGTGTGTGGCCCAGGCCCGGGGGCTCCTGTCGGTGTACTAGAGTAGGGGTACCCTAGTATCCCGAACTTGTGCACGGGCAGTCGTAGCATCCCGCGGCAAGGCTTGCCGGGTGACCGCCAAGGTCCTCCGTAGTTCCTTTGGAGCCATCCAAGGCATATCCAAGCCAAGGAGACAAGACCCCGGCAAGAGGAGCTTGCCGGGAAGGCCAACCAAGGCATCCCAAGGAACTTGCCGCGACGCGCCACGCATCCCGGCAAGGCCCGATGAGCGACAAGCTCCCGGACGCGACAAGACAACGACCGCGGCAAGGCGCTTGCCGCGGCAAACCACCATTCTGTGTCCGTGCTCCAGCACATCCACCAACGTGTCGCTCTGGAACCCTTCCAGGCATACATGGCGGGAGGCTGTGCAGCCAGCGGTGCACGGTGGCAAGCGGCGCTGACAAGATTGCCATCGTGGCGAGCAGTGGCGTCCCTGACGGTCCCTTTTGCACTATTTAGGTGACACAGATGGGCATTTAATGCCCTTGTCCCCTGCCGTCAGGGTTAGGTATGATACACTGTAGCAGGTAGCTGTACCAACCGCATCACCTTTCCATTTTTACCCTTGTCTACGCTGCCACCTGTCGGTGACCCCTTGAGCATATAAAAGGAGGCCCCTGCGCAACGTAGAAGGGGGTTCGGGTGGAAGAGAACTCTCAGGCTCGGTCTCGTTAGCTGCTGGAGTGTACTGTAGCACTCCGCGCTCCCGAGCAAGAACTCAATACAAACCACAAAGCACGAGTAGGGTTTTACGCATCCGTGCGGCCCGAACCTGGGTAAACCGCTCGTGTGCTTCGCCTCGATCCGCTCTTCGTGCGACCCTCGCCCCCGCCGAACCAAAAGGGACCCGGTCCGCCGGTCCCATAGGTGCTCGTGGATCAGTACCCCGGCAAAACCCCATTCAATTATGTAATGGGAGTAACGTTGGACCAACGTGAATACTTTAGGGATTGCCGCTTGACACAAAAAGGGAAACTATTATGGGATCAAATTCAGATATTGAATTGGTATGCTAGGCAACTATGCTTGAGATATGATGATACTTGTTGCTCTAAGGTGAAGGCTCCACACCTTCCCTTTTCATGTGAATTTAATGATAATGAAACCTTGGCTTCTTATGCTAATGGTATATATGATTACTATGATGTGGAACAAATAGAAGAATTTGTTGCTTTTAAGGGTGCTTATGAAATTGAATCTATGTTTAAAGAGTTTGAAGATTTTGATGATGCTGTTTATAGACCTAAAAATTTAGCTATCCTGAAATATTGTTATGAGAATTATGAATACAATTACGAAATTAATGTGCTTATTAAGAAAGTCTTCGCTGTCCAAGAAGAGACTAATATTTTGTAGGAGTCTATGGAAGAAGAAATTGATGAAACTGTGAGCTCATTGGATGAAAAAGATGAGAAAGAGAGCGAAGAACAAAAGGAGGAAGAGCGGATTGATCACCCATGCCCACCTTCTAATGAGAGTAACTCTTTAACTCATACATTGTTTAATTTCCCTTCGTGCTCACCGAAGGATGATTGCTATGATGACTATTATGATCCTATTGATTCTTTTGAAATATCCCTTTTTGATGATGCTTGCTATGCTTGTGGCCAAGATACCAATATGAATTATGCTTATGGAGATGAACTTGCTATAGTTCCTTATGTTAAACATGAAATTGTTGCTATTGCACCCACGCATGATAGTCCTATTATCTTTTTGAATTCTCCCGACTACAGTATATCGGAGAAGTTTGTGCTTATTAAGGATTATATTGATGGGTTGCCTTTTACTACTACACATGATGATTTTGATGAATATAATATGCATGTGCTTGCTGCTCCTACTTGCAATTATTATGAGAGAGGAACTATATCTCCACCTGTCTATGTTTCCAACACGAAAAAATTGCAAGAAACTGTTTACACTATGCATTGGCCTTTACTATGTGTGCATGAATTGTTCTTTTATGACATGCCGATGCATAGGAAGAGAGTTAGACTTCGTCATTGCTTGATATATGTTACTTTGTGCTCACTACTAAATGCCAAATCATTGCTAATTAAAATTGGCTTTGATATACCTTGGGATCCAGGTGGATTCACTACTTGAGCACTATATGCCTAGCTTAATGGATTTAAAGAAAGCGCTGCCAGGGAGACAACCCGGAAGTTTTAGAGAGTCATTTATTTCTGTTGAGTGCTTTCATATAGTTTAAAAACAACAAAAATAAATAGGGGAACCCAAAACTTTTTCTAAAAGAAAAGTGAAAGTGAGAGAGACGAGCATTGTGAAAGTGGGGGACGTCCTTGAACTTTGTTCATGCCCATGGGAACTTTGTGAATCTTAATTACAGAAACCTTTCAACAAAAATAATTATCCCCTTGTAAAATCCATTGTATTATAAAAATAATGTGCCAAGGTTTGCCTTTAGGATGTTTACATTTGCTTGATGGTTTGTACGGTGCAGGATAGAAACTTTGGCTGTAGTACACGATTTTACATTTTTAGCTAGAACGTAAAATGGTTCTGATTCTTTTTGCACTGTCTCCTATACAAATTGTTTATTTTTCCTAATTTTGGTAGAATTTTTCAAGTATCAGAAGTATGGTGAATGTTCAGATTGCTACAGACTGTTCTGTTTTAGACAGATTCTGTTTTTGATGCATAGTTTGCTTGTTTTGATGAAACTATCAATTTATATCAGTGGATTAAGCCATGAAAAGTTATATTACAGTAGACACAATGCAAAAACAAAATATGAATTGGTTTGCAGAAGCACTTAGAGTAGTGATTTGCTTTATTATACTAACGGATCTTACCGAGTTTTCTGTTGGAGTTTTGTGTGGATGAAGTGTTCGATGATCGAGAAGGTATCGATGTGAGAAGAAGGAAGAGAGGCAAGAGCTCAAGCTTGGGGATTCCCGAGGCACCCCAAGTAAATATTCAAGGAGACTCAAGCGTATAAGCCTGGGGATGCTGGGGAGGCATCCCCTCTTTCTTCAACAAATATCGGTATGTTTTCATATTCGTTTTCGTTCACACGATATGTGCAATCTTGGAGCGTCTTTTGCTTTAGTTTTCTTTTTTCTTTTAATGCACCATGCTGGTATGTGATAGTCCTTGGTTGATTTATAGAATGCTCTTTGCACTTCACTTATATCTTTTGAGTATGGCTTTATAGAATGCTTCATGTGCTTCACTTATATCATTTGAAGTTTGGATTGCCTGTTTCTCTTCACTTAGACAACCGCCATTTGTAGAATGCTCTTTTGCTTAACTTATATTTGTTAGAGCACGGGCATATATTTTGTATAAAGAATTAAACTCTCTTGATTCACTTATATCTATTTAGAGAGATGACAGGAACTGGTCATTCACATGGTTAGTCATAAAATCCTACATAAACTTGTAGGTCGCTGAATATGATATGTTTGATTCCTTGCAATAGTTTTGCGATATAAAGATGGTGATATTAGAGTCATGCTAGTCGAGTAATTGTGAAATTGAGAAATACTTGTGTTGAGGTTTGCAAGTCCCGTAGCATGCACGTATGGTGAACCGTTATGTAACGAAGTCGGAGCATGAGGTGTTTATTGATTGTCTTCCTTATGAGTGGCGGTCGGGGACGAGGGATGGTCTTTTCCTACCAATCTATCCCCCTAGGAGCATGCGCGTAGTACTTTGTTTCGATAACTAATAGATTTTTGCAATAAGTATGTGAGTTCTTTATGACTAATGTTGAGTCGATGGATTATACGCACTCTCACCCTTCCACCATTGCTAGCCTCTCTAGTACCGCGCAACTTTCGCCGGTACCATAAACCCACCATATACCTTCCTCAAAACAGCCACCATACCTACCTATCATGGCATTTCCATAGCCATTCTGAGATATATTTCCATGCAACTCTCATCATCATCATATACATGACTTGAGCATTCATTGTCATATTGCTTTGCATGATCGTAAGATAGCTAGCATGATGTTTTCATGGCTTGTCCGTTTTTTGATGTCATTGCTACGTTAGATCATTGCACATCCCGGTACACCGCCGGAGGCATTCATATAGAGTCATATCTTTGTTCTAGATATCCAGTTGTAATATTGAGTTGTAAGTAAATAAAAGTGTGATGATCATCATTATTAGAGCATTGCCCAAAAAAAAGGAGAGTCCAAATAGGCCTAAATAAAAAAAGGGGGGCCAAAGAAGCCCGAAAAAGGGGCAATGTTACTATCCTTTTACCACACTTGTGCTTCAAAGTAGCACCATGTTCTTCATATAGAGAGTCTCTTGAGTTATCACTTTCATATACTTGTGGGTATTTTCATTATAGAACTTGGCTTGTATATTCCAACGATGGGCTTCCTCAAATGCCCTAGGTCTTCATGAGCAATCAAGTTGGATGCACACCCACTTAGTTTTAGTTTGAGCTTTCATATACTTATAGCTCTAGTGCATCCATTGCATGGCAATCCCTACTCCTCACATTGATATATATTAATGGGCATCTCCATAGCCCATTGATACGCCTAGTTGATATGAGACTTTCTCCTTTTTTGTCTTCTCCACATAACCCCACCATCATATTCTATTCCACCTATAGTGTTATGTCCATGGCTCATGCTCATGTATTGCGTGAAAGTTGAAAAGGTTTGAGAAACGTCAAAGTATGAAACAATTTCTTGGCTTGTCATCGGGGTTGTGCATGATGTGAATGCTTTGTGTGGTGAAGATGGAGCATAGCCAGACTATATGATTTTGTAGGGATGAGCTTTCTTTGGCTATGTTATTTCAATAAGACATAATTGCTTGGTTGGTATGCTTGAAATATTATTGTCTTTATATCAAAGGATAGATTATTGCTTTGAATCACTCATCTCTTAATATTCATGCCATGATTAGACATATGATCAAGATTATGCTAGGTAGCATTCCACATCAAAAATTATCTTTTTCTTATCATTTACCTACTCGAGGACGAGCAAGAATTAAGCTTGAGGATGCTGATATGTCTCCGTCGTATCTATAATTTTTGATTGTTCCATGCCAATATTATTCAACTTTCATATACTTTTTGGCAACTTTTTATATTATTTTTGGGACTAACATGTTGATCCAGTGCCCAGTGCCAGTTCATGTCTGTTGCATGTTTTTTGGTTTCGCAGAATATCCATATCAAATGGAGTCCAAACAGGATAAAAACAGATGGAGCTTATTTTTGGAAAATATGGAAAATCCGGAAGGAAAATCAACGCGAACCAGTGCCCGAGGTGGTCACGAGGCAGGGGGGCGCGCCTGCCCCCCTGGGTGCGCCCCCTACCCTCGTGAGCCCACCGTAAGGCGGTTGACGCTCTTCTTTTGCCGCAAGAAATCTAATATTCAGAAAAAAATCACGGCGAAGGTTTCAGGCCAATCGGAGTTATGGATCTCCATGTATATACGAAACGGTGAAACAGAGCCAGAAGAGAACGCGGAAACAGAGAGAGATGGAGAGATAGATCCAATCTCGGAGGGGCTCTCGCCCCTCCCACGCCATGGGAGCCAAGGACCAGAGGGGAAACCCTTCTCCCATCTAGGGAGGAGGTCAAGGAAGAAGAAAAAGAAGGGGGGCCCTCTCGCCCTCGCTTCCGGTGGCGCCGGAGTGCCACCGGGGGCCATCATCATCACCGCCATCTTCACCAACAACTTCACCGCCATCATCACCAACTCTTCCCCCCTCTATGCAGCGGTGTAACCTCTCTCTTACCCACTGTAATATCTACTTAAACATGGTGCTCAATGCTATATATTATTTCTCAATGATGTATGGCTATCCTATGATGTTTGAGTAGATCTGTTTTGTCCTAATGGATATTTGATGATCATGATTGGTTTGAGTTGTATGTTTTATTATTGGTGCTGTCGTACTCTCCGTGTCGCGCAAGCGTGAGGGATTCCCGCTATAGGGTTTGCAATATGCTTATGATTTGCTTATGGTGGGTGGCGTGAGTGACAGAAGCACAGACCCGAGTAAGTAGGTTGTTTGCGTATGGGATAAAGGGGACTTGATGCTTTAATGCTATGGTTGGGTTTTACCTTAATGAATCTTTAGTAGTTGTGGATGCTTGCTAGAGTTCCAATCATAAGTGCATATGATCCAAGTAGAGAAAGTATGTTAGCTTATGCCTCTCCCTCAAATAAAATTGCAATAATGATTACCGGTCTAGTTATCGATTGCCTAGGGACAAATAACCTTCTTGTTGACAAAAGCTCTCTACTAGAACTAATTTAGTTGTGTCTTTATCTAAACAGCCCCTAGCTTTTATTTTCGTGTTCTTTACTTTCTTGCAAGCTTACCCAAAAACACCTACAAAGTACTTCTAGTTTCATACTTGTTCTAGGTAAAGCGAACGTCAAGCGTGCGTAGAGTTGTATCGGTGGTCGATAGAACTTGAGGGTACAATTGATCCCCTATACTTGTGGGTTATCATGGGTCAGGGGGTTAATTAGCAGGGTCATTAGTGGGTAATGATGGGCCACGTCGACATCGCCGGAGTTCGGCCGGCGGCGACCAAAACCGACGACGGAGACGCTGCGGGAAGGCGCTACAGGGGACGGTTTCGAGCGCGGTTTGTGGCTATGGGTTGTTGGCAGTGCGCCGCAACCAAAGGTGCCATAAGTTAGTCGCAGGGTGGCCGGATACGTCGACGGCGTCGAGTTCCACGGCGGCCGGAGTTCGGACCTTGACAGAAACGACGCTACGGGGCGTCTACGGGTTCCTGGGGGCGCTATGAATGTGGTGACACGCTCGAATGTGAGCACCACCTACTGTGGCTGCGGCGGCAACATGGACGGCGGCCGAAATCTCACGGCTCCGGTGATTGGCGTGGCTATTGCGAGCCAAAACGCGCGGGGAGAGAGGGAATCGAAGAGGAGCTCCTGGTGGTGTTGACGACAGTCTCAGTGGGCTCGGGACGGCTTGGTGACGACGAAATGGCGGCGGCGATCTCGGGCGGCCAACTATGAAGACGGCGGCGGTGGTGACATTCCAGGCCCTCTCGGCTCGCGTGGCTCATCGAGGACGAAGAAGACGACATGGTTTAGCTCTCAAACACGATGAGCGGTCGAGGGGACGGCGGGGAGCACGTGGCCAGCGAAGGGCGGCGACGGTGACGTTCAGTTTCAAAAGAGAGAGAGAGCGGCAGAGGCGGGGATGAGGATGGAAGAGAGTGAGTGAGGGGGTCAGGGGGTGCGTGGCGTCTCCAGGGCGTCTCGGGGGAAGCGGCAAGCAGGAGCTGGCGGAGAGCGTGCGCGCGCGGGGCGACCACACGCCCAGTCCTTCTAGCAGAGGAGGAAGATGACAAGGGGGGGTGCTGGTGGGCTGGGCTCGACAGCTACAGTGCTGGGCCGGTTGGTGGGCGCCAGGTAAGTTCTCTCTCCCTCTCTAATATTTCTCTTTTTCTATTTTCTGTAACTTGTTTCTGATTTAGTAAAAAAATACTAAATCACTTTATAAAATCCTGAAAACTTTTGTGGCCACTATCTGATTTAAACCAGAGGCCCTCACCAAGTTTCAGAATATTTGGAGCTACCAAATATTTTATAGGAATTTATAGCTCCACTTCAAATACAATATGATTTAATTCAAAGACCATAAATGCCTTGGAAAAATGTCATGACCTGTGGTAAAGGTTTTAACCTCTTTCCATAAATAATGAACATTTTTAAGGGCATTTTGGATCCATAGAAAATATTTTTATTTTGATCCTAGTTGCATTTCATTTGATGCTAGGGTTTGAACATCCCCATTTTAGGTTTAAGAAAATTTAAACATGATGCAACAACCAAGACTAGTCCACAACAAGGCTGAAGCTAGGGCTGTGACATAGGACTTGCCATGGGGGGGGCGCGGCCACCATTGCGGCCCTCCTCTCCTTTCTACTAAGGCCCATGAAGGCCCACTATTTCCCTGGGGGCTTCCGGTAACCTCCCGGTACTCCGAAAAATCCCCGAATCACTTCAGAACCATTCCAGAGTCCGAATATAACCTTCCAATATATCAATCTTTACCTCTCGACTATTTTGAGACTCCTCGTCATGTTCATGATCTCATCCAGGATTCTGAACAATCTTCGGTCATCAAATCACATAACTCATAATAAAAATCGTCATCGAATGTTAAGCGTGCGGACCCTATGGGTCGAGAACTATGTAGACATGACCGAGACACATCTCTGGTCAATAACCAATACCAGAAGCTGGATGCTCATATTGGCTCCTACATATTCTATGAAGATCTTTTATCGGTCAAACCGCATAACAACATACGTCATTCCCTTTGTCATCGGTATGTTACATGCCCTAGATTTGATTGTCGGTATCATCATACCTAGTTCAATCTCATTACTAGCAAGTCTCTTTACTCGTTCCGTAATGCATCATCCCTCATTACTCACATTGCTTGCAAGGCTTATAGTGATGTGCATTACCGAGAGGGCCCAGAGATACCTCTCCGATACACGGAGTGACAAATCCTAATCTTGATCTATGCCAACTCAACAAAAACCTTCGGAGACACCTTTCGATCATCTTTATAATCACCCAGTTATGTTGTGATGTTTGATAGCACACAAAGTGTTCCTCCGGTATTCGGGAGTTGCATAATTTCATAGTCAGAGGAATATGTATAAGTCATGAAGAAAGCAATAGCAATAAAACTAAATGATCATAATGCTAAGCTAACGGATGGGTCTTGTCCATCACATCATTCTCTAATGATGTGATCCCATTCATCAAATGACAACACATGTCCATGGTCAGGAAACTTAACCATCTTTGATTAATGAGCTAGTCAAGTAGAGGCATACTAGGGACACTCTGTTTGTCTATGTATCCACACATGTACTAGGTTTCTGGTTAATACAATTCTAGCAAGAATAATAAACATCTATCATGATATAAGGAAATATAAATAACAACTTTATTATTGCCTCTAGGGCATATTTCCTTCATTGCTTGGGATTGTCATGCACCGTGATACGTCTCCACCGTATCTATAATTTTTGATTGCTCCATGCTATATTATCTACTATTTTGGACATCATTGGGCTTTATTATCCACTTTTATATTATTTTTGGGACTAACCTATTAACCGGAGGCCCAGCCCAGAATTGTTGTTTTTTTGCCTGTTTTAGGGTTTCGAAGAAAAGGAATATTAAACGGAGTCCAAACGGAATGAAACCTTCGGGAACGTGATTTTCTCAACGAACAAGACCCGGGAGACTTGGACCCTACGTCAAGAAAGAAAAGAGGAGGCCACGAGGTAGGGGGCACGCCTACCCCCCGCCCCCCAGGCGCGCCCTCCACCCTCGTGGGCCCCCTGTTGCTCCACCGACGTACTCCTTCCTCCTATATATACATATGTGCCCCCAAACGATCAGAAATGGAGCCAAACCCCTAATTCCACCGCCGTAACTCTCTGTATCCACGAGATCCCACCTTGGGGCCTGTTCCGGAGCTCCGCCGGAGGGGGCATCAATCACGGAGGGATTCTACATCAACACCATAGCCCCTCCGATGAAGTGTGAGTAGTTTACCTCAGACCTACCGGTCCATAGTTATTAGCTAGATGGCTTCTTCTCTCTTTTTGGATCTCAATACAATGTTCTCCCCCTCTCTTGTGGAGAACTATTCGATGTAATCTTCTTTTTGCGGTGTGTTTGTTGAGATCAATGAATTGTGGGTTTATGATCAAGTCTATCTATGAACAATATTTGAATCTTCTCTGAATTCTTTTATGTATGGTTGGTTATCTTTGCAAGTCTCTTCGAATTATCAGTTTGGTTTGGCCTACTAGATTGATCTTTATTGCAATGGGAGAAGTGCTTAGCTTTGGGTTCAATCTTGCAGTGTCCTTTCCTAGTGACAGTAGGGGCAGCAAGGCACGCATTTTATTGTTGCCATCGATGATAACAAGATGGGGTTTTCTTCATATTGCATGAGTCTATCCCTCTACATCATGTCATCTTGCTTAAGGCGTTACTCTGTTTTTAACTTAATACTCTAGATGCATGCTGGATAGCGGTCGATGAGTGGAGTAATAGTAGTAGATGCAGGCAGGAGTCAGTCTACTTGTCTCGGACGTGATGCCTATATACATGATCATACCTAGATATTCTCATAACTATGCTCAATTCTGTCAATTGCTCAACAGTAATTTGTTCACCCACCATAGAATACTTATGCTCTCGAGAGAAGCCACTAGTGAAACCTATGGCCCCGGGGTCTATCTTTATCATATTAATCTCCTACTACTTAGTTATTTCCTTTGTTATTTACTTTGCCTTTATTTTACTTTGAATCTTTATCACAAAAATACCAAAAATATTATCTTATCATATCTATCAGATCTCACTCTCGTAAGTGGCCTTATAGGGATTGACAACCCCTATTTGCGTTGGTTGCGAGGATTTATTTGTTTTGTGCAGGTACGAGGGACTCGCACGTAGCCTCCTACTGGATTGATACCTTGGTTCTCAAAAACTGAGGGAAATACTTACGCTACTTTGCTGCATCATCCCTTCCTCTTCGGGGAAAACCAACACAGTGCTCAAGAGGTAGCAAGAAGGATTTCTGGCGCCGTTGCCAGGGAGGTCTGCGCAAAAGTCAACATACCAAGTACCCATCACATAACCTTATCTCCCGCATTACATTATTTGCCATTTTCCTCTCGTTTTCCTCTCCCCCACTTCACCCTTGCCATTTTATTTGCCCTCTCTCTCTCTATCCTCCCTCTCTTTCTCTATTTGCCTCTTTTTGCCCGCTTGCTTTTTGTTTTCTTGTGTGTTAGTTTGATTGCTTGTCACGATGGCTCAAGATAATACTAAATTGTGTGACTTCACCAATACCAACAGCAATGATTTTATTAGCACTCCGATTGCTCCTCTTACCGATGCTGAATCTTGTGAAATTAATACTGCTTTGCTAAATCTTGTCATGAAAGATCCGTTTTCCGGCCTTCCTAGTGAAGATGCCGCTACCCATCTAAATAGCTTCGTTGATTTGTGTGACATGCAAAAGAAGACAGATGTGGATAATGATATTGTTAAATTGAAGCTATTTCCTTTTTCGCTTAGAGATCGTGCTAAAGCTTGGTTTTTGTCTTTGCCTAAAAACAGTATTGATTCATGGAATAGGTGCAAAGATGCTTTTATGTCTAAGTATTTTCCTCCCACTAAGATCATCTCTCTTAGAAACGATATTATGAATTTTAAGCAACTTGATCATGAACATGTTGCACAAGCTTGGGGGAGAATGAAATTAATGATACGTGATTGCCCTACTCATGGTTTAAATTTCTGGATGATTGTTCAGAATTTTTATGCCGGATTGAATTTTACTTGTACAAATCTTTTAGATTTGGCTGCGGGAGGCACTTTTATGGAAATCACTTTAGGAGAAGCTACTAAACTCCTAGATAATATTATGGTTAATTATTCTCAATGGCATACTGAAAGTTCTACTAATAAAAAGGTGCATGCGATAGAAGAAATTAATGTTTTGAGTGGAAAGATGGATGAACTTATGAAATTATTTGCTAATAAGAGTGTTTCTTCTGATCCTATGCCCTTATCTACTTTGATTGAGAATAATAATGAATCTATGGATGTGAATTTTGTTGGTAGGAACAATTTTGGTAACAACGCGTATAGAGGAAATTTCAACCCTAGGCCTTATCCTAGTAATCCCTCTAATAATTATGGTAATTCCTACAATAATTCTTATGGAAATTATAATAATATGCCCTCTGATTTTGAATCTAATATTAAAGAATTTATTACTTCGCAAAAGAATTTTAATGCTATGATTGAAGAAAATTGCTTAAGATTGATGATTTGGCTAGGAACGTTGATAGAATTTTTCTTGATATTGATTCTTTGAAACTTAGATCTATTCCACCTAAGCATGATATCAATGAGTCTCTCAAAGCCATAAGAATTTCCATTGATGAGTGCAAAGAAATAACCGCTAGGATGCGTGCTAAGAAAGATGCCTTTATAAGAGCGTGTTCTTCTAGTTCCTATGAAAATAAAGATGAAGATCTAAAAGTTATTGATGTGTCCCCTATTAAATATTTGTTTTGCAATATGAATCTTTATAATTATGGGACTGAATATGATCCACCTTTACCTAGAAGGCGTTCCAAGAATTCGGAATTTGTTGATCTTGATGCTAAAATTGATAAAAGTGGGATTGAAGAAATTAAAACCCTAGACATTGCTAAACCCACTATTATGGATTTCAAGGAATTTAACTATGAAAATTGCTCTTTGATTGATTGTATTTCCTTGTTGCAATCCGTGCTAAATTCTCCTCACGCTTATAGTCAAAATAAAGCGTTTACTAAACATATCGTTGATGCCTTGATGCAATCTTATGAAGAAAAACTTGAATTGGAAGTTTCTATCCCTAGAAAACTTTATGATGAGTGGGAACCAACTATTAAAATTAAAATTAAAGATCATGAATGATATGCTTTATGTGATTTGGGTGCTAGTGTTTCCACGATTCCAAAGACTTTGTGTGATTTGTTAGGTTTCCGTAATTTTGATGATTGCTCTCTAAACTTGCTCCTTGCGGATTCCACTATTAATAAACCTATGGGAAGAATTAATGATGTTCTTATTGTTGCAAATAGGAATTATGTGCCCGTAGATTTTATTGTTCTTGACATAGATTGCAATCCTTCATGTCCTATTATTCTTGGTAGACCTTTCCTTAGAACGATTGGTGCAATTATTGATATGAAGGAAGGAAATATTAGATTCCAATTTCCATTAAGGAAAGGCATGGAACACTTTCCTAGAAAGAAAATTAAATTACCTTATGAATCTATTATGACAGCCACTTATGGATTTCCTACCAAAGATGGCAATACCTAGATCTATTCTTGCTTGTTATGCCTAGCTAGGGGCGTTAAACGATAGCGCTTGTTGGGAGGCAACCCAATTTTATTTATATTCCTTGCTTTTTGCTCCTGTTTAGTAATAAATAATTTATCTAGCCTATGTTTTTGTTGTGTTTTTTGTGTTTAATTAGTGTTTGTGCCAAGTAGAACCGTTGGGAAGACTTGGGGAAAGTCCTGTTGAACTTGCTGTAAAAAACAGAAACTTTAGCACTCACGAGAACTGCTGCCATTTTTATTTGGAAAGTTCTATTTAGTTAATTCTTTTTGAAAATGATTAATATATAAATTCCTCACGTCCAGCAATTTATTTTATAATTTTTGGGGTTCCAGATCTTGCGCTAGCTACAGATTACTACAGACTGTTCTGTTTTTGACAGATTCTGTTTTTCGTGTGTTGTTTGCTTATTTTGATGAATCTATGGCTAGTAAAATAGTTTATAAACCATAGAGAAGTTGGAATACAGTAGGTATAACACCAATATAAATAAAGAATGAGTTCATTACAGTACCTTGAAGTGGTCTTTTATTTTCTTTCGCTAACAGAGCTCACGAGATTTTCTACTTTAAGTTTTGTGTTGTGAAGTTTTCAAGTTCTGGGTAAAGATTTGATGGATTATGGAACAAGGAGTGGAAAGAGCCTAAGCTTGGGGATTCCCATGGCACCCCCAAGATAATCTAAGGACACCTAAAAGCCAAAGCTTGGGGTTGCCCCGGAAGGCATCCCCTCTTTCGTCTACTTCTATCGGTAACTTTACTTGGAGCTATATTTTTATTCGCCACATGATATGTGTTTTGCTTGGAGCGTCTTGTATTATTTGAGTCTTTTATTTTTAGTTTACCACAATAATCCTTTCTGTACACACCTTTTGAGAGAGCCATACATGATTTGGAATTTGTTAGAATACTCTATGTGCTTCGCTTCTATCTTTTGAGTTATATAGTTTTGCTCTAGTACTTCACTTATATATTTTAGAGCACGGTGGTGGATTTGTTTTATAGAAACTATTGATCTCTAATGCTTCACTTAGATTATTTTGGGAGTCATAATAGCATGGTAATTTGCTTAAAATCCTAATATGCTAGGTATTCAAAGTTAGTAAAATTTTCTTAAGAGTGTTTTGAATACTAAGAGAAGTTTGATGCTTGATGATTGTTTTGAGATATGGAGGTAATAATATCAAAGTCGTGCTAGTTGAGTAGTTGTGAAACTGAGAAATGCTTGTGTTGAAGTTTACAAGTCCCATAGCATGCACGTATGGTAAACCTTATGCAACAAATTTGAAGCATGAGGTGTTATTTGATTGTCTTCCTTATGAGTGGCGGTCGGGGACGAGCGATGGTCTTTTCCTGCCAATCTATCCCCCTAGGAGCATGCGGGTAGTACCGAGGTTTTTGATGGCTTGTAGATTTTTGCAATAAGTATGTGAGTTCTTTATGACTAATGTTGAGTCCATGGATTATACGCACTCTCACCCTTCCATCCTTGCTAGCCTCTTCGGTACTGTGCATTGCCCTTTCTCACTTTGAGAGTTGGCACAAACTTCGCCGGTGCATCCAAACCCCGTGATATGATACGCTCTTTCACACATAAACCTCCTTATATCTTCCTCAAAACAGCCACCATACCTACCTATTATGGCATTTCCATAGCCATTCCGAGATATATTGCCATGCAACTTTCCATCATTCCGTTCATCATGACACATTCATTATTGTCATATTGCTTAGCATGATCATGTAGTTGACATAGTATTTGTGGCAAAGCCACCGTTCATAATTCTTTCATACATGTCACTCTTGATCCATTGCATATCCTGGTACACTGCCGGAGGCATTCATATAGAGTCATCTTTTGTTCTAGTATCGAGTTGTAATCATTGAGTTGTAAATAAATAGAAGTGTGATGATCATCATTTTCTAGAGCATTGTCCCAAGTGAGGAATTATAAAAAAAGAAAGGCCATATAAAAGAAAAAAAGAGAAGGCCCAAAAAAAGAAAAAGAAAAAATGAGAGAAAAAGAGAAAAGGGACAATGTTACTATCATTTTCCACACTTGTGCTTCAAAGTAGCACCTTAATCTTCATGATAGAGAGTCTCTTGTTTTGTCACTTTCATATACTAGTGGGAATTTTTCACTATAGAACTTGGCTTGTATATTCCAACAATAGGCCTCCTCAAGTGCCCTAGGTCTTCGTGAGCAAGCAAGTTGGATGCACACCGACTAGTTTATTTTGTTGAGCTTTCATACATTTATAGCTCTAGTGCATCCGTTGCATGGCAATCCCTACTCCTTGCATTAACATCAATCGGTGGGCATCTCCATAGCCCATTGATTAGCCTCATTGATGTGAGACTTTCTCCTTTTTTGTCTTCTCCACATAACCCCCTCATTATATTCTATTCCACCCATAGTGCTATGTCCATGGCTCGCGCTCATATATTGCGTGAAAGTTTATAGGTTTGAGATTACTAAAGTATGAAAGAATTGCTTGGCTTGTCATCGGGGTTGTGCATGATGATAGCATTCTTGTGTGCTGAAAATGAAACATGACTAAACTATATGATTTTGTAGGGATGAACTTTCTTTGGCCATGTTATTTTGAGAAGACATAATTGCTTAGTTAGTATGCTTGAAGTATTATTATTTTTATGTCAATATGAACTTTTGTCTTGAATCTTTTGGATCTGAATATTCATACCACAATTAAGAGGAATTACATTAAAATTATGCCAAGTAGCACTCCGCATCAAAAATTATGTTTTTATCATTTACCTACTCGAGGACGAGCAGGAATTAAGCTTGGGGATGCTTGATACGTCTCCAACGTATCTATAATTTTTGATTGCTCCATGCTATATTATCTACTGTTTTGGACATTATTGGGCTTTATTATCCACTTTTATATTATTTTTGGGACTAACCTATTAACTGGAGGCCCAGCCCAGAATTGCTGTTTTTTGCCTGTTTTAGGGTTTCGAAGAAAAGGAATATCAAACGGAGTCCAAACAGAATGAAACCTTCGGGAACGTGATTTTCTCAACGAACAAGACCCGGGAGACTTGGACCCTATGTCAAGAAAGAAAAGAGGAGGCCACGAGGTAGGGGCGCGCTTACCCCCCCCCCCAGGCACGCCCTCCACCCTCGTGGGCCCCCTGTTGCTCAATCGATGTACTCCTTCCTCCTATATATACCTACGTACCCCCAAACGATCAAAAACGGAGCCAAAACCCTAATTCACTGTCGTAACTTTCTGTATCCACGAGATCCCATCTTGGGGCCTGTTCTGGAGCTCCGCCGGAGGGGGCATCGATCACGGAGGGCTTCTACATCAACACCATAGCCGCTCCGATGAAGTGTGAGTAGTTTACCTCAGACCTACCGGACCATAGTTATTAGCTAGATGGCTTCTTCTCTCTTTTTGGATCTCAATACAATGTTCTCCCCCTCTCTTGTGGAGAACTATTCGATGTAATCTTCTTTTTGCGGTGTGTTTGTTGAGATCGATGAATTGTGGGTTTATGATCAAGTATATCTATGAACAATATTTGAATCTTCTCTAAATTATTTTATGTATGATTGGTTATCTTTGCAAGTCTCTTCGAATTATCAGTTTGGTTTGGCATACTAGATTGATCTTTCTTGCAATGGGAGAAGTGCTTAGCTTTGGGTTCAATCTTGCGGTGTCCTTTCCCAGTGACAGTAGGGGCAGCAAGGCACATATTGTATTGTTGCCATCGAGGATAACAAGATGGGGTTTTCTTCATATTGCATGAGTCTATCCCTCTACATCATGTCATCTTGCTTAAGGTGTTACTCTGTTTTTAACTTAATACTCTAGATGCATGCTGGATAGCGATCGATGAGTGGAGTAATAGTAGTAGATGCAGGCAGGAGTCGGTGTACTTGTCTCGGACGTGATGCCTATATACATGATCATACCTAGATATTCTCATAACTATGCTCAATTCTGTCAATTGCTCAACAGTAATTTGTTCACCCACCGTAGAATACTTATGCTCTCGAGAGAAGCCACTAGTGAAACCTATGGCCCTGGGGTCTATCTTTATCATATTAATCTCCTACTACTTAGTTATTTCCTTTGTTATTTACTTTTCCTTTATTTTACTTTGCATCTTTATCACAAAAATACCAAAAATATTATCTTATCATATCTATCAGATCTCACTCTCGTAAGTGGCCTTATAGGGATTGACAACCCCTATTTGCGTTGGTTGCGAGGATTTATTTGTTTTGTGCAGGTACGAGGGACTCACGCGTAGCCTCCTACTGGATTGATACCTTGGTTCTCAAAAAATGAGGGAAATACTTACGCTACTTTGCTGCATCATCCCTTCCTCTTCGGGGAAAACCAACGCAGTGCTCAAGAGGTAGCACACCGCACAGCGCAGATACATCTCGAGGCATTGATTGACACGCTCGCTCTGTCCATCCGTCTGAGGGTGATATGTTTTCAAGTAACTGAGCTTGGTGCCGGCAGCGTCGAGGAGGGCACGCCACATTTTGCTAGTGAAGATAGGATCGCGATCCGAGATGATCGAGTGTGGCACCTGATACGTCTCCAACGTATCTACAATTTTTGATTGCTCCATGCTACATTATCTACTGTTTTGGACTATATTGGGCTTTATTTTCCACTTTTATATTATTTTTGGGACTAACCTATTAACCGGAGGCCTAGCCCAGAATTGCTGTTTTCTGCCTATTTCAGTGTTTCGGATAAATGGAATATCAAACGGAGTCCAAACGGAATAAAATCTTCGGGAACGTGATTTCCTCACCGATCGTGATCCAGGAGACTTGGACCCTGCTCCAAGGAACAAAAGAGACGGTCACGAGGGTTGGGGGCGCACACCCCCTAGGGCACGCCCCCCTGCCTCGTGGGCCCCTTGTTGCTCCTCCGGCGTACTTCTTCCTCATATATATACACACGTACCCCCAAACGATCAGAACAGGAGCCAAAAACCTAATTCCACCGCTGCAACTTTCTGTATCCACGAGATCCCATCTCGGGGCCTGTTCCGGAGCTCCGCCAGAAAAGGGCCGTCATCACGGAGGGCTTCTACATCATCATAGCCTCTCCGATGAAGTGTGAGTAGTTTACCTTAGACCTTCGGGTCCATAGTTAGTAACTAGATGACTTCTTCTCTCTCTTTGAATCTCAATACAAAGTTCTCCCCCTCTCTTGTGGAGATCTATTGGATGTAATCTTCTTTTTGCGGTGTGTTTGTTGAGACCGATGAATTGTGGGTTTATGATCAAGTCTATCTATGAATAATATTTGAATCTTCTCTGAATTCTTTTATGTATGATTGGTTATCTTTGCAAGTCTCTTCGAATTATCCGTTTGGTTTGGCCAACTAGATTGGTAGTTCTTGCCATGGGAGAAGTGCTTAGCTTTGGGTTCGATCTTGCGGTGTCCTTACCCAGTGACAGAAGGGGCAGCAAGGCACGTATTGTATCGTTGCTATCGAGGATAACAAGATGGGGTTTATTTCATATTGCATGAATTTATCTCTCTACATCATGTCATCTTGCTTAAGGCGTTACTCTGTATTTAACTTAATACTCTAGATGCATGCTGGATAGCGGTCGATGAGTGGAGTAATAGTAGTAGATGCAGAATCGTTTCGGTCTACTTGTCACGGACGTGATGCCTATATACATGATCATGCCTAGATATTCTCATAACTATGCTCAATTCTGTCAATTGCTCAACAGTAATTTGTTCACCCACCGTAGAATACTTATGCTCTTGAGAGAAGCCACTAGTGAAACCTATGGCCCCCGGGTCTATCCTCATCATATCAATCTCTATCACTTTAATCTTGCTTTGCTTTTTACTTTGCCTTTACTTTTTACTTTGCATCTTTATACCAAAAATACCAAAAGTATTATATCTATCAGATCTCACTCTCGTAAGTGACCGTGAAGGGCTTGACAACCCCTAATCGCGTTGGTTGCAAGTAGCTATCGCTTTGTGCAGGTACGAGGGACTTGAGTGTGGGCTCCTACTGGATTGATACCTTGGTTCTCAAAAACCGAGGGAAATACTTATGCTACTCTGCTGCGTCATCCCTTCCTCTTCGGGGAAAACCAAAGCAAGCTCAAGACGTAGCAAGAAGGATTTCTGGCGCCGTTGCCGGGGAGTCTACGCAAAAAGTCAACATACCAAGTACCCATCACAATCCCTATCTCTCGCATTACATTATTTGCCATTTGCCTTTCGTTTTCCTCTCCCCCCAATTCACCCTTGCCGTTTTATTCGCCCTCTCTCTCCCTATCCTCCCTCTCTATTTGCCTCTTTTTGCCCGTTTGCTTTTTGTTTGCTCGTGTGTTAGATTGCTTGCTTGTCGCGATGGCTCAACTGAGATTTGGTGATCTTCACCTTAAAAGGTTAGAGGAGATCGAAACTAATGTTAGGAAGTTTATGGTTTTGCAATTTGAGCATAATAATTTCTTAGAAACGAGCTTAAGGAACAAAAAAAAATTATGAGTTATATGAATAAAGAGCTTGATGATATGTCTAAAGAATTTGAGGGTATAAGATCCCAAATTGCTCATCTAGAAAAGATGACTGCTAAAATTTCGGATATGCAAGCCACCTTAGTTAATAAGATGGCTGCTAAACCGGATTCCTATGAAAATCAAGATGAAGATCTAAAAGTTATTGATTTGTCTCCTATTAAATCTTTATTTTGCAATATGAATCTTGATGAAACTGAATATGATCTTCATTTGCCTAGAAGGCGTTCTAAAAATTCGGAGTATTTAGATCTTAATGATGAAATTGATGAAAGTGGGATTGAAAGAAATAAAAATCTAGATGTTGCTAAACCCACTATATTGGATTTCAAGGAATTTAATTATGGAAGTTGGTCTTTAATTGATTGTATTTCCTTGTTGCAATCCGTGCTAAATTCTCCACATGCTTATAGTCAAAATAAAGCCTTCACTGAACATATTGTTGATGCCTTGATGCAATCTTATGAAGAAAAACTTGAGTTGAAAGTTTCTATCCCTAGAAAACTCTATGATGAGTGGGAACCAACTATTAAAATTAAAATTAAAGATCATGCGTTTTATGCTTTGTGTGATTTGGGTGCTAATGTCTCTACGATTCCCAAGACTTTGTGTGATTTACTAGATTTCCGTAATTTTGATGATTGCTCTCTAAACTTGCATCTTGCGGATTCCACTATTAAGAAACCTATGGGAAGGATTAATGATGTTCTTATTGTTGCAAATAGGAATTATGTGCCCGTAGATTTCATTGTTGAAAGTGCAACTATCCCTAGGTGGTTTTGGTAATTCATAACAACATATAGCTCATTGAGCTAATGCTATTCCAAGATGACTATTTCAGGAAAGCTCAATGATTGGCATGGCATGGATGGTGAAAGTGGAACCCTCAAAATGCTAAGGACAAAGGATTGGCTCAAGCTCAAAAGCTCAAGACTCTTCATTTTATATTTTAGTGATCCAAGATCACATTGAGTCTTTAGAAAAAGCCAATACTATCAAGGAGGGATGAGGTGTTGCTTAATGAGCCTCTTGCTTCATGTGCTTAGTGATATGCTCCAAAACCCTCAACTACTTTCCCATATCCACATATGACCTAAACCCTAAGCCAAACTCGGTCCTACCGATTCTTTCTATCCGGCGCCACCGAGTTTCACTTGTCATAAGTCACTGCCAAACCCTAGCAATTCGGTTCTATTGATAGGGATCTCGGTCTCATTGAGATGGGATTGCAAACTCTTTGTTTCCCTTTCGTAACTTTTCGGTCTCACCGAAAGAGCGAATCGGTCCCACCGAGATTGCAATGTAAATTCAGTGTTTCCTTTTTGTAACTTTTCAGTCTCACCGAAAGAGCAAATCGGTCCCACCGAGTTTGCCTGACCAACTCTCTGGTTAGCTAATTACCAAAATCGGTCTCACCGAGTTTGTGTAATCGGTCTCACCGAGATTACGTTATGCCCAAACCCTAACCATATCGGTCCTACCAAGTTGCATGTCAGTCCCACCGAAAATCTCTAACAGTCACTAGGTTTACCTTTTCGGTCCGACCGAGTTTGTTGATTCGGTCCCACCGAGATTGGAAAACTGTGTGTAACGGTTGGGTTTTGTGTGGAGGCTATATATACCCCTCCACCTCCTCTTCATTCGTGGAGAGAGCCATCAGAACACATACACAATTCCAATTCATATGTTCTGAGAGAGAACCACCTACTCATGTGTTGAGACCAAGATATTCCATTCCTACCATACGAATCTTAATCTCTAGCCTTCCCCAAGTTGCTTTCCACTCAAATCTTCTTTCCACAAAATCCAAATCCTATGAGAGAGAGTTGAGTGTTGGGGAGACTATCATTTGAAGCACAAGAGCAAGGAGTTCATTACCTACACACCATTTGTTACTTCTTGGAGAGTGGTGTCTCCTAGATTGGCTAGGTGTTACTTGGGAGCCTCCGAAAAGATTGTGGAGTTGAACCAAGGAGTTTGTAAGGGCAAGGAGATCGCCTACTTCGTGAAGATCTACCGCTAGTGAGGCAAGTCCTTCATGGGCGATGGCCATGGTGGGATAGACAAGGTTGCTTCTTCGTGGACCCTTTGTGGGTGGTTGCTTCTTCGTGGACCCTTCGTGGGTGGAGCCCTCCGTGGACTCGCGCAACCATTACCCTTCGTGGGTGGAGCCCTCCGTGGACTCGCGCAACCGTTACCCTTCGTGGGTTGAAGTCTCCATCAACGTGGATGTAGGATAGCACCACCTATCCGAACCACGGGAAAAACATCCGTGTCTCCAATTGCGTTTGAATTCTCCAAACCCTTCCCTTTACATTCTTGCAAGTTGCATGCTTTACTTTCCGCTGCCAATATACTCTTTGCATGCTTGCTTGAATTGTGTGATGATTGCTTGACTTGTCCTAAAATAGCTAAAATCTGCCAAGAACTAAAATTGGGAAAAGGTTAAGTTTTTATTTGGTCAAGTAGTCTAATCACCCCCCCTCTAGACATACTTTCAATCCTACAAGTGGTATCAGAGCTTTGGTCTCCATTTGCTTTGATCTCCATAGCTTTTGGTGGTCATAGCCTTGGTTTCACAACCTAGGAGAGTATGGGGTCTAGCAAGGGAAATTATCACCGTAGAGGTCCTTACTTTGATGGTACTAATTTTGCTAGTTGGAAGCATAAAATGAAAATGCATATTCTTGGACATAACCCCACCGTTTGGGCTATTGTGTGTGTTGGTTTGCAAGGTGACTTCTTTGATGGGAAAGAACCAAACCATGAAGCTACCGCGGATGAGTTGAAGATGTTGCAATACAATGCTCAAGCTTGTGATATTCTCTTCAACGGATTGTGCCCCGAAGAATTCAACAAAATCAGTCGTCTTGAGAATGCAAAGGAAATTTGGGACACTTTGATTGATATGCACGAAGGTACCGACTCCGTCAAGGAATCCAAGTTGGATGTGCTTCAAAGTCAACTTGACAAGTTCAAAATGAAGGATGGTGAAGGTGTCGCTGAAATGTACTCTAGGCTTGCTCTCATCACAAATGAGATTGCCGGCTTAGGAAGTGAAGAGATGACCGATAGATTCATCATCAAGAATATTCTAAGAGCCTTGCATGGAAAATATGATACCGTGTGCACATTGATCCAAATGATGCCCATTACAATGATCTCAAGCCAACGGAGGTGATTGGAAGATTAGTTGCTCATGAGATGTCACTTAAGGATAAAGAGGAACTTCACAACAAATCAAGTGGTGCCTACAAAGCCTCATGTGAAGCCCCTACATCATCAAGTGAGAAACAAAACTTCAATGAAGAATTGAGCTTAATGGTGAAGAACTTCAACAAGTTCTACAAGAGTAGAAGCAAAGATAGAAGCTTCAAGTCAAGGTCCTACAATGACAAAATCTAGTCGAGAGCGAAACTGCTACAGTTGTGGAAGACCCGGACACTATTCCAATGAGTGTACGGCTCCCTACAAGAGAAGAGAAGATTCTCCAAAAAGAAGAAGCAAAGAATCACCACCAAGAGAGAGAAGGACTAGAGATGATCGTTATGAACGAAGATACTCATGAAGAAGCAAGGATTCGGAAGGGAAGGAAAAATCATCAAGGAGCTACACAAAACGAAGACATCAAGCTCATGTTGGTGAATGGGTACCCGGCTCCGACTCCGACAGCCACTCCGAGAGAAGTTATCACTCCGACTCCGAAGATACTCAAGATGAAGGTGTTGCCGGTCTAGCACTTGTGTCAACCAACTCCTACGACATATTTGACTCACCAAATGAAGGAATTGGAAGATGCTTCATGACCAAAGGTCCTAAGGTAACACACCCCGAGTATGTTGATTTCAATAGTGATGAAAATGACTTGTTAGGTGATGATTTGCTTGTTGACAACTCTAGTGATGAATACTATGATGAAACATCAATTAATCATGCTAATCAAGATAAAACGAATGACAATGATAAGGAGAAGATTGAGGCTCTAACTAAAGAACTAAACACTCTTAAGTTAGCTCATGAAACTATCTTCGAAGATCATCGAGAACTTTTAAGAGCTCATGAGAAATTACGCTTTAAAAAGCTCAATCTTGAGCAAGAGCATGAGTTCTTAAAAGCAATCAATGATGATCTCCGCAAGAAAAGTTCTTCTTACATTGCCAAGCGTTTACTCTTATCCACTTACATGCCTCAAGTCAAGTCTAGTAACAAGAACAAGAAAGATTCTTCCTCTAGCAGTAACAATGATCATGCTAAATCCAATATTGTTGCTTCTAGTAGTTCTCTTGATTCCACTAATGATTCTCTTAGCCAAGTTACACTTGAGCAAGAAAATAGCTTATTGAAGGGAATTATAGAGAAAGGAGTGTACAAAAGCCTTGCCGGGAGTAAGCAATTCGAGGAAATTGTGCGCAAGCAAGGAATGCACCAGAAGAATCAAGGTGTTGGTTTTGAACAAAAGTTCAATGCCAATGGAGT
>NC_041388.1:658383739-658388403 GCF_002162155.2 Triticum dicoccoides | reverse complement strand
AAAATAGCTTATTGAAGGGAATTATAGAGAAAGGAGTGTACAAAAGCCTTGCCGGGAGTAAGCAATTCGAGGAAATTGTGCGCAAGCAAGGAATGCACCAGAAGAATCAAGGTGTTGGTTTTGAACGAAAGTTCAATGCCAATGGAGTTGAGTGGGAAGAAGATCAATACCCCAAGACAAAGTTTGTTCCTCAACAAGAGAAGTATGATACTTCTTTCAAGGGGACACAAGCTCAAGATGATCTTCCACCACAAGACTACAAGCAAAAAGGCAAGGACAAGCTTCAAGAGGAAATTGATGCATTTGAAGAAGCTCCTAAGATCTTAGTCAAGTGGATTCCCAAGACTACTTCAAGTTCCACTTCATCAAGTACGACTACAACTCCAAGGATTCCCATAAAGATGGTGTGGATCCAAAAGAATAAGAACTAGAGAGTTCTTGAGGGTGACTCCGCCAACATACTTCACTCTTATCATTTTGGCAAGAACAAGTGCAATCAACTTCCACATCTTGCACTAGTTCAAGGAGTCACAAACCCTCTTGTTGGTAAGACAAGGGACAAGGTAACCTAAAAGTTTTCATGGACATCATCTTGTGTGTGCATCACTCTATGTCTATGGATATCCTTGTTTGTTCCTTGTGGGACTAACCCATGTAGGTATTGAAAGTGCAATTCACTCAAATGGATAGCTCCAAGTGATCTACATCAACATTGAGCATCCACATCTTCAACATCTACATGAAGTCATCATCGACAAAACCCGGGGTTAGTTCATCCCTCTAAGGGGGGATATCACATCTAGGGGGAGCTTTACTCTAAGACTTGAGCTAAAGCAACTCTAAAGATGTGAACACAACAATGCTTTATGTAAAAGTGGTAACCCCACTTGAGCTTAAACGATGAGTATGACCTATGATCAAGTGTTCTCACTTGACTCCTAAGTCAATATACTCATATATAGATGACCTTGTCATCGCAAATTGCTTGATAGATGCTAGAATTGGTTGTGCATGCCTTGTCACATATTTCATTTGCCATGTTATTGTGTGAGCATGCTGGTTGCATATTTTACTCATTCGAGGACATCCACTTGTTGTTTTGATTGTTTGGTTTTATTTCCTTTTGCCAAGTGGATGGACAAGAATGCCTAAGAACCTCCTCTAGCTATCTATGCTTTTCTCGTCTCAAACTCTATTCATGCTACATCACAAAATTTGATCAAGTCAGATTCGAAGCACTCTGTGTGAGGAGCGCTCGGAGTCCCCGATTCATCATAGACTTAAACTTCCAAAACCTCTTTATGATTCTCGGTCTGACCGATACCCTACTTTCATTCCTACCGAGATCATTAAGTTGATCCAAGTTTTCGATCTCGGTGCAACCGATTTGAACCTTTCGGTCACACCGAGTTTCAGTAACTGCTTGCAGTTATGAATCTCGGTGCCACCGAGTTGTTCCACTCGGTCACACCGACAGGGTCGGGCTATATATAGTCACGGGCAAAAATTTGGAAATTTCTACGAACCCCTTCGCCCGCGCGATAGCCTGCTCTGCCAACTTAGTCTCCGGATCGTCTCCTCGCCGCCAGCTGCCTCCAGTCGCTGGTCTCCGTCGCCGTCAAAGGGAATTCTACCCCACCGTTGCCGCCGTAGCGAGTCTCCGCCGAACTAGGGTATGGACTCGATCTTTGTGCTATTCTCCAATCCGATTCTTAGCACATTGTGATCATCATGATTCTTGCCACGATTGAAACACTCCTATCCAGTCAATGCACTCGTAGATTAGGTTTGATTCGAAAATTTTAGGGTTAGGTTTCCGCCGAAACCATATCAGACCCACCGAGTTGAAAAACTCGGTCCCACCGATTTGGCTTATGCCATTGCACAAGTGAGACTCGGTCTGACCGAGAATTACTTATCGGTGTGACCGAATTTGGAACTCTGTGAAACCCTAGCAGTCTCGGTGCCACTGAACTGTGACTCGGTCTGACCGAATTCACTAGTTTAGGTGCCAAAACTGCTTCGGTATCACCGAGTTTAAAAATCGGTAGATCCGAGATGATTTCAGTGGGAAACTAAAACTAAGTTTTTGGATCATTCTTTTGCAAAAATCTCTGCATTTTGTGATGCTCATCTATTCTACCTCATCTATAAACTATTCACAGGGTCAGCAGACAGCTTGTTCATCATGTCAGATCAGAGTGACAGCCAGAATGTGTCAGAACAGCAAGTGCACATGAGTGAGGGCACTAGTCCCTCAAGTTCTTCAGATGATGGCAGTAGAAGTACTCCTAGCAATCTGCCAAAAGCTGCCACCAGACAAAGGAAGAAAAGAACTTCAGATTCTGAGGATGAAGACTATGTGGCAGAAGAGGAAGCAACTTCCAAGAGAGTTGAGCCAGCACAGGGCACAAAGCCAGGCTTGAAAGTCAAAAGGCCAGCAGGCAGGCAGCCTATGTCAAAGGCCAGAGCTTCAACTGAGAAGCCCACTCCCATAGAGCCAGTTGCTGCTGAAGGCAAGAAAAGAAAGGAAAGGGTGAAGAAAACCGTAGCCAGAGTGCTTGGAAAGGCTTCCATCATGGAAGAAGAGGAAGAAGAAGAGGTTGCTGCACCAGCACCTAAGGCACCTAAGCTTATGGGTGATGCTATAAGATCAGGGGCTGCCACATCTAAGCCCAAAGAAGCACCCAAAGCTGCCTCCAAGCCCAAGTCTGCACCAAAGAGGAATACAAGAAGCATCCCAGCTGCTGAGAAGAACAAGGCCCCAGTGCCTGACACTGCAGAAGATGATGAAGAGCAAGTTCTCAGAAAACTCAAGCCCAAGATCCCAGACCACAACGATGCTCATCTTGTGGCTGAGGATATGAAGCTCAGGAGAGACTCGGGGCTGAGGAAGTGGAGAGAAGCAGATCCATATGCTTCAAGGAGGAGGACTGCTGTTGACTACAGGTTCCACACTAAGGAACAGCAGGACTTCTATGAGACAGTTTTGCTTGATAAGAAGCCCATTGTTTGTGACATGAGATGGGTCGACTGGACCTACATGAAGGAAAATGAGGAACACTATCCTGGTGTGATTGACAGCTTTAGTGCTTGTGGAGTTGCAGACTTTGTTGGGCAGAAGCTCACAAAGTGGAACGAGGAACTTATCATGCAATTCTACTCCACAGCACATTTTTACCCAGATGGAAAGATCACATGGATGTCTAAAGGTACAAGGTACCAATCTACTGTTGCTGAGTGGGCACAGCTCATCAATGCCCTAGAGGAGCATGAGGATGACTTGGATATCTATGCCAAGAAGAAGATGGACCACAACTCTATGTCCAACATGTACAAGGAGATTCCAAATGAAGCACTTGACACTTTCAAGTTTGGCTCAGTACACTATCTTCTGTCAGGGCTGCCAACAATCAATTGGATACTGAGGCACACTCTCTTGCCCAAGTCAGGTGATCACAAGATGATCAGAGGCCATGCAATCAATTTGCTTCATGTATTTGATGTATCTCAGAAATTCAAGGTCATGAGCCTCATAGTAGAGACTATCAAGAGGACTGCAGCAGATCAGAAGAGGAGCTGTGGTTATGCCCCTCAGATTCAGGAGTGGATCAACTCAAAGATGGGCACAGGCATATACTTGTTGGACAAGGAACACCTGCCCATCCGTCCAGATTTTGAAGATAATCAAGTTGTTATGACTGAGAATGAGCCATCGTCTGCACAAGCACAAGCAAAGAAGGAGAAGGCAAGGAAGGAGAAAGCTGCCAAGATGCCAACTCAAGAGGAGGCATCTGAGTATTTCTTGAAAACCAAACAAGAGCAGCTTGGTTACCTGATTGCATCCACCCTGCGGATTGAGAAAGGACTAGCCACCCTAACTCAGAACCAGGCAAGCTTAGAGAGGATCATGGAACAAAAGTTCTATGACTTGGATGTCAAGGTGGCAGAGATTCAGACTGCAGTGGAGCAGCTCCAAGATGACATGCAGGAGAGGAGAGGCAGGACTACAACTGATGCCTTTGCCAGAGTGCCACGAGGTCCGAGGTCGTCTGCAGTGCCAGTTGCTGACCCCAGAGCCACCACGTCTGCACCAGCTACAGCCTCAGTTCCACCAGCTCCAGCGTCCACTTCAGCCTCAACTCCAACCACGTCTACAGAAGGCTTCGTCCTTGGAGTGCTCCGGACTCCACCACCTCCTGAAGATCAAGCCTGAGTGTCGACTTAGCACTATGCATTCTCTAGGAACTTTTTGGTAACTTGTTGCCAAAGGGGGAGAAAATGTATAGATCATAGGCTTCGAGAGAGAGTGTTGCTTTTATTCTCTCTTGCTTTATTTGGTGGTTTTTCGAACTTTGTTTGCTTTTGAGTGCTTGAGATACTATGTCATTGCTCGTGAGACATTGATGATCATGTGTTTGATCATAAGCTACACTTAATGCTTGGTGAATGTTATCATCTTATCTATCTTATGTGATCATTCACTATTCTTGGTGATGAGTGCATGTATTTCATTCTTATCATTTTAAGCGCTCCACCAAGATGTATGTGACATGGAAGAGTAACCCATGACTCTAACTCCTTGTGCATTTGCAGTCCAAAGCAAATTTTAAATATGCACAAATTTAGGGGGAGCTCTTACTTATCACATACTTCTCAAAGCG
>NC_041388.1:658350473-658383502 GCF_002162155.2 Triticum dicoccoides | reverse complement strand
TAGGAAAAGCCAATACTATCAAGGAGGGATGAGGTGTTGCTTAATGAGCCTCTTGCTTCATGTGCTTAGTGATATGCTCCAAAACCCTCAACTACTTTCCCATATCCACATATGACCTAAACCCTAAGCCAAACTCGGTCCTACCGATTCTTTCTATCCGGCGCCACCAAGTTTCACTTGTCATAAGCCACTGCCAAACCCTAGCAATTCGGTTCTACCGATAGGGATCTCGGTCTCACCGAGATGGGATTGCAAACTCTCTGTTTCCCTTTCGTAACTTTTCGGTCTCACCGAAAGAGCGAATCGGTCCCACCGAGATTGCAATGTAAATTCAGTGTTTCCTTTTTGTAACTTTTCGGTCTCACCGAAAGAGCAAATCGGTCCCACCGAGTTTGCCTAACCAACTCTCTGGTTAGCTAATTACCAAAATCGGTCTCACCGAGTTTGTGTAATCGGTCTCGCCGAGATTATGTTATGCCCAAACCCTAACCATATCGGTCCTACCGAGTTGCATGTCAGTCCCACCGAAAATCTCTAACGGTCACTAGGTTTACCTTTTTGGTCCGACCGAGTTTGTTGATTCGGTCCCACCGAGATTGGAAAACTGTGTGTAACGGTTGGATTTTGTGTGGAGGCTATATATACCCCTCCACCTCCTCTTCATTCGTGGAGAGAGCCATTAGAACACATACACAATTCCAACTCATATGTTCTGAGAGAGAACCACCTACTCATGTGTTGAGACCAAGATATTCCATTCCTACCATATGAATCTTGATCTCTAGCCTTCCCCAAGTTGCTTTCCACTCAAATCTTGTTTCCACAAAATCCAAATCCTATGAGAGAGAGTTGAGTGTTGGGGAGACTATCATTTGAAGCACAAGGGCAAGGAGTTCATTACCTACACACCATTTGTTACTTCTTGGAGAGTGGTGTCTCCTAGATTGGCTAGGTGTTACTTGGGAGCCTCCGACAAGATTGTGGAGTTGAACCAAGGAGTTTGTAAGGGCAAGGAGATCGCCTACTTCGTGAAGATCTACCGCTAGTGAGGCAAGTCCTTCGTGGGCGATGGCCATGGTGGGATAGACAAGGTTGCTTCTTCGTGGACCCTTTGTGGGTGGTTGCTTCTTCGTGGACCCTTCGTGGGTGGAGCCCTCCGTGGACTCACGCAACCGTTACCCTTCGTGGGTGGAGCCCTCCGTGGACTCGCGCAACCGTTACCCTTCGTGGGTTGAAGTCTCCATCAACGTGGATGTAGGATAGCACCACCTATCCGAACCACGGGAAAAACATCCGTGTCTCCAATTGCATTTGAATTCTCCAAACCCTTCCCTTTACATTCTTGCAAGTTGCATGCTTTACTTTCCGCTGCCAATATACTCTTTGCATGCTTGCTTGAATTGTGTGATGATTGCTTCACTTGTCCTAAAATAGCTAAAATCTGCCAAGAACTAAAATTGGGAAAAAGTTAAGTTTTTATTTGGTCAAGTAGTCTAATCACCCCCCTCTAGACATACTTTCGATCCTACAAGTGGTATCAGAGCTTTGGTCTCCATTTGCTTTGATCTCCATAGCTTTTGGTGGTCATAGCCTTGGTTTCACAACCTAGGAGAGTATGGCATCTAGCGAGGGAAATTATCACCGTAGAGGTCCTTACTTTGATGGTACTAATTTTGCTAGTTGGAAGCATAAAATGAAAATGCATATTCTTGGACATAACCCCGCCGTTTGGGCTATTGTGTGTGTTGGTTTGCAAGGTGACTTCTTTGATGGGAAAGAACCAAACCGTGAAGCTACCGCGGATGAGTTGAAGATGTTGCAATACAATGCTCAAGCTTGTGATATTCTCTTCAACGGATTGTGCCCCAAAGAATTCAACAAAATCAGTCGTCTTGAGAATGCAAAGGAAATTTGGGACACTTTGATTGATATGCACGAAGGTACCGACTCCGTCAAGGAATCCAAGTTGGATGTGCTTCAAAGTCAACTTGACAAGTTCAAAATGAAGGATGGTGAAGGTGTCGCTGAAATGTACTCTAGGCTTGCTCTCATCACAAATGAGATTGCCGGCTTAGGAAGTGAAGAGATGACCGATAGATTCATCATCAAGAAGATTCTAAGAGCCTTGGATGGAAAATATGATACCGTGTGCACATTGATCCAAATGATGCCCAATTACAAAGATCTCAAGCCAACGGAGGTGATTGGAAGAATTGTTGCTCATGAGATGTCACTTAAGGATAAAGAGGAACTTCACAACAAATCAAGTGGTGCCTACAAAGCCTCATGTGAAGCCCCTACATCATCAAGTGAGAAACAAAACTTCAATGAAGAATTGAGCTTAATGGTGAAGAACTTCAATAAGTTCTAAAAGAGTAGAAGAAAAGATAGAAGCTTCAAGTCAAGGTCCTACAATGACAAAAGATCTTCTAGTCGAGAGCAAAACTGCTACAGTTGTGGAAGACCCGGATACTATTCCAATGAGTGTACGGCTCCCTACAAGAGAAGAGAAGATTCTCCAAAAAGAAGAAGCAAAGAATCACCACCAAGAGAGAGAAGGAGTAGAGATGATCGTTATGAACGAAGATACTCACGAAGAAGCAAGGATTCGGAAAGGAAGGAAAAATCATCAAGGAGCTAGACAAAACAAAGACATCAAGCTCATGTTGGTGAATGGGTATCCGGCTCCGACTCCGACAGCCACTCCGAGAGAAGTTATCACTCCGACTCCGAAGATACTCAAGATGAAGGTGTTGCCGGTCTAGCACTTGTGTCAACCAACTCCTACGACATATTTGACTCACCAAATGAAGGAATTGGAAGATGCTTCATGACCAAAGGTCCTAAGGTAACACACCCCGAGTATGTTGATTTCAATAGTGATGAAGATGACTTGTTAGGTGATGATTTGCTTGTTGACAACTCTAGTGATGAATACTATGATGAAACGTCAATTAATCATGCTAATCAAGATCAAACGAATGACAATGATAAGGAGAAGATTGAGGCTCTAACTAAAGAGCTAAACACTCTTAAGTTAGCTCATGAAACTATCTTCGAAGATCATCGAGAACTTTTAAGAGCTCATGAGAAATTACGCTTTAAAAAGCTCAATCTTGAGCAAGAGCATGAGTTCTTAAAAGCAATCAATGATGATCTCCACAAGAAAAGTTCTTCTTACATTGCCAAGCGTTTACTCTTATCCACTTACATGCCTCAAGTCAAGTCTAGTAACAAGAACAAGAAAGATTCTTCCTCTAGCAGTAACAATGATCATGCTAAATCCAATATTGTTGCTTCTAGTAGTTCTCTTGATTCCACTAATGATTCTCTTAGCCAAGTTACACTTGAGCAAGAAAATAGCTTATTGAAGGGAATTATAGAGAAAGGAGTGTACAAAAGCCTTGCCGGGAGTAAGCAATTCGAGGAAATTGTGCGCAAGCAAGGAATGCACCGGAAGAATCAAGGTGTTGGTTTTGAACGAAAGTTCAATGCCAATGGAGTTGAGTGGGAAGAAGATCAATACCCCAAGACAAAGTTTGTTCCTCAACAAGAGAAGTATGATACTTCTTTCAAGGGGACACAAGCTCAAGATGATCTTCCACCACAAGACTACAAGCAAAAAGGCAAGGACAAGCTTCAAGAGGAAATTGATGCATTTGAAGAAGCTCCTAAGATCTTAGTCAAGTGGATTCCCAAGACTACTTCAAGTTCCACTTCATCAAGTACGACTACAACTCCAAGGATTCCCATCAAGATGGTGTGGATCCAAAAGAAGAAGAACTAGAGAGTTCTTGAGGGTGACTCCGCCAACATACTTCACTCTTATCATTTTGGCAAGAACAAGTGCAATCAACTTCCACATCTTGCACTAGTTCAAGGAGTCACAAACCCTCTTGTTGCTAAGACAAGGGACAAGGTAACCTAAAAGTTTTCATGGACATCATCTTGTGTGTGCATCACTCTATGTCTATGGATATCCTTGTTTGTTCCTTGTGGGACTAACCCATGTAGGTATTGAAAGTGCAATTCACTCAAATGGATAGCTCCAAGTGATCTACATCAACATTGAGCATCCACATCTTCAACATCTACATGAAGTCATCATCGACAAAACCCGGGGTTAGTTCATCTCTCTAAGGGGGGATATCACATCTAGGGGGAGCTTTACTCTAAGACTTGAGCTAAAGCAACTCTAAAGATGTGAACACAACAATGCTTTATGTAAAAGTGGTAACCCCACTTGAGCTTAAACGATGAGTATGACCTATGATCAAGTGTTCTCACTTGACTCCTAAGTCAATATACTCATATATAGATGACCTTGTCATCGCAAATTGCTTGATAGATGCTAGAATTGGTTGTGCATGCCTTGTCACATATTTCATTTGCCATCTTATTGTGTGAGCATGCTGGTTGCATATTTTACTCATTCGAGGACATCCACTTGTTGTTTTGATTGTTTGGTTTTATTTCCTTTTGCCAAGTGGATGGACAAGAATGCCTAAGAACCTCCTCTAGCTATCTATGCTTTTCTCGTCTCAAACTCTATTCAATGTACATCACAAAATTTGATCAAGTCGGATTCGAAGCACTCTGTGTGAGGAGCGCTCGGAGTCCCTGATTCGTCATAGACTTAAACTTCCAAAACCTCTTTATGATTCTCGGTCTGACCGATACCCTACTTTCGTTCCTACCGAGATCATTAAGTTGATCTAGGTTTTCGATCTCGGTGCAACCGATTTGAACCTTTCGGTCACACCGAGTTTCAGTAACTGCTTGCAGTTATGAATCTCGGTGCCACCGAGTTGTTCCACTCGGTCACACCGACAGGGTCGGGCTATATATAGTCACGGGCAAAAATTTGGAAATTTCTACGAACCCCTTCGCCCGCGCGATAGCCTACTCTGCCAACTTGGTCTCCGGATCGTCTCCTCACCGCCAGCCGCCTCCAGTCGCTGGTCTCCATCGCCGTCAATGGGAATTCTACCCCGCCGTTGCCGCCGTAGCGAGTCTCCGCCGAACTAGGGTATGGACTCGATCTTTGTGCTATTCTCCAATCCGATTCTTAGCACATTGTGATCATCATGATTCTTGCCACGATTGAAACACTCCTATCCAGTCAATGCGCTCGTAGATTAGATTTGATTCGAAAATTTTAGGGTTAGGTTTCCGCCGAAACCATATCAGACTCACCGAGTTGAAAAACTCGGTCCCACCGATTTGGCTTATGCCATTGCACAAGTGAGACTCGGTCTAACCGAGAATTACTTATCGGTGTGACCGATTTTGGAACTCTGTGAAACTCTAGCAGTCTCGGTGCCACCGAACTGTGACTCGGTCTGACCGAGTTCACTAGTTTAGGTGCCAAAACTGCTTCGGTATCACCGAGTTTAAAAATCGGTAGATCCGAGATGATTTCAGTGGGAAACTAAAACTAAGTTTTTGGATCATTCTTTTGCAAAAATCTCTGCATTTTGTGATGCTCATCTATTCTACCTCATCTATAAACTATTCACAGGGTCAGCAGACAACTTGTTCATCGTGTCAGATCAGAGTGACAGCCAGAATGTGTCAGAACAGCAAGTGCACATGAGTGAGGGCACTAGTCCCTCAAGTTCTTCAGATGATGGCAGCAGAAGTACTCCTAGCAATCTGCCAAAAGCTGCCACCAGACAAAGGAAGAAAAGAACTTCAGATTCTGAGGATGAATACTATGTGGCAGAAGAGGAAGCAACTTCCAAGAGAGTTGAGCCAGCACAGGGCACAAAGCCAGGCTTGAAAGTCAAAAGGCCAGCAGGCAGGCAGCCTATGTCAAAGGCCAGAGCTTCAACTGAGAAGCCCACTCCCATAGAGCCAGTTGCTGCTGAAGGCAAGAAAAGAAAGGAAAGGGTGAAGAAAACCGTAGCCAGAGTGCTTGAAAAGGCTTCCATCATGGAAGAAGAGGAAGAAGAAGAGGTTGCTGCACCAGCACCTAAGGCACCTAAGCTTATGGGTGATGCTATAAGATCAGGGGCTGCCACATCTAAGCCCAAAGAAGCACCCAAAGCTGCCTCCAAGCCCAAGTCTGCACCAAAGAGGAATACAAGAAGCATCCCAGCTGCTGAGAAGAACAAGGCCCCAGTGCCTGACACTGCAGAAGATGATGAAGAGCAAGTTCTCAGAAAACTCAAGCCCAAGATCCCAGACCACAACGATGCTCATCTTGTGGCTGAGGATATGAAGCTCAGGAGAGACTCAGGGCTGAGGAAGTGGAGAGAAGCAGATCCATATGCTTCAAGGAGGAGGACTGCTGTTGACTACAGGTTCCACACTAAGGAACAGCAGGACTTCTATGAGACAATTTTGCTTGATAAGAAGCCCATTGTTTGTGACATGAGATGGGTCGACTGGACCTACATGAAGGAAAATGAGGAACACTATCCTGGTGTGATTGACAGCTTTAGTGCTTGTGGAGTTGCAGACTTTGTTGGGCAGAAGCTCACAAAGTGGAACGAGGAACTTATCATGCAATTCTACTCCACAACACATTTTTACCCAGATGGAAAGATCACATGGATGTCTAAAGGTACAAGGTACCAATCTACTGTTGCTGAGTGGGCACAGCTCATCAATGCCCCAGAGGAGCATGAGGATGACTTGGATATCTATGCCAAGAAGAAGATGGACCACAACTCTATGTCCAACATGTACAAGGAGATTCCAAATGAAGCACTTGACACTTTCAAGTTTGGCTCAGTACACTATCTTCTGTCAGGGCTGCCAAAAATCAATTGGATACTGAGGCACACTCTCTTGCCCAAGTCAGGTGATCACAAGATGATCAGAGGCCATGCAATCAATTTGCTTCATGTATTTGATGTACCTCAGAAATTCAAGGTCATGAGCCTCATAGTAGAGACTATCAAGAGGACTGCAGCAGATCAGAAGAGGAGCTGTGGTTATGCCCCTCAGATTCAGGAGTGGATCAACTCAAAGATGGGCACAGGCATATACTTGTTGGACAAGGAACACCTGCCCATCCGTCCAGATTTTGAAGATAATCAAGTTGTTATGACTGAGAATGAGCCATCGTCTGCACAAGCACAAGCAAAGAAGGAGAAGGCAAGGAAGGAGAAAGCTGCCAAGATGCCAACTCAAGAGGAGGCATCTGAGTATTTCTTGAAAACCAAACAAGAGCAGCTTGGTTACCTGATTGCATCCACCCTGCGGATTGAGAAAGGACTAGCCACCCTAACTCAGAACCAGGCAAGCTTAGAGAGGATCATGGAACAAAAGTTCTATGACTTGGATGTCAAGGTGGCAGAGATTCAGACTGCAGTGGAGCAGCTCCAAGATGACATGCAGGAGAGGAGAGGCAGGACTACAACTGATGCCTTTGCCAGAGTGCCACGAGGTCCGAGGTCGTCTGCAGTGCCAGTTGCTGACCCCAGAGCCACCACGTCTGCACCAGCTACAGCCTCAGTTCCACCAGCTCCAGCGTCCACTTCAGCCTCAACTCCAACCACGTCTACAGAAGGCTTCGTCCTTGGAGTGCTCCGGACTCCACCACCTCCTGAAGATCAAGCCTGAGTGTCGACTTAGCACTATGCATTCTCTAGGAACTTTTTGGTAACTTGTTGCCAAAGGGGGAGAAAATGTATAGATCATAGGCTTCGAGAGAGAGTGTTGCTTTTATTCTCTCTTGCTTTATTTGGTGGTTTTTCGAACTTTGTTTGCTTTTGAGTGCTTGAGATACTATGTCATTGCTCGTGAGACATTGATGATCATGTGTTTGATCATAAGCTACACTTAATGCTTGGTGAATGTTATCATCTTATCTATCTTATGTGATCATTCACTATTCTTGGTGATGAGTGCATGTATTTCATTCTTATCATTTTAAGCGCTCCACCAAGATGTATGTGACATGGAAGAGTAACCCATGACTCTAACTCCTTGTGCATTTGCAGTCCAAAGCAAATTTTAAATATGCACAAATTTAGGGGGAGCTCTTACTTATCACATACTTCTCAAAGCGGCGATATATTTCATGCTTATTATCATTTGTCGAAGCTTTGATCTATATGTTGTCATCAATTACCAAAAAGGGGGAGATTGAAAGTGCAACTATCCCTAGGTGGTTTTGGTAATTCATAACAACATATAGCTCATTGAGCTAATGCTATTCCAAGATGACTATTTCAGGAAAGCTCAATGATTGGCATGGCATGGATGGTGAAAGTGGAACCCTCAAAATGCTAAGGACAAAGGATTGGCTCAAGCTCAAAAGCTCAAGACTCTTCATTTTATATTTTAGTGATCCAAGATCACATTGAGTCTTTAGGAAAAGCCAATACTATCAAGGAGGGATGAGGTGTTGCTTAATGAGCCTCTTGCTTCATGTGCTTAGTGATATGCTCCAAAACCCTCAACTACTTTCCCATATCCACATATGACCTACACCCTAAGCCAAACTCAGTCCTACCGATTCTTTCTATCCGGCGCCACCAAGTTTCACTTGTCATAAGCCACTGCCAAACCCTAGCAATTCGGTTCTACCGATAGGGATCTCGGTCTCACCGAGATGGGATTGCAAACTCTCTGTTTCCCTTTCGTAACTTTTCGGTCTCATCGAAAGAGCGAATCGGTCCCACCGAGATTGCAATGTAAATTCAGTGTTTCCTTTTTGTAACTTTTCGGTCTCACCGAAAGAGCAAATCGGTCCCACCGAGTTTGCCTGACCAACTCTCTGGTTAGCTAATTACCAAAATTGGTCTCACCGAGTTTGTGTAATCGGTCTCACCGAGATTACGTTATGCCCAAACCCTAACCATATCGGTCCTACCGAGTTGCATGTCAGTCCCACCGAAAATCTCTAACGGTCACTAGGTTTACCTTTTCGGTCCGACCGAGTTTGTTGATTCGGTCCCACCGAGATTGGAAAACTGTGTGTAACGGTTGGATTTTGTGTGGAGGCTATATATACCCCTCCACCTCCTCTTCATTCGTGGAGAGAGCCATCAGAACACATACACAATTCCAACTCATATGTTCTGAGAGAGAACCACCTACTCATGTGTTGAGACCAAGATATTCCATTCCTACCATATGAATCTTGATCTCTAGCCTTCCCCAAGTTGCTTTCCACTCAAATCTTGTTTCCACAAAATCCAAATCCTATGAGAGAGAGTTGAGTGTTGGGAGACTATCATTTGAAGCACAAGGGCAAGGAGTTCATTACCTACACACCATTTGTTACTTCTTGGAGAGTGGTGTCTCCTAGATTGGCTAGGTGTTACTTGGGAGCCTCCGACAAGATTGTGGAGTTGAACCAAGGAGTTTGTAAGGGCAAGGAGATCGCCTACTTCGTGAAGATCTACCGCTAGTGAGGCAAGTCCTTCGTGGGCGATGGCCATGGTGGGATAGACAAGGTTGCTTCTTCGTGGACCCTTTGTGGGTGGTTGCTTCTTCGTGGACCCTTCGTGGGTGGAGCCCTCCGTGGACTCGCGCAACCGTTACCCTTCGTGGGTGGAGCCCTCCGTGGACTCGCGCAACCGTTACCCTTCATGGGTTGAAGTCTCCATCAACGTGGATGTAGGATAGCACCACCTATCCGAACCACGGGAAAATCATCCGTGTCTCCAATTGCGTTTGAATTCTCCAAACCCTTCCCTTTACATTCTTGCAAGTTGCATGCTTTACTTTCCGCTGCCAATATACTCTTTGCATGCTTGCTTGAATTGTGTGATGATTGCTTGACTTGTCCTAAAATAGCTAAAATCTGCCAAGAACTAAAATTGGGAAAAGGTTAAGTTTTTATTTGGTCAAGTAGTCTAATCACCCCCCCTCTAGACATACTTTCGATCCTACAATTGTTCTTGATATAGATTGCAATCCTTCTTGCCCTATTATTCTTGGTAGACCTTTCCTTAGAACGGTTGGTGCGATTATTGATATGAAGGAAGGGAATATTAGATTTCAATTTCCATTAAAAAAGGGCATGGAACGCTTTCCAAGAAAGAAAATAAAATTACCATATGAAACTATCATGAGAGACACTTATGGATTGCCTACTAAAGATGGCAATACCTAGATCTATCCTCGCTTTTATGCCTAGCTAGGGGCGTTAAACGATAGCGCTTGTTGGGAGGCAACCCAATTTTATTTTTATTCCTTGCCTTTTGCTCCTGTTTAGTAATAAATAAATTATTTAGACTCTGTTTTGTTTGTGTTTTTTTGTGTTTAATTAGTGTTTGTGCCAAGTAGAACCGTTGGGAAGACTTGGGGAAAGTCTTGTTGAACTTGCTGTAAAAAACAGAAACTTTAGCGCTCACGAGAACTGCTATCATATTTATTTGAAGAGTGATATTTAGTTAATTCTTTTTTCAGATGATTAATAGATAAATTCCTCACGTCCAGTAATTTATTTTAGAATTTTTGGGGTTCCAGATTTTGCGCTAGCTACAGATTACTACAGACTGTTCTGTTTTTGACAGATTCTGTTTTTCGTGTGTTGTTTGCTTATTTTGATGAATCTATGGCTAGTAAAATAGTTTATAATCCATAGAGAAGTTGGAATAAAGTAGGTTTAACACAAATATAAATAAATAATGAGTTCATTACAGTACCTTGAAGTGGTCTTTTGTTCTCTTTCGCTAACGGAGCTCACGAGTTTGCTATTTTGAGTTTTGTGTTGTGAAGTTTTCAAGTTTTGGGTGAATTCTTTTGATGGATCATGGAACAAGAAGTGGCAAGAGACTAAGCTTGGGGATGCCCATGGCACCCCCAAGATAATCCAAGGACACAAAGAAGTCAAAGCTTGGGGATGCCCCGTAAGGCATCCCCTCTTTCGTCCACTTCCATCGGTAATTTACTTGGAGCTATATTTTTATTCACCAACATGATATGTGTTTTGCTTGGAGCGTCTTGTATTATTTGTCTCTTTGTGTCTTAGTATGCCACAATCATCCTTGCTGTACACACCTTTTGAGAGAGCCATACATGAATTAAAATTTGATAGAATACTCTATGTGCTTCACTTATATCTTTTGAGCTAAGTAGTTTTGCTCTATGTGCTTCACTTATATCTTTTGAGCTAGATAATTTTGCTCTATGTGCTTCACTTATATCTTTTGAGTGTTATAATTTTGCTCTATGTGCTTCACTTAGATCTTTTAGAGCATGGTGGTAGATTTGTTTTAAAGAAACTATTGATCTCCCATGCTTCACTTAAATTATTTTGAGAGTCTCTTAAATAGCATGGTAATTTGCTTAATAATAATATGCTTGGTATTCAAGATTTGTGAAACTTTCTTTTGAGTGTGTTGAATACTAAGAAAATATTGAAGCTTGATAATTGTTTTGAGATATGGAGGTGATAATATTAAAGTCATGCTAGTTGAGTCGTTGTGAATTTAAAGAATACTTGTGTTAAAGTTTGTGATTCCCGTAGCATGCACGTATGGTGAACCGTTATGTGATGAAGTCAGCGCATGATTTATTTATTGATTGTCTTCCTTATGAGTGGCGGTCGGGGACGAGCGATGGTCTTTTCCTACCAATCTATCCCCCTAGGAGCATGCGTGTAATACTTTGCTTTGATAACTTCTAGATTTTTGCAATAAGTATATGAGTTCTTTATGACTAATGTTGAGTCCATGGATTATACGAACTCTCACCCTTCCACCTTTGCTAGCCTCTCTAATACCGCGCACCTTTCGCCAGTATCATACACCTACCATATACCTTCCTCAAAACAGCCACCATACCTACCTATTATGGCATTTCCATAGCCATTCCGAGATATATTGCCATGCAACTTTCCACCATCTAGTTCATCATGACACACTCCATCATTGTCATATTGCATATCCCGGTACACCGCCGGATGCATTCACATAGAGTCATATTTTGTTCTAAGTATCGAGTTGTAATTGTTGAGTTATAAGAAAAATAAAAGTGTGATGATCATCATTATTAGAGCATTGTCCCAGTGAGGAAAGAATGATGGAGACTATGATTCCCCCATAAGTCGGGATGAGACTCCGGACGAAAAATAAAATAAATAAATAAATAAATAAATAAAGAGTCCAAAGAAGCCCAAATAAAAAGAGGCCATAAAAAAGGAAAGGCCCAAATAAAAAAATGAGAGAAAAAGAGAGAAGGGACAATGTTACTATCCTTTTACCACACTTGTGCTTCAAAGTAGCACCATGATCTTCATAGTAGAGAGTCTCTCATGTTATCACTTTCATATACTAGTGGGAATTTTACATTATAGAACTTGGCTTGTATATTCCAATGATGGGCTTCCTAAAAAATTGCCCTAGGTCTTCGTGAGCAAGCAAGTTGGATGCACACCCGCTTAGTTTCTTTTTGAGCTTTCATATACTTATAGCTCTAGTGCATCCGTTGCATGGCAATCCCTACTCACTCACATTGATATCTATTGATGGGCATCTCCATAGCCCGTTGATACGCCTAGTTGATGTGAGACCATCTTCTCCTTTTTGTCTTCTCCACAACCACCATTCTATTCCACCTATAGTGCTATATCCATGGCTCACGCTCATGTATTGCGTGAAGATTGAAAAAGTTTTGAAAAAGTTAGAGTATGAAACAATTGCTTGGCTTGTCATTGGGGTTGTGCATGATTTAAATACTTTGTGTGGTGAAGATGGAGCATAGCCAGACTATATGATTTTGTAGGGATAACTTTCTTTGGCCATGTTATTTTGAGAAGACATAATTGCTTTGTTAGTATGCTTGAAGTATTATTATTTTATGTCAATATAAACTTTTGTCTTGAATCTTTCTAATCTGAATATTCATACCACAATTAAGAAGATTTGCATTGAAATTATGCCAAGTAGCACTCCACATCAAAAATTCTCTCATTTACCTACTCAAGGACGAGCAGGAATTAAGCTTGGGGATGCATGATACGTCTCCAACGTATCTATAATTTTTTATTGCTCCATGCTATATTATCTACTGTTTTGGACTATATTGGGCTTTATTTTCCACTTTTATATTATTTTTGGGACTAACCTATTAACCGGAGGCCCAGCCCAGAATTGCTGTTTTTTGCCTATTTCAATGTTCCGGATAAACGGAATATCAAACGGACTCCAAACGGAATAAAATCTTCGGCAACGTGATTTTCTCACCAAACGTGATCCAGGAGACTTGGACCCTGCTCCAAGGAACAAAAGAGGCGGTCACGAGGGTTGGGGCGCACCCCCCTAGGGCGCGCCCCCCTGCCTCGTGGGCCCCTCGTTGCTCCTCCGGCGTACTTCTTCCTCCTATATATACACACGTACCCCCAAACGATCAGAACAGGAGCCAAAAACCTAATTCCACCGCCGCAACTTTCTGTATCCACGAGATCCCATCTCGAGGCATGTTCCGGAGCTCCGCCGAAAGAGGACCGTCATCATGGAGGGCTTCTACATCATCATAGCCTCTCCGATGAAGTGTGAGTAGTTTACCTCAGACCTTCGGGTCCATAGTTAGTAACTAGATGGCTTCTTCTCTCTCTTTGAATCTCAATACAAAGTTCTCCCCCTCTCTTGTGGAGATCTATTCAATGTAATCTTCTTTTTGCGGTGTTTTTGTTGAGACCGATGAATTGTGGGTTTATGATCAAGTCTATCTATGAATAATATTTGAATCTTCTCTGAATTCTTTTATGTATGATTGGTTATCTTTGCAAGTCTCTTCGAATTATCCGTTTGGTTTGGCCAACTAGATTGGTAGTTCTTGCCATGGGAGAAGTGCTTAGCTTTGGGTTCGATCTTGCGGTGTCCTTACCCAGTGACAGAAGGGGCAGCAAGGCACGTATTGTATCATTGCCATCGAGGATAACAAGATGGGGTTTATTTCATATTGCATGAATTTATCTCTCTATATCATGTCATCTTGCTTAAGGCGTTACTCTGTTTTTAACTTAATACTCTAGATGCATGTTGGATAGAGGTCGATGAGTGGAGTAATAGTAGTAGATGCAGAATTGTTTCGGTCTACTTGTCACAGACGTGATGCCTATATACATGATCATGCCTAGATATTCTCATAACTATGCTCAATTCTGTCAATTGCTCAACATTAATTTGTTCACCTACCGTAGAATACTTATGCTCTTGAGAGAAGCCACTAGTGAAACCTATGGCCCCCGGGTCTATCCTCATCATATCATCTCTATCACTTTAATCTTGCTTTGCTTTTTACTTTGCCTTTACTTTTTACTTTGCATCTTTATACAAAAAATACCAAAAATATTATATCTATCAGATCTCACTCTCGTAAGTGACCGTGAAGGGCTTGACAACCCCTAATCGCGTTGGTTGCGAGTAGCTATCGCTTTGTGCAGGTACGAGGGATTTGAGCGTGGGCTCCTACTGGATTGATACCTTGGTTCTCAAAAACTGAGGGAAATACTTACGCTACTCTGCTGCATCATCCCTTCCTCTTCGGGGAAAACCAACGCAAGCTCAAGACGTAGCAGCACCCCATGCAGCTTGATGATGATGTCCCAGAATGCGCGCACCACCGTTGCTGATGTGAAGGGGTGACGCAAGGGCACAAAATGCGCGTACTTAGTGAACCGGTCGACGACGACCATGATCACCTTATAGCCATCTGACAGTGGAAAACCTTTGATGAAGTCCATGGTGAGGTCATGCCACGGCTCTGTAGGGATGGGCAGAGGTTGCAGCAATCCGGGTGGCTTGATATGCTCGTGCTTGGCGTGTTGGCAAACGGCACACTGGTGCACGAATTCTTCCACAGCCTATTTGAGGTCGCGCCAGGCAAATAGCTTCTTGAGGCGCTGATATGTGGTTGTGACTCCAGAGTGACCCCCAATTGCGCTGGCATGGAAAGCACTGATTAGTTTGGTCTAGAGTGCGGTGTTGGCACCAATCCAAAGCCGGTCCTGAAGGCGGATCATGCCTTGCCTGAGCTCGTAGCCATGCTCATCCGGACTGAAGACAGCCAGCCGTTGCAGAAGATCTTGGGCGTCAGCGTCCGTCTCATATGAGTTCGCGACTTTTTGCAACCACTGTGGTTGGCACACGGAGATGGCGTCGAGGGAAAGAAGATGCCTGACGGGAGACAGCGCATTTGCGGCACCGTTGTCGACACTGTGTTGGTACTTGAACGAGAATTGCAGTCCCACAAGCTTGGACATCGCCTTGCGCTGTAACTCAGTGTCCAACTGTTGCTCCCCCAAGCTGCACAAGCTCTTATGATCTGTGACGATGACGAATGGTGCCCGTTGCAGGTAGGCGCGCCACCTGTCTATCGCCATGATCACTGCAAGGAACTCTTTCTCGTAAATGGAACGTCATTGATTGCGTGTGCCCAGAGCCTTGCTTAAGTAGGCGACATGGTGGCCTTCTTGGACTAGGAAGGCTCCCACACTTTTATCACACACGTCCGTCTCGATGGAGAACAGGCGGTTGAAATCAGGTAGAGATAGCACTGGGGTGTTGACCATAGCTTGTTTCAGGAGGTCGAACGCCCTTGAGCTTGATCTGTCCAACTAAATCCTTTCTTGGTGAGAAATTGAGTCAATGGCTTGGCGAGAATCCCATAGTTCTTCACAAACTTGCGGTAATAGCCTGTCAGGCCCAAAAAAACCCGGAGTTTAGTGGAATTTGTCGGTGTCGGCCACGCAGACATGGCACTGGTCTTGCTATTATTAGTTGCCACGCCCTCCCTGGAAATAACATGCCCGAGGTACTCAATGTTGGGTTGTGCGAAGGAGCACTTGGGTTGTTTGGCATACAGTTGATGTTGTCGTAGAATGGAGAAGATAGTGCGTAGATGATCAGCATGCTCCTGTAGAGAACGGATGAAAACCAAGATATCATCAAGGAAAGTAATGACGAACTTACGATTTGGTCCGGAGAACACAGAGTTCATGACACATTGGAACGTGGGTGGTTCATTGGTGACGCCGAATGGCATGACATGGAACTCAAAGTTGTCGTGATGCGTTTTGAAAGCAGTTTTCTCCTCGTCACCTTTTTCATACGGCTTTGATGGTATCTAGCTCGCAAATTGATCTTGGAAAAGAAGGCGGCGCCAGCAAGCTCATCCAGCAGCTCATCGATGACGGGAAGGGGAAACTTGTTTTTGATGGTCACCATGTTCAGGCGTCTGTAATCTATGCAGAAGCGTCAAGTCCCATCTTCTTTTTCACTAGGAGCACAGGCGCGGCGTAGGGACTCATACTATGAGTAATGATCCCTGTCCGCATCATTTCCTTAACCTGATGCTCTATCTCATCTTTCTGCAACAGAGAATAATGGTGTGGCCGACAGTTGATTGGTGTGGCCCCCGGTTCTAGAGTGATAGCATGGTCATATTGATGGTGGGGAGGTAATCTTGTAGGTTCAGCAAAGACATCACTGAACTCCGTCAGAATGCGTTGGATCACAGTTGGTGGTGGTTGAGTTGTTGTTGAATCTGGTATTGGTGCCACTTGGAGTTCTATTAAAGCAGCCCCCCAAACCTTGTTTGCATCATGCATTTGCCAAAGAGTAGCGGCATCCAGAGCAGTAAGGGTTGGTGATTCATCCGATCGAACTCCCTGTAGGTGCACTGCCGTCCCATCACACTCGAATTGCATTGTTTTCAACTGCCAATCACACTTCATGGGGCTATGTTGTGCTAGCCGGTCGACGCCGAGAACTGCATCATAGACGCCCAAGTCCAGCACACGCATGTCCGTGTTGAATGTGTGTTCCTGACTGCACCACTAGAGCTGTGGTAGCATGGTTGTGCAGTTCAATCACTGGTCATTGGCTACCCGTACAGCAATGGAAGGAAGGGGTGTTATTGTTGCTCCAATTCGTCGGCTCTTGTAATATGTTGGAAATATGAGCAATTTACCAAATGATTTTATTAACAGAAATACTAGATAAAGCATGACTAATATAGAAGAGATAAAACAAGTCATGTGTTCTGACAGAGAGAAAGTAAATAGCTTCTGCATATATGAACCGTAGCCTATCATATCTAAAGCAGACAGTATAGCAAGTAGTACATATGAAGTAGAACCTAACATGTGTAGGACGAGGACTAGAACAAGGAACTGTGGCAGAACCTTTAACAGGAAAGACAAGAACACTTACGGGACAGCAGCAGCAGAAGCGCTGGACTTGGGGTCGGTGTCCTCGCCCGCCATGTCGTCGAGGAGGTCGTGGACGTCGGGGAAGAAGTCGTCATCGGGGAAGTAGTCGTTGGCGACCGGATCATCCGTGATGAAGCAGCCAGTAGTCGCGCTAAGCGCTCCCCAAAAACCTTATCACCCTTCTCCCGTACAGGACTCAAAAGGTGCGGTTTCGGAGGCCTACTGTCCCGACGTGCGGTGCACGCCGCAAGCCGGGATGGGAAAGATCGTAGCAGCAGCGCAGTGCTCAGGAACTTTGTGGCGAGAGGAAGGGGATCTTCTGGTGTGTCTCTCTGGAGAGGAGCGACCTCTCTTATATAGGCACAAGAGAAGGACGCGAAGAGGCTACGACGGGAGGTGAAGCAATGAAGGGAGACGAAGCGAACAGGCAGCGGCCGAAGAGGCCCGCCGTTCGAATTCAGTGTCCACTACAGAAAAACGTTTCAACTCCCACGTGACCTTTCGTATACCCGTCGTGCATGGCAAAAATTTAGACATCGGCTCGGCTCATTCCCGCAACCCGCAACCCGCGGCGCGTCATGACGAGGCGTGGCGTGGCGAGGCGGGCGGCGGAGGAGGAGCGTGCGTGGATATCCCTCTTGTTCTCATGCTCGTACAAGTGGGGAGAGAACCTCCCTTATAAGGAGGTCCAACTCCCACTCAACTAGCAATGTGGGACTAAATTTTTGTTTCACCTCTTGCCTTGCACAAATGGGCTGTGTGGGCCTCTAGGATTTATTAGGAATTTCTGAAACTGCTATTGGGCTAGGCCCAAAATAGACAAAATTCCAGCAATCCCCTACCAGATCCCAGAGGCACACAAAAATTTGCCTTTGGTTCCAAAACACTGTTTTATATACCGGTACTGCAGTGGAGACTGTTAAGTTGAACTTCCACCTAGAACTTTATGCTACACTAGTAAGCAACTTGAACAGTGGACTGGGCCTTGAACTGCAAGTTTTCTGCGAATCTAACTTCACATAAAGCCTTGACCGATACGTGGCTACCGTGGGTCTTCCCCGCGGGTGGAGCTTATGCGTCATACTCCGTGACCTTTCATGAGTTTACTAGAGAGAACCCTACTCTCATAGATTGCGACGTTTGACAATCAGACTCATATAGGTGTGTTCTTCAAAAGATGTTCTGCAGGATAACATCTCTGCTTAAATAAGCCACTTAGAACACATTAAGATATACATCAACCTGCCATGCAGATAAGGAGAGTATTGCATCTTCATGGAGTGGTATTGTGAATAATAAGGATACTCTCCTCTCAGTTGACCAACAGCTTGTCTTCCACATCTAATTCACGGGATCTCCGATCACAAAGAATAGGTTACCACTGTGAACAACTCATATTGTGGGTCTCATACCCATCTCCCTCGATGCATTATCTATCACATTACGTGATAGACCCTTAGTAAAAGGATCTGCCAGATTTTTAGACGCTTGGATATAATCCAATGCAATAACTCCGGAGTTTTTCATTTTTCTGATAGACTTTAACCTTCTCTGAACGTGTCTTGATGACTTCATGTTATCCTTTGAGCTGCTCACTTTCGTGATCACAGTTTGATTGTCGCAGTTCATAAGGATACCCGGTACAGGTTTCTCAACAACCGGTAAGTCATTCAAGAGCCGACGAAGCCAATCTGCTTCGACCGTAGCTGTATCTAGTGTTGTGAGTTCTGCTTCCATTGTTGACCTCGTTAAGATGGTCTTCTTGCAAGACTTCCAAGAAACAGCGCCACCTCCATGAGTGAATACATAACCGCTCGTGGCCTTTATCTCATCAGCATCTGAGATCCAGTTTGAGTCACTATACCCTTCAAGCACCTTTGGATGCCCGGTGTAGTGAATTCCATAATTTGCAGTGCCTTTCAAATAACGCAAAACTCTCTCTAAAGATTTCCAATGCACATCTCCTGGTTTTGAAACAAACCGACTCAGTTTGCTAACAGCAAAAGAGATGTCAGGTCTTGTAGCACTAGCTAAGTACATAAGCGAGCCAACAATCTGAGAATACTTCAAATGGTCTCTAGCAATTCTTCGATTCTTTTGAAGCAACACACTAGCATCATATGGTGTTGGAGAGGGCTTGCAGTCACTATAGCCAAAGCGACTCAAGATCTTTTCCACATAGTGAGATTGAAGCAAAGTAATCCCACCATCATCGTCTCTCAACAACTTGATGTTCAAAATGACATCAGCCACTCCTAAATCCTTCATCTCAAAACAACGAGATAGGAAATCCTTGACCTGCTTAATAACTTTCAGATTTGTTCCGAAAATCAGTATGTCATCGACATACAAGCACAGGATAACTTCCTCGCCCCCACCATGGAGATAGTACACACATTTGTCGGCTTCGTTCACAACAAAGCCTGCAGCTGTTAAAGTTCTTTCAAACTTCTCATGCCACTGTTTGGGTGCTTGCTTAAGTCCTACAAAGACTTCAGCAACTTTCACACTTTCTCTTCCTGACCATCTAGTACAAACCCATCTGGTTGTTCCATATAAATTTCCTCGTCCAACTCTCCATTTAGGAAAGCAGTCTTAGCATCCATTTGATGAACGAGAAGACCATGTGAGGCAGCTAGTGAAAGTAGAAATCGAATAGTGGTCAGTCAAGCCACAGGTGAGTAAGTATCAAAGAAGTCTTCACCTTTCTTTTGGGTATAACCCTTAGCCACGAGCCGAGCCTTGTACTTTTCAATAGTACCATCAGGCCTAAGCTTCTTCTTGAATACCCATTTGCATCCTATAGGTTTGCACCCATAAGGACGATCAGTTATCTCCCAAGTTTCATTTGCCAAGATGGAATCCATCTCGCTACGAACCGCTTCCTTCCAGTAGTCAGCATCTTCAGATGCATAGGCCTCTGAAATAGAACTGAGAGTGTCATCTATGAGATACACAAGAAAACCATCACCAAAGGACTTTGCAGTCCTCTGTCTCTTGCTCTTGGTAGGAACTTCATTGTTCTCCTCCACAGGACTTTCGAAGTGTTCCATCGAAATGGTAGGTTCGGTAATTGTAACTAGTTCCTGATTCGATGAACTAGGCATCTCTTGATTAGATTAGGTAGCCATATCCTTCATGGGAAAGATATCTTCAAAGAAAGTCGCATCATTCGACTCCATGATCGTACCGACATGCATGTCAGGTACCTCAGATTTTACAACCAAGAATCTATAGCCAATGCTATGAAAAGCATATCCCAGGAAAACACAATCCACAGTCTTTGGTCCAAGCTTCCGCTTCTTTGGAATTGGAACATTGACTTTCGCCAAACAACCCCATGTTCGCAGATAAGAGAGTTTTAACCTTTTCTTCTCCCATTCCTCGAATGGAGTTATCTCTTTGTTCTTTGTGGGGACTCGGTTCAGGACATGACATGCTGTCAATATCGCCTCCCCCCACCATGCCTTGGAGAGACCCGATGTGTCTAACATGGCGTTAACCAAATCAGTTAGAGTACGGTTCTTTCTTTCGGCCACCCCATTTGACTGAGGTGAATAGGGAGGCGTCCTCTCATGAATTATACCATGTTCCGCACAAAAAGCATCAAATTCATTGGAAAAATACTCTCCACCACGGTCGGACCTAAGCCTCTTGATTTTTTGATCAAGTTGGTTTTCCACTTCGGCTTTATAGATCTTGAAAAAGTTCAAAGCCTCATCCTTAGACTTCAGAAGATACAAACGGCAGTATCTAATGGAGTCATCAATTAACGTCATGAAATATTTCTTTCCACCTTTTGTCAACACACCATTCATTTCATATAGATCTGAATGTACGAGCCCCAGTGGTGCAAGATTTCTTATTTTTGCAGTCGTGTGAGACTTACGAGGTTGCTTAGCTTGCACACATACTTTACACTTAGATCCCTTGGCGGTGGTGAAACTAGGGATTAAGTTCAACTTCGCTAGTCGCGACATGCAACCAAAGTTAACATGACAAAGACGTGAATGCCACACATTGGATTCACTATTGTTGCAAATATGATTAACAACTTTATTGCAAACGTCTGATAAGGATAAACGAAACAAGCCTCCTGACTCATAGCCTTTACCAACAAAGGTTCCATACTTGGATATTACAAATTTATTCGACTCAAAGACAAGCTTGTAGCCATCTCTACATAGAAGAGATCCGCTAACAAGATTTTTATTGACGGAGGGGACATAATGCACGTTCTTCAGCCGCACGATCTTCCCTGAAGTAAACTTCAGAACAACCGTGCCAACACCACGAACAGAAGCACTTGAACCGTTGCCCATCAGCACGGTTGAAGTCCCTGCGGTCTGATAAGACGAAAACATGGAAATATCACCGCATACATGCACATTAGCACCCGTGTCAATCAACCAGTCAGGAGAATGACATACTGAAAGAATAGTGGGAAATATACCATACCCAACATCCTTCATGTCAGTGTCTCCAATGACAACATTAGCGGTCTTGCCGCCTTTCCCAGGATTACGCTTGTCATAGCGATTAGTGCAACTAGGAGCCCAATGATCAGGATCCCCACACACATGACAAGCACCTTTCTTCTTGCCATTCTTCTTCTTGAAGTTCGTGTGTTGCACAGCCTTGTTCTTCCCATCAAACTTTGCTTTACCATCAAACTTGCCCTTGTTCTTGAACTTGTGGGGCTGGAAGTTCTGCTTCTATACCATATTGGCACTAGATCCTCCCTCAATACCTCGAGCACGTGTGTCCTTTGCTCTCGCCTTTTCTTCCACATCAAGAGTGCCAATGAGATTCGGGACGGAAAACTCCTGCCTCTTATGCTTCAGCAAGGTAGCAAAGTTCCTCCATGAAGGAGGAAGCTTAGTGATGATACCTCCGGCAACAAACTTGTCCGGTAGCATACAACTGAAGTGCTCAAGTTCTCTAGCAAATGACTATATCTCATGAGCTTACTCAACCACGGAGCGCTCTTCAGTCATCCTGTAATCATAGAATTGCTCCATGATGTACAGCTCAGTGCCAGCATCTGAGACCCCAAACTTGGCCTCGAGTGCATCCCACATATCTTTTCCATTATCAATTGACGCATAAGCATCAACTATGTTCTCACCAAGAACACTCAAGAGAGCAGCCTTAAACAGAGTATCCATTTTCTGAAAAGCTTGTGTCTGTTGAGCATCAAGCTCTCCTTCAGGTTTGCCGAGAGTGGCGTCATAGCAACTCATGGTTTGAAACCATAAGACTGCTCTCACGCGCCACCTCTTATAGTGGATACCCTCAAACATAGGAGATCTCATGGAAGCAGCAAAACCACTTGGGGTAAATTGCCTATAATAAGGTTTTTGGATTGTTGGAAATATGAGCAATTTACCAAATGATTTTATTAACAGAAATACTAGATAAAGCATGACCAACATAGAAGAGATAAAACAAGTCATGCGTTCTGACAGAGAGAAAGTAAATAGCTTCTGCATATATGAACCGTAGCCTATCATATCTAAAGTGGACAGTATAGCAAGTAGTATATATGAAGTAGAACCTAACATGTGTAGGACAAGGACTAGAACAAGGAACTGTGGCAGAACCTTTAACAGGAAAGAGAAGAACACGTACGGGACAGCAGCAGCAGAAGCGCTGGACTTGGGGTCGGTGTCCTCGCCTGCCATGTCGTCGAGGAGGTCGTGGACGTCGGGGAAGTAGTCGTCGGCGACCGGATCGTCCGTGATGAAGCAGCCAGTAGTCGCGCTGAGCGCTCCCCAAAAACCGGGAAAGATCGTAGCAACAGCGCAGTGCTCAGGAGCGAGGAGGAGCGCGCGTGGATATCCCTCTTGTTCTCATGCTCGTACAAGTGGGGAGAGAACCTCCCTTATAAGGAGATCCAACTCCCACTCAACTAGCAATGTGGGACTAAATTTTTGTTCCACCTCTTGTCTTGCACAAATGGGTTGTGTGGGCCTCTAGGATTTATTAGGAATTTCTGAAACTGCTATTAGGCTAGGCCCAAAATAGACAAAATTCCAGCATAATGCTGGTTGGTGCTTGGATGCGCACCGCGGCTCGCAACTCGTCTTTGAGGTCGAGCAAAAATTTGGTGACAAAAAATTTGGAGCTCAATGTGGCATCGAGTGCGATGAGATTATACATGTGCACCTCAAATTGTTGTTTGTACTCTGCAACTGTGCCTGTCTGTCGAAGCTACAACAAATCATGCATCGCAGACTCGAACTCCTCAGGGCCGAATTCCTCTTCCACTGCCTGGCGAAACAAATCCCAAGTGATCACTGGATATGTCTGACGGAAGGCCCGAAGCCAGAGGGCGGCATGGCCTTCAACGTAGAGTGCTGTTGTTGCCACCCAGTTGTGTTGTGGCACATGGTAGAGCTCGAAGTAAGCCAAGCAACGATCCAGCCAAACACGAGGTGCAGCACCATGGAAACGGGGGAAATGATGTTTGAGTGGCCTGACGAAGTACTCCTTCCGTGGCGCTGGTGCTGACGGAAACCCCCGCTCCGGCAGCCCGATCTGGTCATCTGGCCTGGATAGAAGGGGCGGCCCTTCGTTTGTGAGTCGTGTGAGCGGCGTTGGCCCCCCGATGGTCTGCGGTATGGGCAGGCGCTTGGCGGAGGTGCGGCGCGCGGATCGGGTGGTGGTGGAGGAGGCCCCGGCCGCGCCGCAGGTGTGTGTAGGACCGTCGTCGATGGATCGTCCACATGGGAACCCGTGGATGGGGCTGACGACACCGATGGGGATGCAGCCTTACGCACGTCATCGACCTCTTCTTGAGTAAGGCCGATCTGCTTCGACAAGCTCTTCAACTCGTGGGAGACCTGAGTGTTGAACGCCGTCTGCGCCTATGCCCGCTTGTCCGCCAAGTCCCTCTCCTCGTCGAATCTGGACAGGAGCTTCTCCATCAAGGCGGTGAGGTTGGCTGTCTGAGTTCCCATGGCGGCTATCACCTGCCTTGCCTGCGCTGAGGGCTTGGAGGGCGCCGTGGCTCCAGCCCCGAGTAGATCGAACCCCGCAGAGGATTTCAAGCGACCTCACCGGAGGGTGGTGGATGTTACCGATCTGACAAGGGAGTAAGGAGAACCGCGGCAGAAAAAACTTCTAGGGAAATTTTGTTGGCTCTGAGATACCAAAGGCCTCACGGCCAGAGGCAGGGGACGGAGGAGAGGAGCAACTAGACTTTTCTCATTTCATAAGTCTCCACAGAGTACAAGGTACTCTTATACTTGCACAGACACACACACACGCCTGGCCACATGTGACCCACTGGCACACACACGCTCACCCCTTTCTATCTATTTCACCTTCCAGGTCCACCGGTACTCATGTATCAGGTGTGGCACATACATTCATCTCTGTAAGCATACGCTCTCAACAGGAACAGAGCAATATTCACAGGAGCAGGTCTAGACAAGCTGCTCACCACATGCTGGAGGCAGGAGCAGGTGCTGGCCTTGCCGTCCGGCAGCTCCATCTCCTCCGACGGGAAACATGAACTCTAATGAAAACAGTAAACATGGAGTATGAGAAGCACACCAATCATTATACACGAAACATGGAGTGTGACTGGTTTACCTCTAATGAAAACAGTAGAGACTCTGTTTGATTTGGTACATTTATTCATGAGATTAAACTTGATGGTTCAAATTTACAGATCATAGACCCTCTGGCTTCAACTTGATGGAGTAGAAGCAATTTTGAGAGGCACGATGTGCCTCTGCTACTACACTAAAATTCAGTTTATTTGGAACAAATGGATTCTGCCAGAAGTAAGCAGAGGCACTAAAATTCATAGACCCCCTGGTTTTGCCAGAAGCAAGCAGAGGCACACTGTGCTTCTGCTACACTTCATTTGGAACACCGCCACTAAAATTGAGTTTACAGACCAAAGTTGACAAATTCAGTTTACAGCCAGAAGTTTGCGCCTAAAAAGCAAAACCTAAGCATCCCTACAAGCCATTGTTGGGCATTTTGTGTAAAATAACCAGTTACGTACTTGAGAGCAGGTTCTGGGGACTAATTGACCGGCCATTCCAAACAAGCAAAATCGGAGACTGGACTGCACATCTTCAGACCAAAAAATAAAACGGGCACTACTTTGAAATGCAGAAGCGGCTCATCTGAAGCCTGGTTTTGATGGTGTCGATGGGGTAGGGCGCCGTCTCCACCACGACAGGGAATGGGAGCTGTAGAGAAGAGTGGGCGAGGGAACTTGGGAGAGAAATGTCGGGGCGAGGGTAAAAGTCAAAACGAAGAAAATTTCGTTACGCTCGGGATTTTGTACGTGGAAAGCAAAAACGTTCTGCATTTTGGGACAGAGGGAGTAGAAGATAGGCCCTGTAAAACAGAAAAAGAAAAGATTTCTATGGTCCAGCAAAAAATTTGAGTTTAACCATAGTGGTCCAGCAAATTTTATTCTCTGGTGTCAGGCCATCTGTTCATTCTTGTATTCGTTGTACATGTTAATACATTCAGAGGAACAAACTGATGATGTTTTTATGCCTAAAACTGGAATTCTTTGTATTCCTCTTCTCGTGTAAATAGAAGTTCAAAAGCCTGGAGCTGCATTGCTAAGATACATCTGAGCAATTATTGTACAACTAGTTAAGACAGCACTTGCAATTATTTCAGCTTTCTCGACACCATTCGATTACAGTTACACATCTACAGAATCAATCAGTAAAGAGAAAAAGAAAAGAAACTCATTGAGAAGATGAGCCTAGTAGTATAAGTTGTCCCTCTTAGCATCATGATACAGTTACATATTTCTGAAAGTGCTATCCCTAATAATATCAAAGCTCTTGCAGGTGCATATGACATCTCAGTACATAATGCCCCATGAAATGAACACAAATTTGCTCTTGCTCTGTCTTGTAAACATCATGACGTGTAAAGCGGCTTCGCATGCACACACCTTGAATGGTAAACAATGTTAACTCCATTTCCTGAAAATGAAGAGAATCAATGAGCCGTGACTAACAAAATGTATGGTCCAAAAGGTGAATGGATATAAAAATAGCAGTTCAAGTAGAGATGTACTCCCTCTGTAAAGAAATATAAGACCGTTTGGACACTACTTCATTGATCTAAACGGTATTATATTTCTATACAGAGGGAGTATTACTGTAGAGAATTTGCTCATCAATGCACTGATATATGCGCTTCACATGGTCCCATTCATAAAACAGAAGAACGCCGCCTGTTCTTTGCTGGAAACAGTTTGGGAAACCAATTGTATGACATGGGCAATCACCCAGGAAAGTAGCACAAAACAAAACTGAGCTAAATCAAAATTTCTTGTCATGTCTTACTTATATAAATATAATATAATAATAATAACTGAGATGTTATAGAGTTGTTTTTGAATGTTGAGTGGATAATTCATATTTATGGCATTTTACTGTAGGACTTCTCTCATTTTTATTGGCTTAAGGATAATGTTCACAAAAGAAATATAAAGGCCAGTTCTTTTGGCAGTTCAAGAAATAAGCCACCTCCTCCCTAGCTTTTCCCATAAGCCGCCTCTCATACATTGGGGCTTCTAAACTAGTTATGAGATAACTAATTTAGAAGTCTCAACAAATTTAGGGGGCGGCTTATTTTTTAAGCTGGGAAGAGGCGCAGCTTATTTTTTTAAGCTGCCAAAAGAACTAGCCCTAAGAACCGCTCCCAGTGAAGGTGCATATATAGAACAGTAAGTTGTGGTCCAGAAATGAGATAACTTCCAATTTAGCTAAGTAGGGACTTGAGATGCAAAATTGGGCCATGCGGAAAAAAAGAAGCTCGAAGAGCACATTTTGCACACAAAACCCGTAGCTATAAACCGGTGAATAGAGGAAAGTACTGCACAACATATCTGAGAAGTATGTAGATATCTCCCATTGCCGATGAGAATAAATGACTTAGGATGAGTAAGCATGCTTATGTTAATAATCATCACAAAATGGAGAGCAATACATCAAGATGTATTTTTGCCCTAGGCTCAGTACGCTTGAACTTCAAGACATAAGCTACTATTCACAAAACTTGTTTATTCATGTTTGAAGAATACCAGTAAAAATGGGAAGAAAAGCCACACTGATCCATAGATCTCATTGGGAATGGACATATCAAGTTCTAGTAAGTACTCCCTCCGTTCCTAAATATAAGTCTTTTTAGAGCTTCCAATGCGGACTACATGCGGAGCAAAATGAGTGAATCTACACTCTAAAATATGTCTATATACATCCATATGTAGTCCGTATTGAAATCTCTAAAAAGACTTATATTTAGAAACGGAGGGAGTACATCATATCTACATGTGCATGCAACAATAGAAGTAAAAGGCCTTCTATTTTTTACCTTGGATTGCAAGTTGTTAGCATGCTAATTCTCATCGTCTGATCCAAATGGCTCGAGCCGCCTCACTGACTCTAGGATAGCCGGTCGGCGCGAGCCACTCAGCGCCCCAGTGCCCAGCACCGACTTCACCTTGGGCACGCTCATGGTGTGCAGCGGCGGCGTCGGCACGTTCCGGTTCATCTCCTTGAGCACCGACCGCGCCGTGGCCTTTGCAGCCGCGTCACCCGGGTCAGGAGCAGCCGGAGAGCTCCTGCTGGGGCCGGCGGCCTCTCCGTCCCTGGACGACTTGCCCTTGCCGGCCTCGAACTTCTGCATGTCGTAGAGGAGCTCCTTCTGCAGCTGCTTGTCCGCCACCAGTATCTCATCGAACTCGTTCTTGTAGTCCTTGAGGAGGGTGCGCAGGCACTCCATCAGGCACCCCGTCAGAGGGCTGTTCTTGCTCTCCAGCAGCCGCTTCAGCTCGATGAATATCGGGATCGCGATCTGAATCAGGTTCTTCTTTGCCACCTGGGTCACCGCCCTCCCTTTGGCCGCCTGGAGGGCGTTGGCCGTCCCGCCATCTCCACCGTCGTCGTCCATCTCGAAATTGTCCGCGAGGATGCTGGGATGGATGCGCATCTCCTTGCAAGCTAGTATTTGTAGAGCATCCTGTAGGGAAAAAAACATATTTTGCATCACAAAACGCTAGGAAATCATATAGTTTATGTCCAGCGCCATGTGATCTGCCGCAATATACAGACAGGTACATACCTGAACTACAGCCCTTCCAGCTGCATCGTCAACACTTAGTAAGCCATCACAAACACCTGCTAAGATCTCAGCACATAACTTGGCTGATGTAGCTAGAAGGTGCTCCGGGGCCATTTGTTTCAACAAGGACACATATATGTGCATTCGTTTTGACCTTGAACTTTCGTCAGTTCCCCTGCAATAAGAAAGTCACAATAAATGTCAGGTAAAGGTGGACATGGTTTTTACAAAGTGAACATCATGCATATATATGTTTACCGTATCGCGAAAAGGGTTTGTCCTCTGTCTGAACTTTGAGACCCTTGAGAACTCTGAGACTGAGACTGAGACTCACTATATCCACCATGTCCTGTGCAATTGTTTAGGACGTAGATAGCTTCTATGAAACTGTTATATGCAAGAAGTGGCGCTTTGGCTGCAACATTTATGTTCATGTTAGGCATGCAGTGACTTAAGAAAATGATACAGAATACCAAGAGTAAAATAAGTAAACCTTTTAAGATGCTTCCAAATAGGTAGTCAGCCAAATGCCTTATCTTATCCGATTCGTCAACTAAAGATGGCAGAAACCGAAGGAAAAGCACTCCTCTCCATTTTACGTAATCCCTCTAGGTAAAAGAATAGCTTCAATTAATTACCACATGGATATTTAGATGTACTCCCTCCGTCCCACAATATAAGATCGTTTTCAAGGTATGTTAGCTTGAAAAAGGATCTTATGTTGTGGGACAAAGGAAGTGACACTGAAAGAATGACAAAGCACCTGCAGCAACTTCGCGAGTAGGACAAACGTTTGCCTCCGTACTACTTCACAGGGATCACGCAGCACTTTTGTTATTTTTGACATATAACTGTAAAACAAAGGAGGGGTCAGTGTAAGTTCATATTTGCAAATTTAACAATTAACTATATGTAAAAATACATGTGCAGTGTAGCTGATAAGATACTATGGTGGTCTTCACATAAAACAATTACAGTTTTTCTTTTGGTAATTACCATCAAAAACAGAATGTACAGAATCAAAAGAACTGCTGTTGGTATATGCCACAAGACATTCTTATTATTTTGATCTTAATTGCCAGCAATAGCTGCAGCTCATGCTCCCGTACCATCTAATTTGAAGTCAAGTATCTCTCTCAGTTTTTAATATATGTTTTTTTTCATTTTATAGACATAGAAAATGGAGTTACCTAAGCTCATATTGGATCAAGCACTGGAACTATTTAACTTGAAAAATGGCCAAGCCCAAGAAAAAAAGGCAAGGGGAGTAATTCTATCATGCTTCATTGTGTGAATAAAAATATGTGTGAACATCCCAAAGTGTGCATATCAATTACATCTGATGTACAGGAGCCGACACCACCTAATATATCGGAACATGCATATCTGCTTGAAATAATCGATGTAACTGAGTTATTGAAGGGTGACCATTCAGAGATATAAGCTCACCAGTCAACTAGTGCTGTATAGCGTACATAAAAGTCAGCCATTGCTATCATGATGTTATTCCGGAGGGTGGCCAAATCACTCCGCTCAAGCTCCTGATTTATACAAGTAACACTGAGTGTCTATTTGTTAAGAACAGTCAGGAGTGCAGTTGGAGGGGACGCACCTGAACAAAGAGCGGAATATATCGTTTTGCTAGTTTGTCATCTACAAGGCATATTTTTGCCATTGTATCCCACGACTGTATATATAATGATGGAGCTACCTCATTGAAAGAAACGGCTCCACCTGCAAGCATTGTTGGTCTTGGCTCGGGGTTTCCAGAGGTTATGACTGTGTGCAGCAAAGGAATGATGCCTTGCACACTAGCATCAGGGCAAGCTAGGATCACTGATCCAACGGTGAAGACGGCAATAACAGCTTCTGACATCTCCTTTGATGTGGATGCCTCCTTTCTTCCCTTAAGTTTGCCGGTCAGAGGAGTATTGTAGCTACAACCCCTGGAATCTTGTGATGTTCCTTTTATGTAGCGTTCTAGATTATCAACTGCTTTATTGATAAGTTGCTGAACCCACTTCATTATTAGTGCTTCAGCTTCCTTTGCCGTTTTCGCTTTCCGTTTACATAAAGTTTTCAGTGACTTTACATGGGCATCGACCTGTATGTGCATGAAATAAAACATTGCCATCAAGATATGGATAAATCCTACTTCTGTTAGGAATGATGTTGGTACAGAACAATGATATGCAGTAGCAGAGCAAGGATGAGTGCACGCCCCAGGCCAGCCCTCTAGCTATTGTTGATACAGTACGCTACAATACCTAATATAGCTACAGTCAATGAAACGTTTCTTGATATGCATTTACTCAACAACCCAGAAATCTGTCATTGAAGAGATAACACGAATGCATTGGGAACATTTTGCAGAACTTCGGATAGACAAATAATAGATATATGACAAATAATCAAAGCAACGCATAGACACTGCATTATCTTATGATTCGAACCCAAACCTGTAACTGGTGGGTTTTTACAGGGCCATTTTGTGACTGCGGTAGTTGCTACAGCTAAGCTGGAAGTATATCCCTTTCAGAAAGTTAACATAGCATACTTTGGATTATATTTAGGTGTATGATACCCAGACACGACTTATGGGTCTACAGTTCTGCCTATTAAATAACTATAACATGTTTACCTACATTCAAGGCCTTATGAAATACAATAGTTTACAATAACTCTCAGTAGATACTCCAAGTCCCACTATCACAAGGAATAGAGCTAGTGTACAATGTAACGGGATCTAGTAGATTTATGCCTGGACTTATGAGGATTTAACTGGGGTTTGGTGTATTCAGAACACAGTTGCCAGACTAGTCCAGCAGTCCATGACATAACAGAGTGCAAGACTCCACTGTAACATGAAAAACTTATTGGCACCAGAGTAGATATTGCTTTGGATTCAATAAATGATTACCTCACTCAGGTTCATATCAAAATTTTCAATCCGCGTGAGTAAGCTGTGTGCCAGTTCTGCTGCAGGCTCCACAGGTAGCTCCATGGAGACATTTGAAATAGTTTGCAGGAGTGAAACACGATCCACAGCCCAGAGTGCAGAGTTTGGTTCCCCTTCAGAAGAAGCTTTACCTTTGCCTTCTTGGCCAACATTATCAAGGAGTTTCCAGTGGTGAGAGAGGAACTTCCAGTTAACTGATTTAGGCGCAAATGAGGAGACCTCGGAAAGAAGCCACCAAGCCCCAGCTGGTGCAGTCCAATTCTCAATTGGCTTAGAACTTCTCAACCACAAGGTTTCAGATATTGTAATTATATTCTGGAGTGAACTAGCAAGCATTGTTCTCAGCTTTTTCTTCTTCCCAAGGCTTGCGCATATCCTTTTTATGCAGGGAACAACCTCTCCATCACATATGCTTTTCAGCAAATCCAGTGTCCCGTCCGGGAACAGCTCCTCCAAGTTGACTGAATCATCATCCAGTTTCAAATTGGCAGCTTGGCAGACCCTGTTCAGAACCAGTTCAAGAAACAAGTTCTCACATTCCTCCTGGATACTGGTCTCACTATCAATCATCAGCGATGGCACAGCCTGAAGCCACTCCTTTGTCACACTCTCATCTGGGAATTTCCGGAACACCTCTGAGATGGCTGCAAGAGCCGCCTTGCGAATGGTGACTAGCGGATCAGAGCACGCAGCCCCCATTGCAGTAAGTAGCGACTCATCGACAGGTCTGCCAATCAAACCAATTGCCTTGGTGATGAGCACAAGTGCAGCTTTCCTGACGGCAGCCTTATCATCAATGCACCTTCTCCTCAACAACTCTCCAAGACCCATGTTCCCAATCTTCATCACCTCCTGCAGTCGATCGACCTCCACACCTCTTTCAGACAAAACATCAAGCGCATGGGCTGCATTTGTCAAGGCCCGAGCCCGGACCGCTCCAGCGCTATCCGAACACCTCTCCACCAACACCTGGACACACTTGAGCCCCCAAGAGCCCTCCTGGAGACCAGATTCATCGATTTCCGACGGCAACAGCACCGGCAGCATCGCCAGGACCATATCCACAGCAAACAGCCGTCCCTTTGCTTTGCCCCTGGACATGGTCACCAGATATGCAGCGAAGCCCTCCCTTTGAAGTGGCTCCATTGCCTGCACCACCTCAACTATGGCCTCAACAGCCAGCCCCCTCGCCTCCGACTTCTCCGGTGCCTTCACCGCCAAAAGCCTCGGCAGGTACCCCACCACCTTCCTTATCCCCAACTCCTCCCCTTCCTTCCTTATCCCCTCCTCCTCCCCTTCCTTCCTTATCCCCTCCTCCTCCCCTTCCTTCCTTATCCCCTCCTCCTCCCCTTCCTCATCAGCACCCAAAGGCACAATCTTTCTGACCAAGAACTCGACCGCGGACGACCGCACAGCCGATTTGCCACCCGAGAGCACCAGCGGTACCAGCGCGCGTATCACATCCTGCACTGCCTCGGCGTGGTAGCGAGATCCAAGGACGGCGGCAAGGACATTGAAGGCCGCGAGCTCGGCGGCGGTGTCGATGAGCGACCTCAGCGCATCCGGGTACTCCCCGAGCGGCAGCCTCCCCGCGGCATCGGCGAGCAGGGAGAGAGCCTGCGGAAGGAAAGACGGGGGCCGCGTGGCCGCTTGCTGGCGCTGGTTCTTGCGCTTGCGGGGGTTGGCGGCGTTGCCGGAGTCGGAGGCGGCGCTAGGGTTATGGGTGTCGGTGGCGGCCTTGCGGAGGGCGAGGAGGAAGGAGAGGAAGGGGAGCGGGGAGAAGAGGGAGGCAAGGGGGGAGGCGGGGGCTAGCAGGAGGCGGAGGTAGGCGGT
>NC_041388.1:658346801-658349582 GCF_002162155.2 Triticum dicoccoides | reverse complement strand
GGGGGAAAGCCGTCCCCATGCTGCATGCTGGTGGACTCGAGTTTAGGCTGTCTTCAGATCGTAGGTGGTCCGGGCCAAAGCTGGCTAGATAGGCCGGCACGGCCCGCCCAACGCTAAACAGGCCTGTCATGTCACGGCACGTTTACTAACTGGGCCCAGGCACGGCCCCTCTAGACTAAGCCTGGGTGTTCGGTTTGTTCGGTTCAGTCCTTTCGGTCTTCCATCATTGAAGGCGACCTAGTGGGGATACTCATCGCGAGCACTCTGAATGCAGGGCGATGCTAGGCGCCCGCGCACCGGCCGAAAGTTTCGGCCGGTCCTGCCTCAGTCCTTGAATGCGAGCCTGCGTGGCCACTGGATGCAGCAAAAAAAAATTGATTCGGCTTCTTCTACCTCAGGTTAGATCTGCAGCTCCTGCTCGGTGTCCTCGTCGCCGCGCCTCCAGTCCCCTCTAGTGGCCGTCCTCATCGCCGGTCTCTGTCCTCGTCACCGGCTCACGACCCTCGCCCCGGTCACCGTCCTTTTGCCGCCAGGTCGCCGTCCTTGGCCCCGCTTACCGATCTCCATCCTTGTTGCCACCCGGTCGCCGTCCTCGCCCCCGGTCGCCGTCCTCGTCGCCTCCGGTCGCCGTCCTTGCCGCCCCCGGTCGCCGGTCGCCGTCCTTGTCGCCACAGGTCGTTCGCCCGGCTCCCCTGGTTGAAGCTTTTTTGTCATTACCGCTTGAAGCTTTTTCTCCTGGCGGTTGAAGCTTTTTCATTGCCGTTTGAACCTTTTTCCACCATTGAAACTTTTCCCCCGCGGTGGAAGATTTTTCCTCATGCCACTCTTGAAACTTTTCCTCTAGATGGATGAAGTTTTTTCCACCACAAACGGTTGAAGCATTTTCTTCCTTGGTGGAAGCTAGACACTAGTTCCAGTAAAAAATGATGCCGGCTGTAGCAAAAAACGATGCCGAATGTAGCAAAAATTTGTTGGTCCAGCAAAAAACAGATGTCGTTGTAGCAAAAAAGCCCGCTAGATGCAAGTCCGCTGCATGTCACCGCTTGTTGTAGCATTTGTCACCGCATCTGTTGTAGCAAAAAACAAGGCTGTTGCAACAAAAATGCCGTCCTCGTCGTCGCCGGTCACACCTCCGTCGTAAAAAAGTGCCATGACCACATGAATGGATGTAGCAAAACACACAGATGGTAGTAGCAAAAAATTGACACGGTTGTAGCTTTTTCTCTCAATGGTTGAAGCTTTTCCCCTCTATGGCGGAAGCTTTTCCGTAAACGACTGAAACTTTTGTCGTTTTGAGCAGCGCCTGGGTGAAATCTTCCTCTATCGTTCGGTTGCAGCAAAATCACAGAGAGACGCCATGGTCGTCGTCGAGGAAGATTTGTCAATCTCTGGTTGAAGCTTTTCATCTGCGGGTTGAAGCTTTTTGTCAAACGGTTGTAACTTTTCCTGTATTTTGTTGTCTGGATGAAGCTTTTTTATCTATTGGTTGTAGCTTTTTGTGTCCATAGTTGTAGCACGGGAAAACGCCGTTTGCAACTCTCCCAGTACCACGGTTGCAGCTCCTCCCCCGTGGCCATGGTTGTAGCACGGGCACCTCGGTCCTCCCGGCGTTTTGCCTGTCGCCGGTTGCAACAAAAGGGGAAGAGAGGAGGAGGAAAAGGGAAGAGAGGGAGAAGGAAGAAAAAAGAGGTGGGAATGAGAGCGGGGCTGCAACCTCTATATCCATGGCCGGCGGCGAGCTGCTCCACGCGCTACAATGGAGGAGGCGAGATGGGATCAGGCGGAGGCAGAAGGAAGAAGAAGCAAAGAAAAAGAAAAAAAAAGTGAAAAACGTTTGGGTCAACTAAGCGCGCGCGTGCCAGCGTGTCCCGCGCGTGAAAAAAAGGAAGCAACCGGCCGAGTGCTTCGGCCGGCGCACCGTCCCCAAACACTTCCCATGCACATAGGACTGATTGTAGTCCGTCATGAATGCAGCTCCCTTATTCCTCAGTCGCTTTGTTGAGAGCCCTCAGTCGTGGCCTTCTCCCCCTTGCTAAAAAGGCTCTTCATCGTCACCTACACAAAATACACACACAAAATTTATAAGTTTCACGTGGGGATTGAGTCTATATACTACCTAGGGTTGATTCTAACCGATTAGTTCTAACTCTAACGTTCAAATCAAACGGAAACCGAAAATCAAACTTATCATAAACTCATCTACTGCAAGAACTAGAACAAAATAACCGCCAGAATAAGAAAAATAACCATTTGCATAGTTATAGCTCCGATGCCCTAAAAACTTGATTTACTACCTTGTTAAGACCTAAAACAAGACAGACCCAAAAGGAAGTCAAGTTATTACAAGATTACTATAAAAATGTGGCCTGAAGAGTTAGGAAAGATAGGGTGGAAAAGAAGCAGTGGGAAATAAGAGGGAAAGAGATGATGGGCAAGTGAGAAGGGAAGGCGTAGAGAAAAAGAGAGGGTCGGCAAGTGAGAGGGAAAGGCGTTGTCAAAAACATAGTGGGTAAGAGAGGGTGGAAGAAAGTGGTGGAAAATGAGCAGCGGGTAAGTGAGGGGATATGATGTGAGTTCCTCTAACAACTTCTAATGCAACCCTCCCCTCATGCCGTGCTTGTGCCTCACCCTGCTTCCATCTTCTGCTTTTGTCGCGACACCTCTGCCCGCTGCAATGCCTCCACTCTTGCTTTGGGTTTCGTATGACCGACTATATACACCGGCATGCATTCCCCTCCCCACTTTGTTCCTCCTACTGAGCTCCTATGACCGCCTCTCCCA
>NC_041388.1:658321387-658346538 GCF_002162155.2 Triticum dicoccoides | reverse complement strand
GCCCGCATTGCCACCCATTGTCGTGAATGAATCAATCTAGATGAACCCTAGTCGGGGTTGGAGAGGGGAAGGGAATGGATCATGTCGTTGTGAGAGGAAGGGAGAGAGAGAGAGAGAGAGAAGGGGGGAGAGGTGTGACTCGATCGGCCCAAGCCGCTTTGTTGTTTCTCGACGGGGTGATCAAGTGTGCATTGGACGGATCGAGTTGACCACTCAAAAGCCACAAATAGCACACACACAGTTTTTAGTTTTTGTGGAAAACTATTGAGATTCTGGAATTGCCTTGATCTTTTATGAGTTATTTGGAGCTCTTGTGTGGGTGAGTGTGGCTAATGCAATATTTCCTTATAATTTCAAATATTAAAGATGAGTTGTTGATTGATGGTTCATCATCCAACTCCCCTGCGATGGTCATCGTGGCCTCCCTGAACTTATCAAAACAAAAAGAAAATTGAAGGGCACTTATCAAAACAATTAATCACACTTATCAAACCTCTACTATTAAAGGATACTTGGTGAATGATGGTCCGCCATCCAACTCCCTCACGACGGTACATCGTGGCCTCTCAGCATTTTACTAAAACAACTAATCACGCTTACCAAATGAGCATATAAATGTTAAATGGTACAACCTCCCCGCGCTTAGCAAAACAATTGAGTGTTTCAAATAATTGAGCATGCTTACCAAATAACATAAATCTATATCTATATCTATATCTATATCAACAATAAAAGACCCAAAGGAGAAGATCCAGTTAATCTCGCCCATCAAATCATGCCAATCCAACGACCTAGATTGCTCCAATGGTGAGCTCTCAACATGTTGAGCGTGCAATTCATAGCATACCAAATATCAACATCTATATTAATCTCATAATTAACACGTAACTGCTATCCTGCCTAATATCATTGTGCAGTTGATTTTCTCCCTAATATCAACGTGCATTGCACGTGCTCATTTACTAGTACTATGGCACGTCCTTATTGAACTGACCAAAATATTTGAGAGTTCCAAACAATCGATGGCATTTACCAAACAATTGAGCGTGCCTACAAAATAATTTGCTCGTTGTTTTTTCACATGTGCCTATGCCGAATTCGTTGGATCTTGCAGTAATATGGAAACTATTTTTTTTCGTTCGGCAAATTTAAACGTTGTACTCCTGACTTTATGTTCCCCACATTATAAGAAAATATAATATGTGGTTGCGTGTGTTACCATTTTGATAGTATCAAATCTTATTACGAGTGCTGTCAAGGATGGCCCGCTGACATAGATGGTGAGATTGGATTGGAGAGATAAAAATTAATGGGTGAATGCATATATGACACAATTGATGTTGAATCACTAGAATATGTAGGTTATCACTAGCATCAATGGCCGTGCATTGCAACGAGAAAACAACAATTCCTATGAACCATGTTGCCGAGCCGAGAAACTGTATCGTGGGACAACGACCGCCTATGAGAAAAGGCATTGAATCATTTGAGGATAACAACAATCAAACCAACCTAGAATAACAATTGCAGCACCAACAACAGCAAGCAAACCAACCTAGATGGATACTGATTGCGAAAAACTTCCATAATTTAACATATCTATTTGGTGAAATGCAACTTCATCATGCAAACCTGAAGAGTTTCGTAAATAATCAGTCATTGACTTCACATGGAATTAATTGCATATGTAGGTAAACTGTAATTGCGGCGAAAGAATTGGGGACTCTAGATGGAAGTAGCAAAACACACATGGAAGCAAGCAAAGAAATCATCAAAACAAATGTGAGAAAATAAGAGTGGATAAAAATCAGTGGCAGAAGACTACCTTTGGTTCGAGGGTTAGTGGATGCAGTTAGATATTTTCTGCACTTTTTTGTTTTGTGACCCAGTCACATGTAATCGATCGATTTTATTATAATGGCTGTGTTCTTGGAGTCTCCTACGAGATTACATGTGTTCCCTTATAAGCATGTCCCTTATAAGCATGTCCCACGGGAATCCATAACCATAATTCGTTTAATTAACTCGCCATTATGATTAGCCAATCATAATTATATGCGTCATGCATGTCTCTTAGAGATTGCCATATACTCCGTTTAATTAGCCCAACATTAATTAGCCAATCATAATTATATGCAGCACGATGTCTCGTCTCTTGGAAATCGCATTCAATTAGCCCATCGTTAATTATCATGATTTGTTTAATTAGCCAATCATAATTATATGCATCATGTCTCTCTCGGGAATCCCATTCAATTAGCCCACCTTTAATTACCTCATTCTCTTCCTTTCTTATCTCCTTTTCTCATGTTTTTCCTTTCCTTATTATCTCTAGGCCACGTTGTTTGAAATCTCAAATTCTCAATCTCTCCTTATTTACACGTATGAAGGACACGACCGATGAACAATGACAAAAGGAAACTGTCCGCTTTCTTTTCAAGCAATAGGTGCTATATTAGTTGGTTTACTATAATAGACAAAAAAATGGAGAAACAATCCGTCCTTTAATATTAAGTAATAAGTAAAAAAGTAAAAATAAAGATAAAAATAAAGATAAAGATTACAACGCATATGAGCAGTTAGGTAATCACAATAAAAAATCGTCATGTACTCTTTTCTACACCTAATTCTCCGTATATAATAATCAAAAGAAACCGCGAGACGCCGCATTTTCTCGACGTACTTGGCCACATCGCGATCGCGAGACTAACATCAGATTCTCTCTGTACGGTGGTACCAATTTGGCACGGAGACCTTGAGCTCGCCCAACACGACCCAATCGATGGACGTACACACGTGCGCTAATTAGCCATTTAGGCCTTATAGAGTAAGAAAATCGTAGCAATATGAAAGTCATAAAAATGAGATGACATGTATTTTAAATCCTATGAGTAGGAATAGAAAAAGAGATGCCCTTTGATTCACATCATATGATTTTTTTTTCATTGAGTCTAGATTAATGTTTATTTTCCCATGAAATGTGGAGGATAGGAAGAATTCCTTCATAGGAATATGATTTCATTCCTATAAACCAAAGAGTTTTAGAGAATTTTTTCTATAGAAATCCTATCATATGAAATTCCTACAAGATTCCTCTAAACCAAAGAAAGTCTTATCCGCCTATAAATAGGTCCCGGTTTGACAAGCATCCGCAGCAACACATCACCTGAAAGGAAGTAGAAGAAGCATCCATCGATCGAGAATTCGAGCAACAACAATGGCAACCACCAAAGCCATGGCGTCCTCCCGCGTCCCGCTCCTGCTCTTCGCCGCGATCCTTGTGGTTGCGGCCTCCGTCCAGGGCCAGGCGACCGCACTGGCACCGGCACCGTCTGCCGGCGGGCAGTGCACGCCGGACTACCTATCTGCGCTCGGCCTCTGCATCGACTTCCGGCTCGGCAGAGTCAGACCTCCGTGGGAAGAACCTGACCGACGAGAGGGAGCGGTGCTGCCGGAATGTCCGCGGGAAACCCAGCGCCGCGGAGTGCCTGTGCATCGCCTTCAAGCGTGCTCTCGACGTCCCCGGCCGTGTTGATTTCGCCGAGGACGTCAACGCCGTGCTCTTGGTCTGCGACGAGCCTCAGATCCCCGACCTTGCTTGCCCCGCCTCTACGTCGGGTTGAGGTCGCGTGCGGCCTCGCTATCCCGTGACGCTCACTGAGTGGTGCACACATCGGTGCATGCAAAACTTCACGTCTGCTACTATCTACTCCCTCCGTCCCATAATATAAGCATGTTTTTTACACTAAAAGCGTTTTTGGGACGGAGAAAGTACTACTCTACTATCAGCCTAATAAATAATTAATGTCAGTTAACTTGTACGTACTGGTATGGGCCCAGCTTAGCCCACAAGTTGATCAAGGCTACTGATGTTGGAGTGCTGGTCTTCTAAATAAAAGTTCAACTTATACTGTACGCGGTGTGTGTTGTCCGCGTCCGTTTGATGACATCTTCTACATTTAGGGTGTGTTTAGCTGAAGAACAAGTGGAACGGAATGGAATGGTTTCATTCCACTTGAACGGGTTCGTTCCATTTCTGTATTCGTTACAAACAGAAAAGTGAAACGGGTTGGTTCCATTCTTGTGTTTCATTAGAGAGATGAAATGAAAAATGGAACCACATGAAATTCGAAATTTTGGCAGCATTTCATTTGTATTTCAAAGAAAAACAACATAACAATATATATATTGACAAGAATCACACATATATGACATCAATCAAACATAAATTTCAACAAAAGGTGCCAACTTCATCCATCATACCCAAAAGCAACCAAGTGCACTACATCCATACATGCCAAGTTATCATACTCAGTCATACAACCATATCGAAATATTGGCTTCTTTGTTGTGTCGTTCATGTGGCCAATAATAAGCCAGAGAAATAATGATTAACTACTAGTAGCTCTTGTCGAGCAATGAATTGAAATGCATAGAAGAATATCATCATCTATCTATATCTATACCAACAATAAAAGACCCAAAGGAGAAGATACAATTAATCTCGACCATCAAATCATGTCAATCCAGCGACCTAGATTGCTCCAATGGTGACTCTCAACATGTTGAGCATGCAATTCATAACATACCAAATATCAACATCTATATTAATATCATAATTAACACGTAATTGCTATCCTGCCTAATATCAACGTGCATTGCACGTGCTCATTTACTAGTACTATGGCACGTCCTTATTGAACTGACCAAAATATTTGAGAGTTCCAAATAATCGATGGCATTTACCAAACAATTGAGGGTGCCTACCAATAATTCGCTCGTTGTTTTTTCACATGTGCCTATGCCGAATTCGTTGGATCTTGCAGTAATATGGAAACTAATTTTTTTCGATCGGCAAATTTAAACGTTGTACTCCTGACTTTATGTTCCCCACATTATAAGAAAATAAAATATGTGGCTGCGTGTGTTACCATTTTGATAGTATCAAATCTTATTACGACTGCTGTCAAGGATGGCCCGCTGACATAGATGGTGAGATTGGATTGGAGAGATAAAAATTAACGGGTGAAGGCATATATGACACAATTGATGTTGAATCACTAGAATATGTAGGTTATCATTACAACGCATATGAGCAGTTAGGTAATCACAATAAAAAGTCGTCATGTACTCTTTTCTACACCTAATTCTCTGTATATAATACTCAAAAGAAACCTCGGCTTTTCAGTCCGGACTCGGGACCGGCTAAATTCCAAATTTTCAATGTACCTACGGTGCCATAGTATTATTTCTTGGTTCTATCTACTCTGACCATCGCGCATTTTCTCTGTACTTCGCCGCATTTTCTCGACGTACTTGGCCACATCGCAATCGCGAGACTAACATCAGATTCTCTCTGTACGGTGGTACCAATTTGGCACGGAGACCTTGAGCTCGCCCAACACGACCCGATCGATGGACGTACGCACGCGTGTTAATTAGCCATTTAGGCCTTATAGGGTAGGAAAATCAAAGCAATATGAAAGTCATAAAAAATGAGATGACATATATCTTAAATTTTATGAGTAGGAACAGGAAAAGAGATGCCCTATGATTCACATCATATGATTTTTTTTTCATTGAGTCTAGCCTAATGTTTATTTTCCTATGAAATGTGGAGGATAGGAAGAATTCCTCCATAGAAATATGATTCTATTCCTATAAACCAAATTTTTACACAAATTTTTCTTATAAAAATCCTATGCTATGAAATTCCTACAAGATTCCTCTAAACCAAAGGAGGCCTTATCCGCCTATAAATAGGTCCTGGTTTGACAAGCATCCGCAGCAACACATCACCTGAAAGGAAGTAGAAGAAGCATCCATCAATCGAGCATTCGAGCAGCAACAATGGCAACCACCAAAGCCACGGCGTCCTCCCGCGTCCCGCTCCTGCTCTTCGCCGCGATCCTTGCGGTTGCGGCCTCCGTCCAGGGCCAGGCGACCGCACCGGCACCGGCACCGTCTGCCGGCGGGCAGTGCACGCCGGACTACCTATCTGCGCTCGGCCTCTGCATCGACTTCCGGTTGGGCAGAGTCGATCTCCGCGGGGAGAACCTGGCCGACGAGAGGGAGCGGTGCTGCCGGAATGTCCGCGGGAAACCCAGCGCCGCGGAGTGCCTGTGCATCACCTTCAAGCGTGCTCTCGACGTCCCCGGCCGTGTTGATTTCGCCGAGGACGTCAATGCCGTGCTCTTGGTCTGCGACGAGCCTCAGATCCCCGACCTTGCTTGCCCCGCCTCTACGTCGGGTTGAGGTCGCGTGCGGCCTCGCTATCCCGTGACGCTCACTGAGTGGTGCACACGTCGGTGCATGCAAAACTTCACGTCTGCTACTATCTACTCCCTTCGTCCCATAATATAAGCATGTTTTTTACACTAAAAGCGTTTTTGGGACGGAGAAAGTACTATTCTACTATCCGCCTAATAAATAATTAATGTCAGTTAACTTGTACGTACTGGTATGGGCCCAGCTTAGCCCACAAGTTGATCAAGGCTGCTGATGTTGGAGTGCTGGTCTTCTAAATAAAAGTTCAACTTATACTGTACGTGGTGTGTGTTGCCCGCATCCGTTTGATGACATCTTCTACATTTAGGGTGTGTTTAGTTGAATAACAAGTGGAATGAAATGGAATGGTTCCATTTCACTGGAACGGGTCTGTTCCATTCCTGTGTTCGGTACAAACAGAAAAGTGGAACGGGTTGGTTCCATTCTTGTATTTCATTAGAGAGATGAAATGAAAAATGGAACCACATGAAATTCGAAATTTTGGCAGCATTTCATTTGTATTTCAAAGAAAAACAACATAACAGTATATATATTGACAAGAATCACACATATATGACATCAATCAAACATAAATTTCAACAAAAGGTGCCAACTTCATCCATCACACCCAAAGGCAACCAAGTGCACTACATCCATACATGCTGAGTTATCATACTCAGTCATACAACCATATCGAAATATTGGCTTCTTTGTTGTGTCGTTCATGTGGCCAATAATAAGCCAGAGAAATAATGATTAACTACTAGTAACTCTTTTCGAGCAATGAATTGAAATGCATAGAAGAATATCATCACATATAAAACAATATGTTGGCCGTATGTACTCCCAGCTCTTACCAATATGAGAGCTTATTTCTTCTAGAAGGTAAGCCAATTAATCAGCTAGTCTAATCACCCACTTAATTACAATTTACACCACCTAGCTTTAGAGGGAGAAGCTGCCCATGCCAGAGCTGGAGCGGAGCGTCAGGAACGGGAGCACGGCATCGGGCGACGCCACACGCGCGGGAGCATGCGCCTTGTCGGTGACCGCGATGCCGTTGTACCTCGGGCGCGCGGACGGCCAGGGCAGGTTCTTCGGCACGACGTTCTCCGGCGAGTTGGTGTGCTACGGTGGGCACTGCCTCCAGTCGCTCCACCGTGCCGGCACCTGCGCGCGCAACGGCGCCGCCCCGTGCGCCGTGCCGCCGTCGGCAGGTCCCCGCGCCATGGCCTCTCACCGGCCCGCTGCGTAGTTTTCGCCCCGCCGCTGCCTGATCTCCACTCGACGCTAGGTCACCGCCAAGTTGCTGCTGCGCGCCATCAAGGAGGAGAGATGGAGGGGAGGAGAGTGAAGCCGGCACCAGAGAGGAATGGAGGTGGCAGATCGGGGGGAGATGCGGGAGGGTGGCGGCGCTGAGATAGAGGAGTCGCTAGAGGATAGGGCAGAGGCGCATGCGAGAGGAAAAGGGCTCGTTCCCTGTCATCCGCTCAATTTGAAGGTATGCCTCCATTCCACATAATGAGCAAATATTCTGTTCCTGGGAAGGGTGGATTCTGGTTCCATCGACTACCGAACGCGAGAATGGGTTGTGGGAACGGGTCGGACCGTGACATTCTACCCGGTGACAACAACTATACACACCCTTAGAGCGTCTACAACGGCACCTAGCTAATTTGGTCTCTCAAATGTTCGCCCCTCATTTCTCCTGCAAAATAACCACACCATACCCCCTACTTTGAACCCTCACTTTTGTTTCTACATGTGAACATTTCATCGAACACTCTATGTGAGACACTCTCGAAGCATGTAGAGAACACGCAGAGCAGCAACATCACCTCGAGAACACACTGCAGGTCTGCAGCTCACGCACTTCCGGCCGGATAACGCATCCAACGGCACACTGCATGGCCGGAGGTGCGATAAATGAAGTGATTTGCATGTATGGCTGGCTGGTGGCCGCGCGCACGGTACCGCCGGATGGAGCAACAGCGGTCGGAGGGTTGAGCCCGAGCAGCGAGCACATCCATCCCGGAGCACGTGTTGACCTTGCCGTCCAGAGCGCGCACATTGCACGCGGCGGCTAGCCAACACGTTCGCGGCAAGCCAGCCAGCGTAGCCCGCCAAAACCAGGCGGCGGCCAGCACGCCTCCTCCGTCCACGCCGTCGCCAGTCGCCTCCTCCGCCCATGCCATCGCTGGCGAGAAGCACCACCTCCTCTGCCCATGCCGTTGCATGCTCCATGCAATATATATATGAGAGAGGAAGGACCTTAGGGTAGGTGCAGGTGGGACCGCTATGACGTGAAGTGGAGTGCCCGGGCAGCCTCATATTGCTCCCAGATTTGGCCTGGATTTGAGGTACGCCGGCTGGTCCGGGCGTTTAGGAGGAAGGAAGTGAGTCCAGTTGGGTCATCACTTTTAGATCTGGACACTGACCGAGCGGCCATTTCGAACATTGAGAGAGGAAATAGGGCGTCCGATTGTAGATGCTCTTATATTTTATAGATATATAGAACTGTGCTATTTGGCATATGTGTGCCATATAAGCAAAATAGTCACACCTCTACTTCTTTTACTTTAAATACATGCATACATTAACACTCTTTCTCCTTTCACGTGCATTTCTTCTTCTAATTATATGCATACACTAAAGGACAAAAAGATGATGTCATTCTAGATTCTTTTTATTTTAAAATTTTAAAATGTTTTGTAGCTTAAACCGTCGATCCGATGTAAAAGTCATTTCTACATAAATGATTTGTCGCGACGAGATATTCGAAACTAGATTCCATGTTGGCATGTTCCAATGACTTCTTTTTTCAGACAAAATTTACCATGCCTAGGCTATACAAGTTACCATGCCCATTATATGCATGTTACCGTGCTATTTTCACATAAGTTATCGAAGGCATAAAAATAGTTCACCGACCCTGTAGTTCATATATTATCATGTTGTATTCATATAAATTATCGGGCCTGTGGTTCTTATATTACCATGTTGTTTTTAGGTCTGCGGTTCGTATGTTACCATGCTCTTTGGTCAATGTTATATCGGTGCTTGTACATAAGTTATCAGCCGTGGTTCGTATTTACCATGATTTTTTCATATAAGTTACCTGGGGTATGTTTTTAACATTTTTTTCGCTTGATCAAAGTTACCGTGGTGTTTGTACGTAGGTATGTGATGTGTATGTAACCATGCTATTTACACAAAATTTATGGGAGTATATTTTCAACAATTTCCCCACCGAATCAAATATTATCATGATATTTGTACGTCAGTTATCATGTATGTGATGGGTATATTACCATGCTATTTACACAGAAGTTACTGGGGGTATCTTTTCAATAAATTTTTGCTCGAGATCAAATTTACTGTGGTGTTTGTACCTAAATTATCAAGGTTGTGGTGCATAATTTACTATGCTATTTACATACAAAAGTTACCGGTGTATTTTTTGACCACTTTTTACTACTCTTCCCCAAATCAAGACTATTACCGTGCTATTTACACATAAGTTCCTGGGGTATATTTTTAACAACTTCATCCACCCAAATCAAACTTATCATAGTCTTTGTGTGTAACTTATCAGATCTGCGGTGCATATATTACCATACTATTTATACAAAATTTACCAACAATATGTTCCTAACAACTTTTTCATGGGTCAAAGCTACCATACTGTTTTTGCATAAGTTATTGTGTCTACAGTAAGTACACTACCGTGCTATTTACCTAGAACTTATTGGGGTTAATGTTCTTCAACGGAAAAAACTCAGGGTCAAAAAGTTACCATGCTATTTGAACGAGAGTTATCAGGTCTTCGGTGGGTAAATCATCGCTTTTCAACAACTTCATTCGGTCAAAGTTATCATGGTGTTTGTGCTTAAGTTGTCAAGTTTGTGCTCCGTATATTACCATGATGTTTACACAAAATTTACCGAGGGTACGTTTCCAACAACTTTTTTCCCTATATGTTAACGCGATGTTTTTGCGTAAGTTATCGTGTCTGCATTATGTATACTATCATGCTATTTGAATAGAAGTTATCGAGGTATGCTTTTCAATTTTTCTCTTTACATAGAAGCTACCGTTGACATATTTTTCAACACATTTTTCCTCCTTGGTCAATATTATCATGGTGTTTGTAAGTAGTATTTTTTTTCCCGGCCTCGACTCCGCCTGCATAGCTTTCTCCCACGGCCGCCTGGTCATCGATGTCGCTACCGCCACTCCCACCCTTCCCCTCCTCGCCTCTGTTCGTCTTCATGGCTAAAATCAAATGATCCCCAATTTTCATGTCATGTTGATATGTTTCGATGATCTTTTTTTATCAAAAGTTATCTCGCATGGGCTGCATGAGTTACCCACATATATGGCATGTAAGTTATCATGTTATTTACACGAAAAGTTATCGGTGGTATGTTTTCAACAACTTTTTCCCCCTGGTCAATGATATTGTGGTGTTTCTACCCAAGTTATCAGATCTACAGATTGTATATTACCCTCCTATTTACGAAAAAGTTATCGAGTGCATGTTTTTAACAACCCCCCCTTCAAAGTTACCGCTGAGTTATCAACTCTGCGGTTCGTATATTATCATGTTATTTACACTAAAGTTACCAGAGTTATTTTCAACAAGTTTTTTCCTCAAGGTCACAGTTACCAGGGTATTTGTATATAAGTTATCCATTTTTTGGTGCATATATCACCATACTATTTAAACAAAAAAATTTGGGTGCACATTTTTGAACAAAATTTTCTTTGGTCGAACTTACTGTGGTGTTTGTATGAAGTTATCAGGTCTACGGTTTGTGTACATAAGTTACCAGGTATAAGCTGTGTATACTACAGGGCGGAGCTTTCTTAGGGCCAAACTGGGTTGTGGCCCGCCCAGGATTTGTGCTCCTTTATTTTAACTATGCATCAAAAGCCAACCCAGCCCACCACCTGTAGTACTAAGCAACATGTTTAGGTGATCAGGCCAAGCCTGAATGCTCTCTCCTCATGGTAACTGACGACATGTATGTAGCAGCACCAGATTCAACGAGCACTGCTGGCTGCTGAGCCACATATGTACTTTTCTTTTCTCCTAAAATGCGCATTTATCAATCAATGCCAATTTCCCTCGAGTTGTCGGCTATTTATAACACTTTGAATACTCCGAAATTCAATCAATTGATGAAAAAACCTGGATAGTATGGTTGAGAATTTTAAAACTTTTGGTACTCTCCTTTGAGCTGGCCTGCCCAGTATTTTCTTCGAAGCTCTGCCAATGGTATACTACCATGTTGTTTACGCATAAGTTACTGCATTATGTTTTCAATAGCTTTTCTCCGGATCAAGAACAACGAAATAAGGGGGTCGAGTTTCGGAGGGACGACCCTCACATCACTCACCTTCTTTTTGCGGATGACAGTATTATTTTTCTTGAGGCGACTGAGGATAGTTTGCTTGAGCTCCACTGTATACTAAATGTTTATGAGTCGGCCACAGGGCAGAAAGTTAATTTTGATCAATCTTCCATCTTCTTTGGGAAGGGGTGCGATGATACGAGGAAAGCTACGTTAAAAAGTGTGATTGGTATTGCAAATGAGGCTCTCAATGAGAGATACCTAGGGCTACCAACACTGGTTAGCCGCTTGAAAGATGGTTGCTTTAAATACGTGACAGATCGGTCAGATGCCAAAACTCATAGGTGGAAAGGACAAGGCCTCTCCAAAGCTGGCAGAGAAGTGCTTGTGAAATCAGTTCTAGAAGCGTGTCCCACATTTTCCATGAGCTGCTTCCAGTTTGTCAAAAAAATGTGTCGGAACCTGACATCTATTTCTTCAAAATTTTGGTGGGGAGCGGAGCATGGAAAGTGTAAGGTTCATTGGATCAGATGGGATAAAATGTGTCGTAGCAAGAGGATGGGGGGTATGGGTTTTCGAGATTTTGAGGCTTTTAACCAGGCCCTACTCGCCAAGCAAGCATGGAGGTTACTCATCAATCCAGAATCACTTTGTGCTCGAGTATTGAAGGCATGCTATTTTCAGAATACTAATTTTCTTCACGCGGGCTGCCCCAAAAATAGCTCTTTCACTTGGAAAAGCATTCTGTTTGGCCATGTGATACGTCCATTTTGCATCATGATTTTATATTGATATTTATTGCATTATGGGCTGTTATTACACATTATCTCACAATACTTATGCCTATTCTCTCTTATTTTACAAGGTTTGCGCGAAGAGGGAGAATGCCGGCAGCTGGAATTTTGGGCTGGAAAAAGGAGCAAATATTACAGACCTATTCTGCACAACTCCAAAAGTCCTGAAACTCCACGGGAGTCATTTTTAGAATATATAAAAAATATTGGGCGAAGGAAGCACCAGAGGGGGGGCACCCACCATCAACGAGGGTGGGGGCATGCCCTACCCCCTGGGCGCGCCCCCTGTCTCGTGGGCCCCCTGGCAGGCCTCCGGTGCCCATCTTTGGCTATATGAAGTCTTTTGCCCTGGAAAAAAAATCATAAGCAAGCTCTCAGGATGAAACTCCACCGCCACGAGGCGGAACCTTGGCGGAACTAATCTAGGGCTCCGGCGGAGCTGTCCTGCCGGGGAAACATCCCTCCGGGAGGGGAAAATCATCACCATCGTCATCACCATCGATCCTCTCATCGGGAGGGGGTCAATCTCCATCAACATCTTCACCAGCACCATCTCATCTCAAACCCTAGTTCATCTCTTGTATCCAATCTTTGTCCCAAAACCTCAGATTGGTACCCGTGGGTTGCTAGTAGTGTTGATTACTCATTGTATATAGTTGATGCTAGTTGGTTTGCGTGGTGGAAGATCATATGTTCAGATCCTTTATGGATATTAATACCCCTCTAATTATGAACATGAATATGATTTGTGAGTAGTTACGTTTGTTCCTGAAGACATGGGAGAAGTCTTGCTATAAGTAGTCATGTGAATTTTGTATTCGTTCAATATTTTGATAAGATGTATGTTGTCTCTCCTCTAGTGGTGTCATGTGAACGTCGACTACATGACACTTCACCATTGTTTGGGCCTAGGGAAAGGCATTGGGAAGTAATAAGTAGATGATGGGTTGCTAGAGTGACAGAAGTTTAAACCCTAGTTTATGCGTTGCTTCGTAAGGGGCTGATTTGGATCCATATGTTTCATGCTATGGTTAGGTTTACCTTAATACTTCTTTTGTAGTTGCGGATGCTTGCAAGAGGGGTTAATCATAAGTGGGATGCTTGTCCAAGTAAGGGCAGTACCCAAGCACCGGTCCACCCACATATCAAATTATCAAAGTACCGAACGCAAATCATATGAGCGTGATGAAAACTAGCTTGACGATAATTCCCATGTGTCCTCGGGAGCGCTTTCCTTTATATAAGAGTTTGTCCAAGCTTGTCCTTTGCTACAAAAAGTATTGGGCCATCTTGCTGCACGTTATTTACTTTTATTACTTGTTACCCGTGACTAATTACCTCATCACAAAACTACCTGTTACCGATAATTTCAGTGCTTGCAGAGAATACCTTACTGAAAACTGCTTATCATTTTCTTCTGCTCCTCGTTGAGTTCGACACTCTTACTTATCAAAAGGATTACGATAGATCCCCTATACTTGTGGGTCATCAAGGCTCTTTCCTGGCGCCGTTGCCGGGGAGTGAAGCGCTTTTGGTAGGTGGAATTTGGTAAGGAAAAATTTATATAGTGTGCTGAAATTTACTGTCACTTGTTACTATGGAAAGTAATCCTTTGAGGGGCTTGTTCGGGGTATCTTCACCCCGACCAGTAGAGCAAAGAGTTGCTCCTCAACCTACTGAACCTACTGAAAATGTTTACTTTGAAATTCCTTCGTGTGTGATAGAGAAACTGCTAGCTAATCCTTTTACAGGAGATGGAACATTGCATCCCGATTTGCACCTAATCTATGTGGATGAAGTTTGTGGATTATTTAAGCTTGCAGGTATGCCCGAGGATGTTATCAGGAAGAAGGTCTTCTCTTTATCTTTGAAGGGAAAGGCATTGACATGGTTTAGGCTATGTGATGATATTGGATCATGGAACTACAACCTCTTGAAATTGGAATTTCATCAGAAGTTTTATCCTATGCATCTGGTTCATCGTGATCGTAATTATATATATAATTTTTGGTCTCGTGAAGGAGAAAGCATCTCTCAAGCTTGGGGAAGGCTTAAGTCAATGTTATATTCATGCCCCAATCATGAGCTCTCAAGAGAAATTATTATTTAAATATTTTATTCTTGGCTTTCTCTCAATAATTGCTCCATGCTCGATACTTCTTGTACTGGATCTTTTATGATGAAGACTATTGAATTTAAATGGGATTTACTGGAAAGAATTAAATGCAACTCCGAAGATTGGGAACTCGACGAAGGTAAGGAGTCAGGTATAACACCTAAGTTTGATTGTGTTAAATCTTTTATGGATACCGATGCTTTTCGTGAATTTAGCACTAAATATGGACTTGACTCTGAGATAGTAGCTTCTTTTTGTGAATCATTTGCTACTCATGTTGACCTCCCTAAGGATAAGTGGCTTAAATATCATCCTCCCATTTAAGTAAAAGTAGTTGAACCTATTAAAGTTGAAGAGAAGACTATCACTTGTAATGTTGATCCTATTGTTCCTACCGCTTATATTGAGAAACCACCTTTCCCTGTTAGAATAAAGGATCATGCTAAAGCTTCAACTATGGTTCGTAAGAGTAATACTAGAACACTTACACCCTGTGAGAAAATTAAAGTTGAACCTAGTATTGCTATGGTTAAAGATCTTCTGTCCGATAATATTGATGGGCATGTTATTTACTTTTGTGATGAAGCTGCTAGAATTACTAGACTCGATACTAAAAATAAACATAGACCTGTTGTAGGCATGCCTGTTATTTCTATTAGAATAGAAGATCATTGCTATCATGGCTTATGTGATATGGGTGCTAGTGCGAGTGCAATACCTCATTCTTTATATGAAGAAATTATGCATGATATTGCACTTGCTGAGATAGAAGGTATTGATGTTACAATTAAGCTTGCCAATAGAGATACTATTTCATCGATTGGGATTGTTAGAGATGTTGAAGTCTTGTGTGGGGAAGTTAAATATCCTGCTGATTTTCTTGTTCTTGGTTCCCCACAAGATGACTTTTGTCTCATTATATTTGGTAGACCCTTCTTGAATATTATTAATGCCAAGATAGACTGCAAAAAGGATATTGTTTCTGTTGGTTTAGGGGATATGTCTCATGATTTTAATTTTGCTAAATTTCGTAGACAACCCCATGATAAAGAATTTCCCAGTAAAGATGAAATTATTGGTCTTGATTCTATTGCCATGCCTCCTAATGATCCTTTAGAACAATATTTGCTAGACCATGAAAATGATATGTTTATGAATGAAAGAAGGGAAATAGATGAAGTATTCTTTAAACAGGGACCTATTTTGAAACACAACTTGCCTGTTGAAATTCTAGGGGATCCTCCTCCACCCAAGGGTGATCCCATGTTTGAACTTAAACCATTGCCTGATACTCTTAAATATGCTTATCTTGATGAAAAGAAGATATATCCTGTTATTATTAGTGCTAACCTTTCAGAGCAAGAAGAAGAGAAATTATTGAAAACTCTGAAGAAGCATCGTGCTTCTATTGGATATACTCTTGATGGTCTTAAGGGCATTAGTCCCACTCTATGCCAGCACAAAATAAAATTGGAGAAAGACGCTAAAACGGTAGTTGATCACCAACGACGGTTAAATCCTAAAATGAAAGAAGTGGTAAGAAAAGAAATACTAAAGCTTTTTGAGGCAGGTATAATTTATCTTGTTGCTGATAGTCAGTGGGTAAGTCCTGTCCATTGTGTCTCTAAGAAGGGAGGTATTATTGTTGTTCCAAATGATAAAGATGAATTGATCCCACAAAGAATTGTTACATGTTATAGAATGGTAATTGATTTCTGCAAATTAAATAAAGCTACTAAAAAGGATCATTACCCTCTACCTTTCATTGATCAAATGCTAGAAAGATTATCCAAACATACACATTTTTGCTTTCTAGATGGTTATTTTGGTTTCTCTCAAATTCCTGTGTCAAAAGAGGATCAAGAAAAGACCACCTTTACTTGCCCTTTTGGTACCTTTGCTTATAGATGTATGCCTTTTGGTTTATTTAATGCACCTGCTACCTTTCAAAGATGTATGACTGCTATATTCTCTGACTTTTGTGAAAAGATTGTTGAGGTTTTCATGGATGATTTTGCTGTATATGGAACTTCTTTTGATGATTGCTTAAGCCACCTTGATCAAGTTTTGCAGAGATGTGAAGAAACTAATCTTGTCTTGAATTGGGAGAAGTGCCACTTTATGGTTAATGAAGGTATTGTTTTGAGGCATAAAATTTCTGAAAGAGGTATTGAAGTTGATAAAGCTAAAGTTGATGTTATTGAAAAGATGCCGTGTCCTAAGGACATTAAAGGTATAAGAAGATTCCTTGGTCATGCCGGTTTTAATAGGAGGTTCATTAAAGACTTCGAAAAAATTCCAGGCCTCTAACTAATATCTTACAAAAAGATGTTCCTTTTGTCTTTGATGATGATTGTGTAGAAGCATTTGAAATACTTAAGAAAGCCTTGATTTCCGCGCCTATTGTTCAGCCACCTGATTGGAATTTACCCTTTGAAATTATGCGTGATGCTAGTGATTATGCTGTAGGTGCTGCTCTAGGACAAAGAGTTGATAAGAAATTAAATGTTATCCAATATGCTAGTAAAACTCTAGACAGTGCCCAGAGAAATTATGCTACTACTGAAAAGGAATTTTTAGCAGTTGTATTTGCTTGTGATAAGTTCAGACCTTATATTGTTGATTCTAAAGTAACTGTTCACATTGATCATGCTGGTATTAAATATATTATGGAAAAGAAAGATGCTAAACCTAGACTTATTAGATGGGTTCTCCTACTACAAGAATTTGATTTGCATATTATTGATAGAAAAGGAGTTGAGAACCCCATTGCAGACAACTTGTCTAGGTTAGAGAATGTTCTTGATGACCCACTACCTATTGATGATAGCTTTCCTGATGAACAATTAGCTGTCATAAATGCTTCTCGTACTGCTCCATGGTATGCTGATTATGCTAATTACATTGTTGCTAAATTTATATCATCTAGTTTCACATACCAGTAAAAGAAAAGGCTTTTCTATGATTTAAGACATTACTTCTGGGATGACCCACACCTTTATAAAGAAGGAGTAGATGGTGTTATTAGACATTGTGTACCTGAGCATGAACAGGAACAGATCCTACGCAAGTGTCATTCTGAGGCTTATGGAGGACACCATGCTGGAGATAGAACTGCACATAAGGTATTCCAATATGGTTTTATTGGCCTACTCTCTTCAAAGATGCCCGTAAGTTTGTATTGTCTTGTGATGAATGTCAAAGAATTGGTAATATTAGTAGACGTCAAGAAATGCCTATGAACTATTCACTTGTTATTGAACCATTTGATGTTTGGGGCTTTGATTATATGGGACCGTTTCCTTCCTCTAAGGGGTATACACATATTTTAGTTATTGTTGATTACGTTACTAAGTGGGTAGAAGCTATTCCAACTAGTAGTGTTGATCATAACACCTCTATTAAGATGCTTAAAGAAGTTATTTTTCTGAGGTTTGGAGTCCCTAGATACTTAATGACTGATGGTGGTTCACATTTTATTCATGGTGCTTTTCGTAAAATGGTTGCTAAGTATGATGTTAATCATAGAATTGCATCTCCGTATCATCCACAATCTAGTGGACAAGTAGAACTGAGTAATAGAGAGCTTAAATTAATTTTGCAAAAGACTGTTAATAGATCTAGAAAGAATTGGTCCAAGAAACTTGATGATGCATTATGGGCCTATAGAACTGCATATAAAAACCTATGGGTATGTCTCCATATAAAATGGTTTATGGAAAAGCATGTCACTTACCTCTCGAACTAGAACATAAGGCATATTGGGCCATTAAAGAGCTCAATTATGATTTCAAACTTGCCGGTGAGAAGAGACTATTTGACATTGGCTCACTTGATGAATGGAGAACCCAGGCCTATGAGAATGTCAAACTGTTTAAAGAAGAAGTTAAAAGATGGCATGACAAAAGGATACAAAAACGTGAGCTTAATGTAGGTGATTATGTATTGTTATACAACTCTCGTTTAAGGATTTTTGCAGGAAAAATCCTCTCTAAATGGGAAGGTCCTTACGTTATCGAGGAGGTCTATCGTTCCGGTGCCATAAAAATCAACAACTTCGAAGGCACAAATCCGAGGGTGGTGCACGGTCAAAGAATCAAACATTATATCTCATGTAATCCCATAAATGTTGAAACTAATGTCATTGAAACCGTAACCTCGGAGGAGTATATAAGGGACACTTTCTAGAATGTTTCAGCCTCCGAAAAGGAAGAGGTATGTGGTACGGTAAGTAAACCGACTCCAAAATAGTTCTAATAGCAATTTTTCTCCATTTTGGAATATTTAAGAAAATAGAAAAATAATAAGCAGTCCGGGAAGGACACAAGGCGTCCACGAGGGTGGAGGGCGCGCCCCCTGCCTCATGGGCACCTCATGTGCCCTCCAGACTCCGTTTTCTTGCATGATACTTTGTTTGGTTGGTAAAAATTCATTATATAATCTCCCGAGGGTTTTGACCACCGTACCGTGCAATTATCCTCTGTTTTTGTTTTGAGCTGTTTTCTGCGAGAGTTGTCAAGGTGTAACACCCACGATGCGGCTGTATCTCCCACGTGTCGGGGCACGACTTAGAGGCATAACCGCATTGTAGGCAATGTCGCAAGAGGGGTAATCTTTACACATCCCATGTACTGAATAAGGAAAGAGGTACATAGTTAGCTTACAATCGCCACGTCACACAATGCATAAATAATATCAATACAATCATCCAGGTACAATCAAGGTCCGACTACGGAACCAAAATAAAGACAACCCCAAATGCATAATGTCCCCGATCGCCCCAACTGGGCTCCACTACTGATCGTCTGGGAAGGAAACGTAGTAGCGTCCCGAGTCCTCATCGAACTCCCACTTGAGCTCGGTCGCATATCCTGGAATGGTATCATCGGTCCCTGCATCTGGTTTTGGAAGGAATCTGTGAGTCACGGGGACTCAGCAATCTCACACCCTCGCGATCAAGTCTATTTAAGCTTATAGGTAGGGAAAAGGTATGAGGTGGAGCTGCAGCAAGCACTAGCATATATGGTGGCTAACATACGCAAATGAGAGCGAGAAGAGAAAGGCAAGGCACGGTGAACAACCTACATTCAAGCATAACACGAGACCGTGTTCTCTTCCCGGACTCCGCTGAAAAGAGACCATCACGGCCACACACTCTGTTGATTCATTTTAATTAAGTTAAGTTTCAGGTTTTTTACAACCGGACATTAACAAATTCCCATCTGCCCATAACCGCGGGCACGGCTTTTGAAAGTTCAAAACCCTGCAGGGGTGTCCCAACATAGCCCATCACAAGCTCTCACGGTCAACGAAGAATATTCCTTCTCCCAAGACAACCCGATCAGACTCGGAATCCCGGTTACAAGACATCTCGACAATGGTAAAACTAAACCAGCAAAGCCACCCGAATGTGCCGACAAATCCCGATAGGAGCTGCACATATCTCGTTCTCAGGGCACACCGGATTGTCCAAACTTCCGGTAGGCCAGCCCAGAGTTGCCCCTGGTGGCCACCGGCGGCTGACAAGTTGGATCAACACTCAGAGGAGCACTGGCTCGGGGGTTTAAAATAAAGATGACCCTTAAGTCTGCGGAACCCAAGGGAAAAAGAGGCTAGGTGGCAAATGATAAAATCAATGTTGGGCCATGCTGGAGGAGTTTTATTCAAGGCGAACTGTCAAGGGGTTCCCATTATAACCCAGCCGTGTAAGGAACGCAAAAATCAAGGAACATAACACTGGTATGACGGAAACTAGGGCGGCAAGAGTGGAACAAAACACCAGGCATAAGGCCGAGCCTTCCACCCTTTACCAAGTGTATAGATGCGTTAAAATAGACAAGATATAGTAATGATATCCCAACAATAAACATGTTCCAACAAGGAACAAACTCCAATCTTCACCTGCAACTAGCAACGCTATAAGAGGGGCTGAGCAAAGCGGTAACATAGCCAAACAACGGGTTGCTAGGACAAGGTGGGTTAGAGGTTTGACATGGCAATATGGGAGGCATGATAAGCAAGTGGTAGGTATCGTAGCATAGGCATGGCAAAAGAGCGAGCATCTCGCAAGCAAAGATAGAAGTGATTTCGAGGGTATGGTCATCTTGCTTGGAAAGTTCTCCGAGTTGACGTTAGCTTGATCCTCGTAAGCGTACTCAACGGGTTCCTCGATCACGTACTCGTCTCCCGGCTCTACCCAAAGCAAGAACACAAGCAAAGGGAGACACAATCAACCACGGTGCAATGCGCAAGCAACATGATGCAAAACATGGCATGATATGCGGGACGTGATATGCAATGCATATGCATGCTCCGGAAAGGAAAGATTGAACCTGGCCTCAACTTGGAAACCAAGAGTGCCACTGGAAATATGAGTTGATTTCGGTCGAAATCGATATAACGATCACCGGAATTGGATGCACGGTTTGCAAATGGCAAGCAAAACAAATATGGCACCGATCTGCGATTAACAGCACGAGGCCATCTAAATGCATCAAGAACAACAAGCTACTGCACTCTAACATAACAACAAAACACATGGAAGTGATCCACACAAGATGCTTGACAAAAGATGAACACTGAGCTACGGCTAATTCACTCAATAGAGGGTTCAAACAAGCATGGCAAAAGTGCAAAAGATAACAGGTTACAGATTTAGTGAAAATAACATGTCAGTAATTAACATCAGGAAGCAATGTTTAGAGCAAGATAACAACATGCTACAGGAACATATCATGGCAAAGCAAGGCATGGCATGAAGCTACTCAAAGCATACAACAAAAGTCCCTTACTGACCATAAGCCAAAAGGGATCAGAAAATACAATGGCAACCATGTGAACATAGCAACTTTCGTTAACAGATTCAGACTTAGCAGAAAACTGGAACATGGCAAAACAGATTCACGTAGGCATGTTTGCGAGCTCGATGCACTCACCACAAGGCATTGCATGACAAACTAAGCATACACCCAGCAAGTAGACATGATAAATAAGCTAAACATGGCAAGAACAACCTCATAGCATGCATGGATCAACTACAACAACCTCGGCAAAATTGCTTAACATGTAAACAATCTGCCAGGAACATTGTATAGCAAAAGTAGAGCTCGATTGAGTCATCCTAGAGCACTCCATAATTGCAAACAAAGACATGGATGGATAGAGCATAACAATAACTCAAAATCACCCTTACTGAACATGCTCAAAAGAGGCATGGATGACTCTCTAGCAACAAGAATACATGGCATAAAAATATTATCAGGGAAAAGACTTAGAAGATTTCTAAGTCCCTGAAATCAGCAACATTACGAGAGCTACTTTGCATGCTTGTACTAGTCACCACAAAGATCACAAAAATACATGGCATACACCCCTATAAAGATGGCATGGCATACTTCAAAACACAAGTAGGGCTCAAGCTCATAGGAGGCACACATTAATCATGGCAAAAATGACAAATGTCCAATCTCTGCTAAGAATCTGAAACTAACATTGCATAGCACTCTTGCAACAGCATTTAGGGCATCAAGATGAGCTCAAATGAACATGGTGCAATGGAATGAAATGAAGTACTCATCGAGACGAACAATTTGATATGCTACACGCCCAAAAGGGAGCCACGGATGCAAAGTTATGATGCGACGAAGAATGCTAAAATTAATGGAAAACTGGGACGAAGTCAACCCTAGGGTTTACTGTAGCCGATCCAGATCGGGCACGGACTTCGAGGCGGCGGTGGATCTCGCCGGAATCGGTGCTGGAGTGGGAGGAGATGACTGGAACGAGCGGGGCCGGCCGTAGTGGGACTTGGCGCGGCGAGCTCCGGGACGACTCCGGCGGACAGCGATGGCGGCGGCGAGGCGAGGCGAACAGTGGCGGGGCGAGGCGGACGACGGCGAGGCGATGCATAGCAGCACGGCGGACCGGCGACGGTGGCACACGACGGCGCGACGGAGCGTCGACGTCGGCGAGGCGGCGCGCGGGCGGCGGCGAAGCGGGGATGCGCGGGGGCGGCGATGGGCCTCGGGGGCTCTCCTCGGGCCTAGCCGGGCCGCGGCGCGGGAGGCGGCCGGCGGGCCACGTGGTGCGACGCCAATGGCTGTGGGGCGGCGGCGCGAAACATCCGGCGCGCGGAGGGAGCGGGGGCTAGGGTTAGGGTTGGAGTGGATCCGGAATTTTCGGGGGGAGATGCCTTTTCATAGGTAGAGGGAGCTAGGAGGCTCCAAATTGAGCACGGTTTGCGGCCACACGATCGTGATCGAACGACCAAGATGATGGAGGGGGTTTAGGTGGGTTTCGGGCCATTTGGGGAGGTGTTGGGCTGCAACACACACGAGGCCTTTACGGTTCCTCGGTTAACCGTTGGAGTATCAAACGAAGTCCAAATGGCACGAAACTTGACAGGCGGTCTACCGGTAGTAAACCAAGGCCGCTTGGCAAGTCTCGGTCCAATCCGAGAACATTTAACACCCGCACACGAAAAGAGGTAAAAGGGGACACCGGAGGACATAGGTGCGCCGGAATGCAAAACGGACAACGGGGAAAATGCTCGGATGGCAGACTAAGGCATAGACTAGTGGTGGGAAGGGGTTGATGCCTTCCCACCCAACCAGGTTCAAGGCATGGTACTTGCAATTTGGGTTTGCTGCACCAATTATACTGTAGGGGGTTCCCTTACAGTCTTTCTGTCAAAAAAATGCTCGGATGCATGAGACGAACACGTATGCAAATGCGATGCACATGATGACATGATATGAGATGCATGACAAAGACAAAAGCAACACGAAGACAAAAACTCAACAACGAGGAAATAACATAACTTAGTGCCGGAAATGGCAAGAGTTGGAATACAAATATGGCAGGTTACATATGGGGCGTTACACAAGGCCAGGCATCATGTCGTCCCCCTCCTCCAACAATGAGGGCGACGATGCTTGGCTAATGAAGATAAAGCTGAAGAGAGAAGAACCCGGGGAGATCAACAAGGATGATGGGATCAAGAAGACCATGGAAGATCAAGCTCCGGCAGCAGAAGAAGAAGACATCCTTCAATCTCATTACAACCTTCTTACCCCTACTGAAATTGAAGCTTTCAAGATGATTTAAATAGTTTGGGTGCAAAACAAGTATCTAACTTGTGAACATATTCTGTTGCAAGAGCATATCACCGCACTCAAGGGCATTATTCGTAAGTTGGAGCACCTCCTACGCTCGATGTTGGATGACAAGCCTACATCATCAAAAACTCCATCATCACTACCACCAAAGGAGAACTGAGTATTGGGTATGGGTACTCCCCTTGGCAACTGCCAAGCTTGGGGGAGTGCCCTGGTATCGTATCACCATCACACTTTTATCTTTACCGTTTTTCTTAGTTCGATCCTTTTGGTAATATCTTGATCTAGTAGAATAAAGTTTTAGTATGATTTAGTTTTGAGTTTTGCTTTATGATCCTTCTATGATCTTGAGAAAAAAAAGAAGGGGAGAGAAAGAATAAAAAGAAATAAAGAGATCTTATGGAGAGTAACGACTTCACATGTAAAGAGTATGATGAATAAAAGTTGTTGAGAGTTGACAAACATAGTTTTGGTCATCGTTGCAATTAATAGGAAGTAATAAAGAAAGAGAGGTTTTCACATATAAATATACTATCTTGGACATCTTTTATGATTGTGAGCACTCATTAAAATATGACATGCTAAAAATTTGATGTTGGACAAGGAAGACAACATAATGGGTTATGCTTTCTTACATCCCAAATAAATTATATTTTCATGGATCATCCAACATGTTGAGCTTGCCTTTCCCCCTCATGCTAGCCAAATTCCTTGCACAAAGTAGAGATACTACTTGTGCTTCCAAATATCCTTAAACCCAGTTTTTCCATGAGAGTCCACCATATCTACCTATGGATTGAGTAAGATCCTTCAAGTAAGTTGTCATTGTTGCAAGCCATAAAAATTGCTCTCTAAACATGTATGATTTATTAGTGTGGAGAAAATAATCTTTATACGATCTTGTGATGTGGAAGAAATAAAAGCGACAGACTGCATAATAAAGGTCAATATCACAAGTGGCAATATAAAGTGACGTTCTTTTGCATTAAGATTTCGTGCATCCAACCATAAAAACACATGACAACCTCTGCTTCCCTCTGCAAAGGGCCTATCTTTTATTCTTGTCTTATACTTCATACAAGAGTCATGGTGATCTTCACCTTTCCTTTTTACATTTTATCCTTTGGCAAGCACAGTGTGTTGGAAAGATCCTGATATATATAGCTAATTGGATGTGAGTTTTCATGAACTATTATTGTTGACATTACCCTTGAGGTAAAAGGTTGGGAGGCAAAACTATAAGCCCCTATCTTTTTATGTGTCTCATTAAAACTTCATACCCATGAGTATTGCGTGAGTGTTAGTAATTGTGAAATACTAAATGATAGTTGAGTATGTGGACTTGCTGAAAAGCTCTTATATTGACTGTTTCCGATGTTATGATAAATTGCAATTGCTTCAATGACTAAGATTATAGTTTGTTAGTTTTCAATGAAGTTTCTGATTCATACTTGAAATTGTGAATGAATTGTTACTTTAACATAAGAAATCATATGACAAT